>NC_136700.1:15413917-15966417 GCF_947650265.1 Symphodus melops
CTAACTCTCTCCCAACTGCGCTATTTCAGCTCAGAAGGTAAAAGTCACTGGACCAGTTCACAAACAAATTTTGTATCAGGCAAAGTGAACCAGAAGAAAGAGTTTTTGAGTTTGGTGCTGGTTAGAGTTTCTGATTCAGTAATCATTTCCAACCAAAACTGGCGAGTAACTCTCACACACAAAGATAACAACCTTGCAATGGTTGCCTAAACCCAGGATTGAACCAGGGACCTTTAGATCTTTAGTCTAACTCTCTCCCAACTGAGCTATTTCAGCTCAGAAGGTAAAATTCACTTGACCAGTTCACAAACAAATTGTGTATAAGGGAAAGAAACAGAAGAAAAAGGTTCTGAGTTGGATCCTGGTCAGTGTCTCTGACTGAGGAATCATGTCCAGTTCACAAACAAATTGTGTATAAGGGAAAGAAACAGAAGAAAAAGGTTCTGAGTCGGATCCTGGTCAGTGTCTCTGACTGAGGAATCATGTCCAACCAAAGGTGGCGAGTAGTTCTCACAAGCAATGCAAAGTGCACACAAACAACTTTGCAATGGTTGCCGAAACCCGGGAGCGAACCAGGGACCTTTAGATCTTCAGTCTAACGCTCTCCCAACTGAGCTATTTCGGCTCAGAAGGTAGCATTCACTGGACCAGTTCACAAACAAATTTTGTATCAGGCAAAGTGAACCAGAAGAAAGAGTTTCTGAGTTTGGTGCTGGTTAGAGTTTCTGATTCAGTAATCATTTGCAACCAAAACTGACGAGTAGTTTTCTCAACCAAGGCAACGTCCACCCAAACAAAGCAGAAGCAGTTGCCGAAACCAAAGCAGGGACCTTCAGATCTTCAGTCTAACGCTCTCCCAACTGAGCTATTTCAGCTCAGAAGGTAAAATTCACTTGACCAGTTCACAAACGAATTGTGTATAAGGGAAAGAAACAGAAGAAAAAGGTTCTGAGTTGGATCCTGGTCAGTGTCTCTGACTGAGGAATCATGTCCAGTTCACAAACAAATTGTGTATAAGGGAAAGAAACAGAAGAAAAAGGTTCTGAGTCGGATCCTGGTCAGTGTCTCTGACTGAGGAATCATGTCCAACCAAAGGTGGCGAGTAGTTCTCACAAGCAAGGCAAAGTGCACACAAACAACTTTGCAATGGTTGCCGAAACCCGGGATCGAACCAGGGACCTTTAGATCTTCAGTCTAACGCTCTCCCAACTGAGCTATTTCGGCTCAGAAGGTATCATTCACTGGACCAGTTCACAAACAAATTTTGTATCAGCGAAAGAAACAGAAGAAAGATGTTCTTCGTTGGATCCTGGTCAGTGTTTGTGATTCAGTAATTATTTCCAACATGTCACACCAAAACCGGCGAGTAACTCTCACACACAAAGATAACAACCTTGCAATGGTTGCCTAAACCCGGGATTGAACCAGGGACCTTTAGATCTTTAGTCTAACTCTCTCCCAACTGCGCTATTTCAGCTCAGAAGGTAAAAGTCACTTGACCAGTTCACAAACAAATTGTGTATAAGGGAAAGAAACAGAAGAAAAAGGTTCTGAGTTGGATCCTGGTCAGTGTCTCTGACTGAGGAATCATGTCCAACCAAAGGTGGCGAGTAGTTCTCACAAGCAAGGCAAAGTGCACACAAACAACTTTGCAATGGTTGCCGAAAACCGGGATCGAACCAGGGACCTTTAGATCTTCAGTCTAACGCTCTCCCAACTGAGTTATTTCGGCTCAGAAGGTAGCATTCACTGGACCAGTTCACAAACAAATTTTGTATCAGGCAAAGTGAACCAGAAGAAAGAGTTTTTGAGTTTGGTGCTGGTTAGAGTTTCTGATTCAGTAATCATTTCCAACCAAAACTGGCGAGTAACTCTCACACACAAAGATAACAACCTTGCAATGGTTGCCTAAACCCAGGATTGAACCAGGGACCTTTAGATCTTTAGTCTAACTCTCTCCCAACTGAGCTATTTCAGCTCAGAAGGTAAAATTCACTTGACCAGTTCACAAACAAATTGTGTATAAGGGAAAGAAACAGAAGAAAAAGGTTCTGAGTTGGATCCTGGTCAGTGTCTCTGACTGAGGAATCATGTCCAGTTCACAAACAAATTGTGTATAAGGGAAAGAAACAGAAGAAAAAGGTTCTGAGTCGGATCCTGGTCAGTGTCTCTGACTGAGGAATCATGTCCAACCAAAGGTGGCGAGTAGTTCTCACAAGCAATGCAAAGTGCACACAAACAACTTTGCAATGGTTGCCGAAACCCGGGATCGAACCAGGGACCTTTAGATCTTCAGTCTAACGCTCTCCCAACTGAGCTATTTCGGCTCAGAAGGTAGCATTCACTGGACCAGTTCACAAACAAATTTTGTATCAGGCAAAGTGAACCAGAAGAAAGAGTTTCTGAGTTTGGTGCTGGTTAGAGTTTCTGATTCAGTAATCATTTGCAACCAAAACTGACGAGTAGTTTTCTCAACCAAGGCAACGTCCACCCAAACAAAGCAGAAGCAGTTGCCGAAACCAAAGCAGGGACCTTCAGATCTTCAGTCTAACGCTCTCCCAACTGAGCTATTTCAGCTCAGAAGGTAAAATTCACTTGACCAGTTCACAAACGAATTGTGTATAAGGGAAAGAAACAGAAGAAAAAGGTTCTGAGTTGGATCCTGGTCAGTGTCTCTGACTGAGGAATCATGTCCAGTTCACAAACAAATTGTGTATAAGGGAAAGAAACAGAAGAAAAAGGTTCTGAGTCGGATCCTGGTCAATGTCTCTGACTGAGGAATCATGTCCAACCAAAGGTGGCGAGTAGTTCTCACAAGCAAGGCAAAGTGCACACAAACAACTTTGCAATGGTTGCCGAAACCCGGGATCGAACCAGGGACCTTTAGATCTTCAGTCTAACGCTCTCCCAACTGAGCTATTTCGGCTCAGAAGGTAGCATTCACTGGACCAGTTCACAAACAAATTTTGTATCAGGCAAAGTGAACCAGAAGAAAGAGTTTCTGAGTTTGGTGCTGGTTAGAGTTTCTGATTCAGTAATCATTTGCAACCAAAACTGACGAGTAGTTTTCTCAACCAAGGCAACGTCCACCCAAACAAAGCAGAAGCAGTTGCCGAAACCAAAGCAGGGACCTTCAGATCTTCAGTCTAACGCTCTCCCAACTGAGCTATTTCGGCTCAGAAGGTAGCATTCACTGGACCAGTTCACAAACAAATTTTGTATCAGGCAAAGAGAACCAGAAGAAAGAGTTTCTGAGTTTGGTGCTGGTTAGAGTTTCTGATTCAGTAATCATTTCCAACCAAAATTGGCGAGTAGTTTTTTTCAACCAAGGCAACGTCCACCCAAAGAAAGCAGAAGCAGTTGCCGAAACCAAAGCAGGGACCTTCAGATCTGTAGTCTAAAGCTCTCCCAACTGAGCTACTTCAGCTCAAGGGGTACAATTCACAGGACCAGTTCACAAACAAATTTTGTATCAGCGAAAGAAACAGAAGAAAGATGTTCTTCGTTGGATCCTGGTCAGTGTTTGTGATTCAGTAATTATTTCCAACATGTCACACCAAAACTGGCGAGTAACTCTCACACACAAAGATAACAACCTTGCAGTGGTTGCCTATACCCAGGATTGAACCAGGGACCTTTAGATCTTTAGTCTAACTCTCTCCCAACTGAGCTATTTCAGCTCAGAAGGTAAAATTCACTTGACCAGTTCACAAACAAATTGTGTATAAGGGAAAGAAACAGAAGAAAAAGGTTCTGAGTTGGATCCTGGTCAGTGTCTCTGACTGAGGAATCATGTGAAGTTCACAAACAAATTGTGTATAAGGGAAAGAAACAGAAGAAAAAGGTTCTGAGTTGGATACTGGTCAGTGTCTCTGACTGAGGAATCATGTCCAACCAAAGGTGGCGAGTAGTTCTCACAAGCAAGGCAAAGTGCACACAAACAACTTTGCAATGGTTGCCGAAACCCGGGATCGAACCAGGGACCTTTAGATCTTCAGTCTAACGCTCTCCCACCTGAGCTATTTCGGCTAAGAAGGTAGCATTCACTGGACCAGTTCACAAACAAATTTTGTATCAGGCAAAGTGAACCAGAAGAAAGAGTTTCTGAGTTTGGTGCTGGTTAGAGTTTCTGATTCAGTAATCATTTGCAACCAAAACTGACGAGTAGTTTTCTCAACCAAGGCAACGTCCACCCAAACAAAGCAGAAGCAGTTGCCGAAACCAAAGCAGGGACCTTCAGATCTTCAGTCTAACGCTCTCCCAACTGAGCTATTTCGGCTCAGAAGGTAGCATTCACTGGACCAGTTCACAAACAAATTTTGTATCAGGCAAAGTGAACCAGAAGAAAGAGTTTCTGAGTTTGGTGCTGGTTAGAGTTTCTGATTCAGTAATCATTTGCAACCAAAACTGACGAGTAGTTTTCTCAACCAAGGCAACGTCCACCCAAACAAAGCAGAAGCAGTTGCCGAAACCAAAGCAGGGACCTTCAGATCTTCAGTCTAACGCTCTCCCAACTGAGCTATTTCGGCTCAGACGGTAGCATTCACTGGACCAGTTCACAAACAAATTTTGTATCAGGCAAAGAGAACCAGAAGAAAGAGTTTCTGAGTTTGGTGCTGGTTAGAGTTTCTGATTCAGTAATCATTAGCAACCAAAACTGGCGAGTAGTTTTCTCAACCAAGGCAATGTCCACCCAAACAAAGCAGAAGCAGATGCTGAAACCAAAGCAGGGACCTTCAGATCTGTAGTCTAAAGCTCTCCCAAATGAGCTACTTCAGCTCAAGGGGTACAATTCACAGGACCAGTTCACAAACAAATTTTGTATCAGCGAAAGAAACAGAAGAAAGATGTTCTTCGTTGGATCCTGGTCAGTGTTTGTGATTCAGTAATTATTTCCAACATGTCACACCAAAACTGGCAAGTAACTCTCACACACAAAGATAACAACCTTGCAATGGTTGCCTAAACCCGGGATTGAACCAGGGACCTTTAGATCTTTAGTCTAACTCTCTCCCAACTGAGCTATTTCAGCTCAGAAGGTAAAATTCACTTGACCAGTTCACAAACAAATTGTGTATAAGGGAAAGAAACAGAAGAAAAAGGTTCTGAGTTGGATCCTGGTCAGTGTCTCTGACTGAGGAATCATGTCCAGTTCACAAACAAATTGTGTATAAGGGAAAGAAACAGAAGAAAAAGGTTCTGAGTCGGATCCTGGTCAGTGTCTCTGACTGAGGAATCATGTCCAACCAAAGGTGGCGAGTAGTTCTCACAAGCAAGGCAAAGTGCACACAAACAACTTTGCAATGGTTGCCGAAACCCGGGATCGAACCAGGGACCTTTAGATCTTCAGTCTAACGCTCTCCCAACTGAGCTATTTCGGCTCAGAAGGTAGCATTCACTGGACCAGTTCACAAACAAATTTTGTATCAGGCAAAGTGAACCAGAAGAAAGAGTTTCTGAGTTTGGTGCTGGTTAGAGTTTCTGATTCAGTAATCATTTGCAACCAAAACTGACGAGTAGTTTTCTCAACCAAGGCAACGTCCACCCAAACAAAGCAGAAGCAGTTGCCGAAACCAAAGCAGGGACCTTCAGATCTTCAGTCTAACACTCTCCCAACTGAGCTATTTCGGCTCAGAAGGTAGCATTCACTGGACCAGTTCACAAACAAATTTTGTATCAGGCAAAGAGAACCAGAAGAAAGAGATTCTGAGTGTGGTGCTGGTTAGAGTTTCTGATTCAGTAATCATTTCCAACCAAAATTGGCGAGTAGTTTTCTCAACCAAGGCAACGTCCACCCAAAGAAAGCAGAAGCAGTTGCCGAAACCAAAGCAGGGACCTTCAGATCTGTAGTCTAAAGCTCTCCCAACTGAGCTACTTCAGCTCAAGGGGTACAATTCACAGGACCAGTTCACAAACAAATTTTGTATCAGCGAAAGAAACAGAAGAAAGATGTTCTTCGTTGGATCCTGGTCAGTGTTTGTGATTCAGTAATTATTTCCAACATGTCACACCAAAACTGGCGAGTAACTCTCACACACAAAGATAACAACCTTGTAGTGGTTGCCTATACCCAGGATTGAACCAGGGACCTTTAGATCTTTAGTCTAACTCTCTCCCAACTGAGCGATTTCAGCTCAGAAGGTATAATTCACTTGACCAGTTCACAAACAAATTGTGTATAAGGGAAAGAAATAGAAGAAAAAGGTTCTGAGTTGGATCCTGGTCAGTGTCTCTGACTGAGGAATCATGTCCAGTTCACAAACAAATTGTGTATAAGGGAAAGAAACAGAAGAAAAAGGTTCTGAGTTGGATCCTGGTCAGTGTCTCTGACTGAGGAATCATGTCCAACCAAAGGTGGCGAGTAGTTCTCACAAGCAAGGCAAAGTGCACACAAACAACTTTGCAATGGTTGCCGAAACCCGGGATCGAACCAGGGACCTTTAGATCTTCAGTCTAACGCTCTCCCAACTGAGCTATTTCGGCTCAGAAGGTAGCATTCACTGGACCAGTTCACAAACAAATTTTGTATCAGGCAAAGTGAACCAGAAGAAAGAGTTTCTGAGTTTGGTGCTGGTTAGAGTTTCTGATTCAGTAATCATTTGCAACCAAAACTGACGAGTAGTTTTCTCAACCAAGGCAACGTCCACCCAAACAAAGCAGAAGCAGTTGCCGAAACCAAAGCAGGGACCTTCAGATCTTCAGTCTAACGCTCTCCCAACTGAGCTATTTCGGCTCAGAAGGTAGCATTCACTGGACCAGTTCACAAACAAATTTTGTATCAGGCAAAGAGAACCAGAAGAAAGAGTTTCTGAGTTTGGTGCTGGTTAGAGTTTCTGATTCAGTAATCATTTCCAACCAAAATTGGCGAGTAGTTTTTTTCAACCAAGGCAACGTCCACCCAAAGAAAGCAGAAGCAGTTGCCGAAACCAAAGCAGGGACCTTCAGATCTGTAGTCTAAAGCTCTCCCAACTGAGCTACTTCAGCTCAAGGGGTACAATTCACAGGACCAGTTCACAAACAAATTTTGTATCAGCGAAAGAAACAGAAGAAAGATGTTCTTCGTTGGATCCTGGTCAGTGTTTGTGATTCAGTAATTATTTCCAACATGTCACACCAAAACTGGCGAGTAACTCTCACACACAAAGATAACAACCTTGCAGTGGTTGCCTATACCCAGGATTGAACCAGGGACCTTTAGATCTTTAGTCTAACTCTCTCCCAACTGAGCTATTTCAGCTCAGAAGGTAAAATTCACTTGACCAGTTCACAAACAAATTGTGTATAAGGGAAAGAAACAGAAGAAAAAGGTTCTGAGTTGGATCCTGGTCAGTGTCTCTGACTGAGGAATCATGTGAAGTTCACAAACAAATTGTGTATAAGGGAAAGAAACAGAAGAAAAAGGTTCTGAGTTGGATACTGGTCAGTGTCTCTGACTGAGGAATCATGTCCAACCAAAGGTGGCGAGTAGTTCTCACAAGCAAGGCAAAGTGCACACAAACAACTTTGCAATGGTTGCCGAAACCCGGGATCGAACCAGGGACCTTTAGATCTTCAGTCTAACGCTCTCCCACCTGAGCTATTTCGGCTAAGAAGGTAGCATTCACTGGACCAGTTCACAAACAAATTTTGTATCAGGCAAAGTGAACCAGAAGAAAGAGTTTCTGAGTTTGGTGCTGGTTAGAGTTTCTGATTCAGTAATCATTTGCAACCAAAACTGACGAGTAGTTTTCTCAACCAAGGCAACGTCCACCCAAACAAAGCAGAAGCAGTTGCCGAAACCAAAGCAGGGACCTTCAGATCTTCAGTCTAACGCTCTCCCAACTGAGCTATTTCGGCTCAGAAGGTAGCATTCACTGGACCAGTTCACAAACAAATTTTGTATCAGGCAAAGTGAACCAGAAGAAAGAGTTTCTGAGTTTGGTGCTGGTTAGAGTTTCTGATTCAGTAATCATTTGCAACCAAAACTGACGAGTAGTTTTCTCAACCAAGGCAACGTCCACCCAAACAAAGCAGAAGCAGTTGCCGAAACCAAAGCAGGGACCTTCAGATCTTCAGTCTAACGCTCTCCCAACTGAGCTATTTCGGCTCAGACGGTAGCATTCACTGGACCAGTTCACAAACAAATTTTGTATCAGGCAAAGAGAACCAGAAGAAAGAGTTTCTGAGTTTGGTGCTGGTTAGAGTTTCTGATTCAGTAATCATTAGCAACCAAAACTGGCGAGTAGTTTTCTCAACCAAGGCAATGTCCACCCAAACAAAGCAGAAGCAGATGCTGAAACCAAAGCAGGGACCTTCAGATCTGTAGTCTAAAGCTCTCCCAAATGAGCTACTTCAGCTCAAGGGGTACAATTCACAGGACCAGTTCACAAACAAATTTTGTATCAGCGAAAGAAACAGAAGAAAGATGTTCTTCGTTGGATCCTGGTCAGTGTTTGTGATTCAGTAATTATTTCCAACATGTCACACCAAAACTGGCAAGTAACTCTCACACACAAAGATAACAACCTTGCAATGGTTGCCTAAACCCGGGATTGAACCAGGGACCTTTAGATCTTTAGTCTAACTCTCTCCCAACTGAGCTATTTCAGCTCAGAAGGTAAAATTCACTTGACCAGTTCACAAACAAATTGTGTATAAGGGAAAGAAACAGAAGAAAAAGGTTCTGAGTTGGATCCTGGTCAGTGTCTCTGACTGAGGAATCATGTCCAGTTCACAAACAAATTGTGTATAAGGGAAAGAAACAGAAGAAAAAGGTTCTGAGTCGGATCCTGGTCAGTGTCTCTGACTGAGGAATCATGTCCAACCAAAGGTGGCGAGTAGTTCTCACAAGCAAGGCAAAGTGCACACAAACAACTTTGCAATGGTTGCCGAAACCCGGGATCGAACCAGGGACCTTTAGATCTTCAGTCTAACGCTCTCCCAACTGAGCTATTTCGGCTCAGAAGGTAGCATTCACTGGACCAGTTCACAAACAAATTTTGTATCAGGCAAAGTGAACCAGAAGAAAGAGTTTCTGAGTTTGGTGCTGGTTAGAGTTTCTGATTCAGTAATCATTTGCAACCAAAACTGACGAGTAGTTTTCTCAACCAAGGCAACGTCCACCCAAACAAAGCAGAAGCAGTTGCCGAAACCAAAGCAGGGACCTTCAGATCTTCAGTCTAACACTCTCCCAACTGAGCTATTTCGGCTCAGAAGGTAGCATTCACTGGACCAGTTCACAAACAAATTTTGTATCAGGCAAAGAGAACCAGAAGAAAGAGATTCTGAGTGTGGTGCTGGTTAGAGTTTCTGATTCAGTAATCATTTCCAACCAAAATTGGCGAGTAGTTTTCTCAACCAAGGCAACGTCCACCCAAAGAAAGCAGAAGCAGTTGCCGAAACCAAAGCAGGGACCTTCAGATCTGTAGTCTAAAGCTCTCCCAACTGAGCTACTTCAGCTCAAGGGGTACAATTCACAGGACCAGTTCACAAACAAATTTTGTATCAGCGAAAGAAACAGAAGAAAGATGTTCTTCGTTGGATCCTGGTCAGTGTTTGTGATTCAGTAATTATTTCCAACATGTCACACCAAAACTGGCGAGTAACTCTCACACACAAAGATAACAACCTTGTAGTGGTTGCCTATACCCAGGATTGAACCAGGGACCTTTAGATCTTTAGTCTAACTCTCTCCCAACTGAGCGATTTCAGCTCAGAAGGTATAATTCACTTGACCAGTTCACAAACAAATTGTGTATAAGGGAAAGAAATAGAAGAAAAAGGTTCTGAGTTGGATCCTGGTCAGTGTCTCTGACTGAGGAATCATGTCCAGTTCACAAACAAATTGTGTATAAGGGAAAGAAACAGAAGAAAAAGGTTCTGAGTTGGATCCTGGTCAGTGTCTCTGACTGAGGAATCATGTCCAACCAAAGGTGGCGAGTAGTTCTCACAAGCAAGGCAAAGTGCACACAAACAACTTTGCAATGGTTGCCGAAACCCGGGATCGAACCAGGGACCTTTAGATCTTCAGTCTAACGCTCTCCCAACTGAGCTATTTCGGCTCAGAAGGTAGCATTCACTGGACCAGTTCACAAACAAATTTTGTATCAGGCAAAGTGAACCAGAAGAAAGAGTTTCTGAGTTTGGTGCTGGTTAGAGTTTCTGATTCAGTAATCATTTGCAACCAAAACTGGCGAGTAGTTTTCTCAACCAAGGCAATGTCCACCCAAACAAAGCAGAAGCAGATGCTGAAACCAAAGCAGGGACCTTCAGATCTGTAGTCTAAAGCTCTCCCAAATGAGCTACTTCAGCTCAAGGGGTACAATTCACAGGACCAGTTCACAAACAAATTTTGTATCAGCGAAAGAAACAGAAGAAAGATGTTCTTCGTTGGATCCTGGTCAGTGTTTGTGATTCAGTAATTATTTCCAACATGTCACACCAAAACTGGCAAGTAACTCTCACACACAAAGATAACAACCTTGCAATGGTTGCCCAAACCCCGGATTGAACCAGGGACCTTTAGATCTTTAGTCTAACTCTCTCCCAACTGAGCTATTTCAGCTCAGAAGGTAAAATTCACTTGACCAGTTCACAAACAAATTGTGTATAAGGGAAAGAAACAGAAGAAAAAGGTTCTGAGTTGGATCCTGGTCAGTGTCTCTGACTGAGGAATCATGTCCAGTTCACAAACAAATTGTGTATAAGGGAAAGAAACAGAAGAAAAAGGTTCTGAGTCGGATCCTGGTCAGTGTCTCTGACTGAGGAATCATGTCCAACCAAAGGTGGCGAGTAGTTCTCACAAGCAAGGCAAAGTGCACACAAACAACTTTGCAATGGTTGCCGAAACCCGGGATCGAACCAGGGACCTTTAGATCTTCAGTCTAACGCTCTCCCAACTGAGCTATTTCGGCTCAGAAGGTAGCATTCACTGGACCAGTTCACAAACAAATTTTGTATCAGGCAAAGTGAACCAGAAGAAAGAGTTTCTGAGTTTGGTGCTGGTTAGAGTTTCTGATTCAGTAATCATTTGCAACCAAAACTGACGAGTAGTTTTCTCAACCAAGGCAACGTCCACCCAAACAAAGCAGAAGCAGTTGCCGAAACCAAAGCAGGGACCTTCAGATCTTCAGTCTAACACTCTCCCAACTGAGCTATTTCGGCTCAGAAGGTAGCATTCACTGGACCAGTTCACAAACAAATTTTGTATCAGGCAAAGAGAACCAGAAGAAAGAGATTCTGAGTGTGGTGCTGGTTAGAGTTTCTGATTCAGTAATCATTTCCAACCAAAATTGGCGAGTAGTTTTCTCAACCAAGGCAACGTCCACCCAAAGAAAGCAGAAGCAGTTGCCGAAACCAAAGCAGGGACCTTCAGATCTGTAGTCTAAAGCTCTCCCAACTGAGCTACTTCAGCTCAAGGGGTACAATTCACAGGACCAGTTCACAAACAAATTTTGTATCAGCGAAAGAAACAGAAGAAAGATGTTCTTCGTTGGATCCTGGTCAGTGTTTGTGATTCAGTAATTATTTCCAACATGTCACACCAAAACTGGCGAGTAACTCTCACACACAAAGATAACAACCTTGTAGTGGTTGCCTATACCCAGGATTGAACCAGGGACCTTTAGATCTTTAGTCTAACTCTCTCCCAACTGAGCGATTTCAGCTCAGAAGGTATAATTCACTTGACCAGTTCACAAACAAATTGTGTATAAGGGAAAGAAATAGAAGAAAAAGGTTCTGAGTTGGATCCTGGTCAGTGTCTCTGACTGAGGAATCATGTCCAGTTCACAAACAAATTGTGTATAAGGGAAAGAAACAGAAGAAAAAGGTTCTGAGTTGGATCCTGGTCAGTGTCTCTGACTGAGGAATCATGTCCAACCAAAGGTGGCGAGTAGTTCTCACAAGCAAGGCAAAGTGCACACAAACAACTTTGCAATGGTTGCCGAAACCCGGGATCGAACCAGGGACCTTTAGATCTTCAGTCTAACGCTCTCCCAACTGAGCTATTTCGGCTCAGAAGGTAGCATTCACTGGACCAGTTCACAAACAAATTTTGTATCAGGCAAAGTGAACCAGAAGAAAGAGTTTCTGAGTTTGGTGCTGGTTAGAGTTTCTGATTCAGTAATCATTTGCAACCAAAACTGGCGAGTAGTTTTCTCAACCAAGGCAATGTCCACCCAAACAAAGCAGAAGCAGATGCTGAAACCAAAGCAGGGACCTTCAGATCTGTAGTCTAAAGCTCTCCCAAATGAGCTACTTCAGCTCAAGGGGTACAATTCACAGGACCAGTTCACAAACAAATTTTGTATCAGCGAAAGAAACAGAAGAAAGATGTTCTTCGTTGGATCCTGGTCAGTGTTTGTGATTCAGTAATTATTTCCAACATGTCACACCAAAACTGGCAAGTAACTCTCACACACAAAGATAACAACCTTGCAATGGTTGCCCAAACCCCGGATTGAACCAGGGACCTTTAGATCTTTAGTCTAACTCTCTCCCAACTGAGCTATTTCAGCTCAGAAGGTAAAATTCACTTGACCAGTTCACAAACAAATTGTGTATAAGGGAAAGAAACAGAAGAAAAAGGTTCTGAGTTGGATCCTGGTCAGTGTCTCTGACTGAGGAATCATGTCCAGTTTACAAACAAATTGTGTATAAGGGAAAGAAACAGAAGAAAAAGGTTCTGAGTCGGATCCTGGTCAGTGTCTCTGACTGAGGAATCATGTCCAACCAAAGGTGGCGAGTAGTTCTCACAAGCAAGGCAAAGTGCACACAAACAACTTTGCAATGGTTGCCGAAACCCGGGATCGAACCAGGGACCTTTAGATCTTCAGTCTAACGCTCTCCCAACTGAGCTATTTCGGCTCAGAAGGTAGCATTCACTGGACCAGTTCACAAACAAATTTTGTATCAGGCAAAGTGAACCAGAAGAAAGAGTTTCTGAGTTTGGTGCTGGTTAGAGTTTCTGATTCAGTAATCATTTGCAACCAAAACTGACGAGTAGTTTTCTCAACCAAGGCAACGTCCACCCAAACAAAGCAGAAGCAGTTGCCGAAACCAAAGCAGGGACCTTCAGATCTTCAGTCTAACACTCTCCCAACTGAGCTATTTCGGCTCAGAAGGTAGCATTCACTGGACCAGTTCACAAACAAATTTTGTATCAGGCAAAGAGAACCAGAAGAAAGAGATTCTGAGTGTGGTGCTGGTTAGAGTTTCTGATTCAGTAATCATTTCCAACCAAAATTGGCGAGTAGTTTTCTCAACCAAGGCAACGTCCACCCAAAGAAAGCAGAAGCAGTTGCCGAAACCAAAGCAGGGACCTTCAGATCTGTAGTCTAAAGCTCTCCCAACTGAGCTACTTCAGCTCAAGGGGTTCAATTCACAGGACCAGTTCACAAACAAATTTTGTATCAGCGAAAGAAACAGAAGAAAGATGTTCTTCGTTGGATCCTGGTCAGTGTTTGTGATTCAGTAATTATTTCCAACATGTCACACCAAAACTGGCGAGTAACTCTCACACACAAAGATAACAACCTTGTAGTGGTTGCCTATACCCAGGATTGAACCAGGGACCTTTAGATCTTTAGTCTAACTCTCTCCCAACTGAGCGATTTCAGCTCAGAAGGTATAATTCACTTGACCAGTTCACAAACAAATTGTGTATAAGGGAAAGAAACAGAAGAAAAAGGTTCTGAGTTGGATCCTGGTCAGTGTCTCTGACTGAGGAATCATGTCCAGTTCACAAACAAATTGTGTATAAGGGAAAGAAACAGAAGAAAAAGGTTCTGAGTTGGATCCTGGTCAGTGTCTCTGACTGAGGAATCATGTCCAACCAAAGGTGGCGAGTAGTTCTCACAAGCAAGGCAAAGTGCACACAAACAACTTTGCAATGGTTGCCGAAACCCGGGATCGAACCAGGGACCTTTAGATCTTCAGTCTAACGCTCTCCCAACTGAGCTATTTCGGCTCAGAAGGTAGCATTCACTGGACCAGTTCACAAACAAATTTTGTATCAGGCAAAGTGAACCAGAAGAAAGAGTTTCTGAGTTTGGTGCTGGTTAGAGTTTCTGATTCAGTAATCATTTCCAACCAAAATTGGCGAGTAGTTTTCTCAACCAAGGCAACGTCCACCCAAAGAAAGCAGAAGCAGTTGCCGAAACCAAAGCAGGGACCTTCAGATCTGTAGTCTAAAGCTCTCCCAACTGAGCTACTTCAGCTCAAGGGGTACAATTCACAGGACCAGTTCACAAACAAATTTTGTATCAGCGAAAGAAACAGAAGAAAGATGTTCTTCGTTGGATCCTGGTCAGTGTTTGTGATTCAGTAATTATTTCCAACATGTCACACCAAAACTGGCGAGTAACTCTCACACACAAAGATAACAACCTTGCAGTGGTTGCCTATACCCAGGATTGAACCAGGGACCTTTAGATCTTTAGTCTAACTCTCTCCCAACTGAGCGATTTCAGCTCAGAAGGTATAATTCACTTGACCAGTTCACAAACAAATTGTGCATAAGGGAAAGAAATAGAAGAAAAAGGTTCTAAGTTGGATCCTGGTCAGTGTCTCTGACTGAGGAATCATGTCCAGTTCACAAACAAATTGTGTATAAGGGAAAGAAACAGAAGAAAAAGGTTCTGAGTTGGATCCTGGTCAGTGTCTCTGACTGAGGAATCATGTCCAACCAAAGGTGGCGAGTAGTTCTCACAAGCAAGGCAAAGTGCACACAAACAACTTTGCAATGGTTGCCGAAACCCGGGATCGAACCAGGGACCTTTAGATCTTCAGTCTAACGCTCTCCCAACTGAGCTATTTCGGCTCAGAAGGTAGCATTCACTGGACCAGTTCACAAACAAATTTTGTATCAGGCAAAGTGAACCAGAAGAAAGAGTTTCTGAGTTTGGTGCTGGTTAGAGTTTCTGATTCAGTAATCATTTGCAACCAAAACTGGCGAGTAGTTTTCTCAACCAAGGCAATGTCCACCCAAACAAAGCAGAAGCAGATGCTGAAACCAAAGCAGGGACCTTCAGATCTGTAGTCTAAAGCTCTCCCAAATGAGCTACTTCAGCTCAAGGGGTACAATTCACAGGACCAGTTCACAAACAAATTTTGTATCAGCGAAAGAAACAGAAGAAAGATGTTCTTCGTTGGATCCTGGTCAGTGTTTGTGATTCAGTAATTATTTCCAACATGTCACACCAAAACTGGCAAGTAACTCTCACACACAAAGATAACAACCTTGCAATGGTTGCCCAAACCCGGGATTGAACCAGGGACCTTTAGATCTTTAGTCTAACTCTCTCCCAACTGAGCTATTTCAGCTCAGAAGGTAAAATTCACTTGACCAGTTCACAAACAAATTGTGTATAAGGGAAAGAAACAGAAGAAAAAGGTTCTGAGTCGGATCCTGGTCAGTGTCTCTGACTGAGGAATCATGTCCAACCAAAGGTTGCGAGTAGTTCTCACAAGCAAGGCAAAGTGCACACAAACAACTTTGCAATGGTTGCCGAAACCCGGGATCGAACCAGGGACCTTTAGATCTTCAGTCTAACGCTCTCCCAACTGAGCTATTTCGGCTCAGAAGGTAGCATTCACTGGACCAGTTCACAAACAAATTTTGTATCAGGCAAAGTGAACCAGAAGAAAGAGTTTCTGAGTTTGGTGCTGGTTAGAGTTTCTGATTCAGTAATCATTTGCAACCAAAACTGACGAGTAGTTTTCTCAACCAAGGCAACGTCCACCCAAACAAAGCAGAAGCAGTTGCCGAAACCAAAGCAGGGACCTTCAGATCTTCAGTCTAACACTCTCCCAACTGAGCTATTTCGGCTCAGAAGGTAGCATTCACTGGACCAGTTCACAAACAAATTTTGTATCAGGCAAAGAGAACCAGAAGAAAGAGATTCTGAGTGTGGTGCTGGTTAGAGTTTCTGATTCAGTAATCATTTGCAACCAAAACTGACGAGTAGTTTTCTCAACCAAGGCAACGTCCACCCAAAGAAAGCAGAAGCAGTTGCCGAAACCAAAGCAGGGACCTTCAGATCTTCAGTCTAACACTCTCCCAACTGAGCTATTTCGGCTCAGAAGGTAGCATTCACTGGACCAGTTCACAAACAAATTTTGTATCAGGCAAAGAGAACCAGAAGAAAGAGATTCTGAGTGTGGTGCTGGTTAGAGTTTCTGATTCAGTAATCATTTCCAACCAAAATTGGCGAGTAGTTTTCTCAACCAAGGCAACGTCCACCCAAAGAAAGCAGAAGCAGTTGCCGAAACCAAAGCAGGGACCTTCAGATCTGTAGTCTAAAGCTCTCCCAACTGAGCTACTTCAGCTCAAGGGGTACAATTCACAGGACCAGTTCACAAACAAATTTTGTATCAGCGAAAGAAACAGAAGAAAGATGTTCTTCGTTGGATCCTGGTCAGTGTTTGTGATTCAGTAATTATTTCCAACATGTCACACCAAAACTGGCGAGTAACTCTCACACACAAAGATAACAACCTTGCAGTGGTTGCCTATACCCAGGATTGAACCAGGGACCTTTAGATCTTTAGTCTAACTCTCTCCCAACTGAGCGATTTCAGCTCAGAAGGTATAATTCACTTGACCAGTTCACAAACAAATTGTGTATAAGGGAAAGAAACAGAAGAAAAAGGTTCTGAGTTGGATCCTGGTCAGTGTCTCTGACTGAGGAATCATGTCCAGTTCACAAACAAATTGTGTATAAGGGAAAGAAACAGAAGAAAAAGGTTCTGAGTTGGATCCTGGTCAGTGTCTCTGACTGAGGAATCATGTCCAACCAAAGGTGGCGAGTAGTTCTCACAAGCAAGGCAAAGTGCACACAAACAACTTTGCAATGGTTGCCGAAACCCGGGATCGAACCAGTGACCTTTAGATCTTCAGTCTAACGCTCTCCCAACTGAGCTATTTCGGCTCAGAAGGTAGCATTCACTGGACCAGTTCACAAACAAATTTTGTATCAGGCAAAGTGAACCAGAAGAAAGAGTTTCTGAGTTTGGTGCTGGTTAGAGTTTCTGATTCAGTAATCATTTGCAACCAAAACTGGCGAGTAGTTTTCTCAACCAAGGCAATGTCCACCCAAACAAAGCAGAAGCAGATGCTGAAACCAAAGCAGGGACCTTCAGATCTGTAGTCTAAAGCTCTCCCAAATGAGCTACTTCAGCTCAAGGGGTACAATTCACAGGACCAGTTCACAAACAAATTTTGTATCAGCGAAAGAAACAGAAGAAAGATGTTCTTCGTTGGATCCTGGTCAGTGTTTGTGATTCAGTAATTATTTCCAACATGTCACACCAAAACTGGCAAGTAACTCTCACACACAAAGATAACAACCTTGCAATGGTTGCCTAAACCCGGGATTGAACCAGGGACCTTTAGATCTTTAGTCTAACTCTCTCCCAACTGAGCTATTTCAGCTCAGAAGGTAAAATTCACTTGACCAGTTCACAAACAAATTGTGTATAAGGGAAAGAAACAGAAGAAAAAGGTTCTGAGTTGGATCCTGGTCAGTGTCTCTGACTGAGGAATCATGTCCAGTTCACAAACAAATTGTGTATAAGGGAAAGAAACAGAAGAAAAAGGTTCTGAGTCGGATCCTGGTCAGTGTCTCTGACTGAGGAATCATGTCCAACCAAAGGTGGCGAGTAGTTCTCACAAGCAAGGCAAAGTGCACACAAACAACTTTGCAATGGTTGCCGAAACCCGGGATCGAACCAGGGACCTTTAGATCTTCAGTCTAACGCTCTCCCAACTGAGCTATTTCGGCTCAGAAGGTAGCATTCACTGGACCAGTTCACAAACAAATTTTGTATCAGGCAAAGTGAACCAGAAGAAAGAGTTTCTGAGTTTGGTGCTGGTTAGAGTTTCTGATTCAGTAATCATTTCCAACCAAAATTGGCGAGTAGTTTTCTCAACCAAGGCAACGTCCACCCAAAGAAAGCAGAAGCAGTTGCCGAAACCAAAGCAGGGACCTTCAGATCTGTAGTCTAAAGCTCTCCCAACTGAGCTACTTCAGCTCAAGGGGTACAATTCACAGGACCAGTTCACAAACAAATTTTGTATCAGCGAAAGAAACAGAAGAAAGATGTTCTTCGTTGGATCCTGGTCAGTGTTTGTGATTCAGTAATTATTTCCAACATGTCACACCAAAACTGGCGAGTAACTCTCACACACAAAGATAACAACCTTGCAGTGGTTGCCTATACCCAGGATTGAACCAGGGACCTTTAGATCTTTAGTCTAACTCTCTCCCAACTGAGCGATTTCAGCTCAGAAGGTATAATTCACTTGACCAGTTCACAAACAAATTGTGTATAAGGGAAAGAAACAGAAGAAAAAGGTTCTGAGTTGGATCCTGGTCAGTGTCTCTGACTGAGGAATCATGTCCAGTTCACAAACAAATTGTGTATAAGGGAAAGAAACAGAAGAAAAAGGTTCTGAGTTGGATCCTGGTCAGTGTCTCTGACTGAGGAATCATGTCCAACCAAAGGTGGCGAGTAGTTCTCACAAGCAAGGCAAAGTGCACACAAACAACTTTGCAATGGTTGCCGAAACCCGGGATCGAACCAGTGACCTTTAGATCTTCAGTCTAACGCTCTCCCAACTGAGCTATTTCGGCTCAGAAGGTAGCATTCACTGGACCAGTTCACAAACAAATTTTGTATCAGGCAAAGTGAACCAGAAGAAAGAGTTTCTGAGTTTGGTGCTGGTTAGAGTTTCTGATTCAGTAATCATTTGCAACCAAAACTGGCGAGTAGTTTTCTCAACCAAGGCAATGTCCACCCAAACAAAGCAGAAGCAGATGCTGAAACCAAAGCAGGGACCTTCAGATCTGTAGTCTAAAGCTCTCCCAAATGAGCTACTTCAGCTCAAGGGGTACAATTCACAGGACCAGTTCACAAACAAATTTTGTATCAGCGAAAGAAACAGAAGAAAGATGTTCTTCGTTGGATCCTGGTCAGTGTTTGTGATTCAGTAATTATTTCCAACATGTCACACCAAAACTGGCAAGTAACTCTCACACACAAAGATAACAACCTTGCAATGGTTGCCTAAACCCGGGATTGAACCAGGGACCTTTAGATCTTTAGTCTAACTCTCTCCCAACTGAGCTATTTCAGCTCAGAAGGTAAAATTCACTTGACCAGTTCACAAACAAATTGTGTATAAGGGAAAGAAACAGAAGAAAAAGGTTCTGAGTTGGATCCTGGTCAGTGTCTCTGACTGAGGAATCATGTCCAGTTCACAAACAAATTGTGTATAAGGGAAAGAAACAGAAGAAAAAGGTTCTGAGTCGGATCCTGGTCAGTGTCTCTGACTGAGGAATCATGTCCAACCAAAGGTGGCGAGTAGTTCTCACAAGCAAGGCAAAGTATACACAAACAACTTTGCAATGGTTGCCGAAACCCTGGATCGAACCAGGGACCTTTAGATCTTCAGTCTAACGCTCTCCCAACTGAGCTATTTCGGCTCAGAAGGTAGCATTCACTGGACCAGTTCACAAACAAATTTTGTATCAGGCAAAGTGAACCAGAAGAAAGAGTTTCTGAGTTTGGTGCTGGTTAGAGTTTCTGATTCAGTAATCATTTGCAACCAAAACTGACGAGTAGTTTTCTCAACCAAGGCAACGTCCACCCAAACAAAGCAGAAGCAGTTGCCGAAACCAAAGCAGGGACCTTCAGATCTGTAGTCTAAAGCTCTCCCAACTGAGCTACTTCAGCTCAAGGGGTACAATTCACAGGACCAGTTCACAAACAAATTTTGTATCAGCGAAAGAAACAGAAGAAAGATGTTCTTCGTTGGATCCTGGTCAGTGTTTGTGATTCAGTAATTATTTCCAACATGTCACACCAAAACTGGCGAGTAACTCTCACACACAAAGATAACAACCTTGCAGTGGTTGCCTATTCCCAGGATTGAACCAGGGACCTTTAGATCTTTAGTCTAACTCTCTCCCAACTGAGCTATTTCAGCTCAGAAGGTAAAATTCACTTGACCAGTTCACAAACAAATTGTGTATAAGGGAAAGAAACAGAAGAAAAAGGTTCTGAGTTGGATCCTGGTCAGTGTCTCTGACTGAGGAATCATGTCCAGTTCACAAACAAATTGTGTATAAGGGAAAGAAACAGAAGAAAAAGGTTCTGAGTTGGATCCTGGTCAGTGTCTCTGACTGAGGAATCATGTCCAACCAAAGGTGGCGAGTAGTTCTCACAAGCAAGGCAAAGTGCACACAAACAACTTTGCAATGGTTGCCGAAACCCGGGATCGAACCAGGGACCTTTAGATCTTCAGTCTAACGCTCTCCCAACTGAGCTATTTCGGCTCAGAAGGTAGCATTCACTGGACCAGTTCACAAACAAATTTTGTATCAGGCAAAGAGAACCAGAAGAAAGAGTTTCTGAGTTTGGTGCTGGTTAGAGTTTCTGATTCAGTAATCATTTGCAACCAAAACTGGCGAGTAGTTTTCTCAACCAAGGCAATGTCCACCCAAACAAAGCAGAAGCAGATGCTGAAACCAAAGCAGGGACCTTCAGATCTGTAGTCTAAAGCTCTCCCAAATGAGCTACTTCAGCTCAAAGGGGTACAATTCACAGGACCAGTTCACAAACAAATTTTGTATCAGCGAAAGAAACAGAAGAAAGA
Organism: Symphodus melops; assembly: GCF_947650265.1. NCBI lineage: Eukaryota > Metazoa > Chordata > Actinopteri > Labriformes > Labridae > Symphodus > Symphodus melops. Next base: position 15,434,556 of record NC_136700.1, read on the forward strand.
TGTTCTTCGTTGGATCCTGGTCAGTGTTTGTGATTCAGTAATTATTTCCAACATGTCACACCAAAACTGGCAAGTAACTCTCACACACAAAGATAACAACCTTGCAATGGTTGCCCAAACACGGGATTGAACCAGGGACCTTTAGATCTTTAGTCTAACTCTCTCCCAACTGAGCTATTTCAGCTCAGAAGGTAAAATTCACTTGACCAGTTCACAAACAAATTGTGTATAAGGGAAAGAAACAGAAGAAAAAGGTTCTGAGTTGGATCCTGGTCAGTGTCTCTGACTGAGGAATCATGTCCAGTTCACAAACAAATTGTGTATAAGGGAAAGAAACAGAAGAAAAAGGTTCTGAGTCGGATCCTGGTCAGTGTCTCTGACTGAGGAATCATGTCCAACCAAAGGTGGCGAGTAGTTCTCACAAGCAAGGCAAAGTGCACACAAACAACTTTGCAATGGTTGCCGAAACCCGGGATCGAACCAGGGACCTTTAGATCTTCAGTCTAACGCTCTCCCAACTGAGCTATTTCGGCTCAGAAGGTAGCATTCACTGGACCAGTTCACAAACAAATTTTGTATCAGGCAAAGTGAACCAGAAGAAAGAGTTTCTGAGTTTGGTGCTGGTTAGAGTTTCTGATTCAGTAATCATTTGCAACCAAAACTGGCGAGTAGTTTTCTCAACCAAGGCAATGTCCACCCAAACAAAGCAGAAGCAGATGCTGAAACCAAAGCAGGGACCTTCAGATCTGTAGTCTAAAGCTCTCCCAAATGAGCTACTTCAGCTCAAGGGGTACAATTCACAGGACCAGTTCACAAACAAATTTTGTATCGGCGAAAGAAACAGAAGAAAGATGTTCTTCGTTGGATCCTGGTCAGTGTTTGTGATTCAGTAATTATTTCCAACATGTCACACCAAAACTGGCAAGTAACTCTCACACACAAAGATAACAACCTTGCAATGGTTGCCCAAACCCAGGATTGAACCAGGGACCTTTAGATCTTTAGTCTAACTCTCTCCCAACTGAGCTATTTCAGCTCAGAAGGTAAAATTCACTTGACCAGTTCACAAACAAATTGTGTATAAGGGAAAGAAACAGAAGAAAAAGGTTCTGAGTTGGATCCTGGTCAGTGTCTCTGACTGAGGAATCATGTCCAGTTCACAAACAAATTGTGTATAAGGGAAAGAAAAAGAAGAAAAAGGTTCTGAGTCGGATCCTGGTCAGTGTCTCTGACTGAGGAATCATGTCCAACCAAAGGTGGCGAGTAGTTCTCACAAGCAAGGCAAAGTGCACACAAACAACTTTGCAACGGTTGCCGAAACCCGGGATCGAACCAGGGACCTTTAGATCTTCAGTCTAACGCTCTCCCAACTGAGCTATTTCGGCTCAGAAGGTAGCATTCACTGGACCAGTTCACAAACAAATTTTGTATCAGGCAAAGTGAACCAGAAGAAAGAGTTTCTGAGTTTGGTGCTGGTTAGAGTTTCTGATTCAGTAATCATTTGCAACCAAAACTGACGAGTAGTTTTCTCAACCAAGGCAACGTCCACCCAAACAAAGCAGAAGCAGTTGCCGAAACCAAAGCAGGGACCTTCAGATCTTCAGTCTAACGCCCTCCCAACTGAGCTATTTCGGCTCAGAAGGTAGCATTCACTGGACCAGTTCACAAACAAATTTTGTATCAGGCAAAGAGAACCAGAAGAAAGAGATTCTGAGTGTGGTGCTGGTTAGAGTTTCTGATTCAGTAATCATTTCCAACCAAAATTGGCGAGTAGTTTTCTCAACCAAGGCAACGTCCACCCAAAGAAAGCAGAAGCAGTTGCCGAAACCAAAGCAGGGACCTTCAGATCTGTAGTCTAAAGCTCTCCCAACTGAGCTACTTCAGCTCAAGGGGTACAATTCACAGGACCAGTTCACAAACAAATTTTGTATCAGCGAAAGAAACAGAAGAAAGATGTTCTTCGTTGGATCCTGGTCAGTGTTTGTGATTCAGTAATTATTTCCAACATGTCACACCAAAACTGGCGAGTAACTCTCACACACAAAGATAACAACCTTGTAGTGGTTGCCTATACCCAGGATTGAACCAGGGACCTTTAGATCTTTAGTCTAACTCTCTCCCAACTGAGCTATTTCAGCTCAGAAGGTAAAATTCACTTGACCAGTTCACAAACAAATTGTGTATAAGGGAAAGAAACAGAAGAAAAAGGTTCTGAGTTGGATCCTGGTCAGTGTCTCTGACTGAGGAATCATGTCCAACCAAAGGTGGCGAGTAGTTCTCACAAGCAAGGCAAAGTGCACACAAACAACTTTGCAATGGTTGCCGAAACCCGGGATCGAACCAAGGACCTTTAGATCTTCAGTCTAACGCTCTCCCAACTGAGCTATTTCGGCTCAGAAGGTAGCATTCACTGGACCAGTTCACAAACAAATTTTGTATCAGGCAAAGTGAACCAGAAGAAAGAGTTTCTGAGTTTGGTGCTGGTTAGAGTTTCTGATTCAGTAATCATTTCCAACCAAAATTGGCGAGTAGTTTTCTCAACCAAGGCAACGTCCACCCAAAGAAAGCAGAAGCAGTTGCCGAAACCAAAGCAGGGACCTTCAGATCTGTAGTCTAAAGCTCTCCCAACTGAGCTACTTCAGCTCAAGGGGTACAATTCACAGGACCAGTTCACAAACAAATTTTGTATCAGCGAAAGAAACAGAAGAAAGATGTTCTTCGTTGGATCCTGGTCAGTGTTTGTGATTCAGTAATTATTTCCAACATGTCACACCAAAACTGGCGAGTAACTCTCACACACAAAGATAACAACCTTGCAGTGGTTGCCTATACCCAGGATTGAACCAGGGACCTTTAGATCTTTAGTCTAACTCTCTCCCAACTGAGCTATTTCAGCTCAGAAGGTAAAATTCACTTGACCAGTTCACAAACAAATTGTGTATAAGGGAAAGAAACAGAAGAAAAAGGTTCTGAGTTGGATCCTGGTCAGTGTCTCTGACTGAGGAATCATGTCCAGTTCACAAACAAATTGTGTATAAGGGAAAGAAACAGAAGAAAAAGGTTCTGAGTTGGATCCTGGTCAGTGTCTCTGACTGAGGAATCATGTCCAACCAAAGTTGGCGAGTAGTTCTCACAAGCAAGGCAAAGTGCACACAAACAACTTTGCAATGGTTGCCGAAACCAAGGATTGAACCAGGGACCTTTAGATCTTTAGTCTAACTCTCTCCCAACTGAGCTATTTCAGCTCAGAAGGTAAAATTCACTTGACCAGTTCACAAACAAATTGTGTATAAGGGAAAGAAGCAGAAGAAAAAGGTTCTGAGTTGGATCCTGGTCAGTGTCTCTGACTGAGGAATCATGTCCAACCAAAGGCGGCGAGTAGTTCTCACATGCAAGGCAAAGTGCACACAAACAACTTTGCAATGGTTGCCGAAACCCGGGATCGAACCAGGGACCTTTACATCTTCAGTTTAACGCTCTCCCAACTGAGCTATTTCAGCTCATAAGTTAAAATTCACTTGACCAGTTCACAAACAAATTGTGTATAAGGGAAAGAACCAGAAGAAAGAGGTTCTTCGTTGGATCCTGATCAGTGTTTCTGACTGAGGAATCATGTCCAGTTCACAAACAAATTCTGTATAAGGGAAAGAAACAGAAGAAAAAGGTTCTGAGTTGGATCCTGGTCAGTGTCTCTGACTGAGGAATCATGTCCAACCAAAGTTGGCGAGTAGTTCTCACAAGCAAGGCAAAGTGCACACAAACAACTTTGCAATGGTTGCCGAAACCAAGGATTGAACCAGGGACCTTTAGATCTTTAGTCTAACTCTCTCCCAACTGAGCTATTTCAGCTCAGACGGTAAAATTCACTTGACCAGTTCACAAACAAATTGTGTATAAGGGAAAGAACCAGAAGAAAGAGGTTCTTCGTTGGATCCTGATCAGTGTTTCTGACTGAGGAATCATGTCCAGTTCACAAACAAATTCTTTATAAGGGAAAGAAACAGAAGAAAAAGGTTCTGAGTTGGATCCTGGTCAGTGTCTCTGACTGAGGAATCATGTCCAACCAAAGTTGGCGAGTAGTTCTCACAAGCAAGGCAAAGTGCACACAAACAACTTTGCAATGGTTGCCGAAACCAAGGATTGAACCAGGAACCTTTAGATCTTTAGTCTAACTCTCTCCCAACTGAGCTATTTCAGCCCAGACGGTAAAATTCACTTGACCAGTTCACAAACAAATTGTGTATAAGGGAAAGAAACAGAAGAAAAAGGTTCTGAGTTGGATCCTGGTCAGTGTCTCTGACTGAGGAATCATGTCCAACCAAAGGTGGCGAGTAGTTCTCACAAGCAAGGCAAAGTGCACACAAACAACTTTGCAATGGTTGCCGAAACCAAGGATTGAACCAGGGACCTTTAGATCTTTAGTCTAACTCTCTCCCAACTGAGCTATTTCAGCTCAGAAGGTAAAATTCACTTGACCAGTTCACAAACAAATTGTGTATAAGGGAAAGAAACAGAAGAAAAAGGTTCTGAGTTGGATCCTGGTCAGTGTCTCTGACTGAGGAATCATGTCCAACCAAAGGTGGCGAGTAGTTCTCACAAGCAAGGCAAAGTGCACACAAAAAACTTTGCAATGGTTGCCAAAACCCGGGATCGAACCAGGGACTTTTAGATCTTCAGTCTAACGCTCTCCCAACTGAGCTATTTCGGCTCAAGGGGTACAATTCACAGGACCAGTTCACAAACAAATTGTGTATAAGGGAAAGAAACAGAAGAAAAAGGTTCTGAGTTGGATCCTGGTCAGTGTCTCTGACTGAGGAATCATGTCCAGTTCACAAACAAATTGTGTATAAGGGAAAGAAACAGAAGAAAAAGGTTCTGAGTTGGATCCTGGTCAGTGTCTCTGACTGAGGAATCATGTCCAACCAAAGTTGGCGAGTAGTTCTCACAAGCAAGGCAAAGTGCACACAAACAACTTTGCAATGGTTGCCGAAACCAAGGATTGAACCAGGGACCTTTAGATCTTTAGTCTAACTCTCTCCCAACTGAGCTATTTCAGCTCAGACAGTAAAATTCACTTGACCAGTTCACAAACAAATTGTGTATAAGGGAAAGAACCAGAAGAAAGAGGTTCTTCGTTGGATCCTGATCAGTGTTTCTGACTGAGGAATAATGTCCAGTTCACAAACAAATTCTGTATAAGGGAAAGAAACAGAAGAAAAAGGTTCTGAGTTGGATCCTGGTCAGTGTCTCTGACTGAGGAATCATGTCCAACCAAAGTTGGCGAGTAGTTCTCACAAGCAAGGCAAAGTGCACACAAACAACTTTGCAATGGTTGCCAAAACCAAGGATTGAACCAGGGACCTTTAGATCTTTAGTCTAACTCTCTCCCAACTGAGCTATTTCAGCTCAGACGGTAAAATTCACTTGACCAGTTCACAAACAAATTGTGTATAAGGGAAAGAAACAGAAGAAAAAGGTTCTGAGTTAGATCCTGGTCAGTGTCTCTGACTGAGGAATCATGTCCAACCAAAGGTGGCGAGTAGTTCTCACAAGCAAGGCAAAGTGCACACAAAAAACTTTGCAATGGTTGCCGAAACCCGGGATCGAACCAGGGACCTTTAGATCTTCAGTCTAACGCTCTCCCAACTGAGCTATTTCGGCTCAGAAGGTAGCATTCACTGGACCAGTTCACAAACAAATTTTGTATCAGGCAAAGTGAACCAGAAGAAAGAGGTTCTTCGTTGGATCCTGATCAGTGTTTCTGACTGAGGAATCATGTCCAGTTCACAAACAAATTCTGTATAAGGGAAAGAAACAGAAGAAAAAGGTTCTGAGTTGGATCCTGGTCAGTGTCTCTGACTGAGGAATCATGTCCAACCAAAGTTGGCGAGTAGTTCTCACAAGCAAGGCAAAGTGCACACAAACAACTTTGCAATGGTTGCCGAAACCAAGGATTGAACCAGGGACCTTTAGATCTTTAGTCTAACTCTCTCCCAACTGAGCTATTTCAGCTCAGACGGTAAAATTCACTTGACCAGTTCACAAACAAATTGTGTATAAGGGAAAGAACCAGAAGAAAGAGGTTCTTCGTTGGATCCTGATCAGTGTTTCTGACTGAGGAATCATGTCCAGTTCACAAACAAATTCTTTATAAGGGAAAGAAACAGAAGAAAAAGGTTCTGAGTTGGATCCTGGTTAGTGTCTCTGACTGAGGAATCATGTCCAACCAAAGTTGGCGAGTAGTTCTCACAAGCAAGGCAAAGTGCACACAAACAACTTTGCAATGGTTGCCGAAACCCGGGATTGAACCAGGGACCTTTAGATCTTTAGTCTAACTCTCTCCCAACTGAGCTATTTCAGCTCAGACGGTAAAATTCACTTGACCAGTTCACAAACAAATTGTGTATAAGGGAAAGAAACAGAAGAAAAAGGTTCTGAGTTGGATCCTGGTCAGTGTCTCTGACTGAGGAATCATGTCCAACCAAAGGTGGCGAGTTGTTCTCACAAGCAAGGCAAAGTGCACACAAACAACTTTGCAATGGTTGCCGAAACCAAGGATTGAACCAGGGACCTTTAGATCTTTAGTCTAACTCTCTCCCAACTGAGCTATTTCAGCTCAGAAGGTAAAATTCACTTGACCAGTTCACAAACAAATTGTGTATAAGGGAAAGAAACAGAAGAAAAAGGTTCTGAGTTGGATCCTGGTCAGTGTCTCTGACTGAGGAATCATGTCCAGTTCACAAACAAATTGTGTATAAGGGAAAGAAACAGAAGAAAAAGGTTCTGAGTTGGATCCTGGTCAGTGTCTCTGACTGAGGAATCATGTCCAACCAAAGGTGGCGAGTAGTTCTCACAAGCAAGGCAAAGTGCACACAAACAACTTTGCAATGGTTGCCGAAACCCGGGATCGAACCAGGGACCTTTAGATCTTCAGTCTAACGCTCTCCCAACTGAGCTATTTCGGCTCAGAAGGTAGCATTCACTGGACCAGTTCACAAACAAATTTTGTATCAGACAAAGTGAACCAGAAGAAAGAGTTTCTGAGTTTGGTGCTGGTTAGAGTTTCTGATTCAGTAATCATTTGCAACCAAAACTGGCGAGTAGTTTTCTCAACCAAGGCAATGTCCACCCAAACAAAGCAGAAGCAGATGCTGAAACCAAAGCAGGGACCTTCAGATCTGTAGTCTAAAGCTCTCCCAAATGAGCTACTTCAGCTCAAGGGGTACAATTCACAGGACCAGTTCACAAACAAATTTTGTATCAGCGAAAGAAACAGAAGAAAGATGTTCTTCGTTGGATCCTGGTCAGTGTTTGTGATTCAGTAATTATTTCCAACATGTCACAACAAAACTGGCAAGTAACTCTCACACACAAAGATAACAACCTTGCAGTGGTTGCCTATACCCAGGATTGAACCAGGGACCTTTAGATCTTTAGTCTAACTCTCTCCCAACTGAGCGATTTCAGCTCAGAAGGTATAATTCACTTGACCAGTTCACAAACAAATTGTGTATAAGGGAAAGAAACAGAAGAAAAAGGTTCTGAGTTGGATCCTGGTCAGTGTCTCTGACTGAGGAATCATGTCCAGTTCACAAACAAATTGTGTATAAGGGAAAGAAACAGAAGAAAAAGGTTCTGAGTTGGATCCTGGTCAGTGTCTCTGACTGAGGAATCATGTCCAACCAAAGGTGGCGAGTAGTTCTCACAAGCAAGGCAAAGTGCACACAAACAACTTTGCAATGGTTGCCGAAACCCGGGATCGAACCAGTGACCTTTAGATCTTCAGTCTAACGCTCTCCCAACTGAGCTATTTCGGCTCAGAAGGTAGCATTCACTGGACCAGTTCACAAACAAATTTTGTATCAGGCAAAGTGAACCAGAAGAAAGAGTTTCTGAGTTTGGTGCTGGTTAGAGTTTCTGATTCAGTAATCATTTGCAACCAAAACTGGCGAGTAGTTTTCTCAACCAAGGCAATGTCCACCCAAACAAAGCAGAAGCAGATGCTGAAACCAAAGCAGGGACCTTCAGATCTGTAGTCTAAAGCTCTCCCAAATGAGCTACTTCAGCTCAAGGGGTACAATTCACAGGACCAGTTCACAAACAAATTTTGTATCAGCGAAAGAAACAGAAGAAAGATGTTCTTCGTTGGATCCTGGTCAGTGTTTGTGATTCAGTAATTATTTCCAACATGTCACACCAAAACTGGCAAGTAACTCTCACACACAAAGATAACAACCTTGCAATGGTTGCCTAAACCCGGGATTGAACCAGGGACCTTTAGATCTTTAGTCTAACTCTCTCCCAACTGAGCTATTTCAGCTCAGAAGGTAAAATTCACTTGACCAGTTCACAAACAAATTGTGTATAAGGGAAAGAAACAGAAGAAAAAGGTTCTGAGTTGGATCCTGGTCAGTGTCTCTGACTGAGGAATCATGTCCAGTTCACAAACAAATTGTGTATAAGGGAAAGAAACAGAAGAAAAAGGTTCTGAGTCGGATCCTGGTCAGTGTCTCTGACTGAGGAATCATGTCCAACCAAAGGTGGCGAGTAGTTCTCACAAGCAAGGCAAAGTATACACAAACAACTTTGCAATGGTTGCCGAAACCCTGGATCGAACCAGGGACCTTTAGATCTTCAGTCTAACGCTCTCCCAACTGAGCTATTTCGGCTCAGAAGGTAGCATTCACTGGACCAGTTCACAAACAAATTTTGTATCAGGCAAAGTGAACCAGAAGAAAGAGTTTCTGAGTTTGGTGCTGGTTAGAGTTTCTGATTCAGTAATCATTTGCAACCAAAACTGACGAGTAGTTTTCTCAACCAAGGCAACGTCCACCCAAACAAAGCAGAAGCAGTTGCCGAAACCAAAGCAGGGACCTTCAGATCTGTAGTCTAAAGCTCTCCCAACTGAGCTACTTCAGCTCAAGGGGTACAATTCACAGGACCAGTTCACAAACAAATTTTGTATCAGCGAAAGAAACAGAAGAAAGATGTTCTTCGTTGGATCCTGGTCAGTGTTTGTGATTCAGTAATTATTTCCAACATGTCACACCAAAACTGGCGAGTAACTCTCACACACAAAGATAACAACCTTGCAGTGGTTGCCTATTCCCAGGATTGAACCAGGGACCTTTAGATCTTTAGTCTAACTCTCTCCCAACTGAGCTATTTCAGCTCAGAAGGTAAAATTCACTTGACCAGTTCACAAACAAATTGTGTATAAGGGAAAGAAACAGAAGAAAAAGGTTCTGAGTTGGATCCTGGTCAGTGTCTCTGACTGAGGAATCATGTCCAGTTCACAAACAAATTGTGTATAAGGGAAAGAAACAGAAGAAAAAGGTTCTGAGTTGGATCCTGGTCAGTGTCTCTGACTGAGGAATCATGTCCAACCAAAGGTGGCGAGTAGTTCTCACAAGCAAGGCAAAGTGCACACAAACAACTTTGCAATGGTTGCCGAAACCCGGGATCGAACCAGGGACCTTTAGATCTTCAGTCTAACGCTCTCCCAACTGAGCTATTTCGGCTCAGAAGGTAGCATTCACTGGACCAGTTCACAAACAAATTTTGTATCAGGCAAAGAGAACCAGAAGAAAGAGTTTCTGAGTTTGGTGCTGGTTAGAGTTTCTGATTCAGTAATCATTTGCAACCAAAACTGGCGAGTAGTTTTCTCAACCAAGGCAATGTCCACCCAAACAAAGCAGAAGCAGATGCTGAAACCAAAGCAGGGACCTTCAGATCTGTAGTCTAAAGCTCTCCCAAATGAGCTACTTCAGCTCAAAGGGGTACAATTCACAGGACCAGTTCACAAACAAATTTTGTATCAGCGAAAGAAACAGAAGAAAGATGTTCTTCGTTGGATCCTGGTCAGTGTTTGTGATTCAGTAATTATTTCCAACATGTCACACCAAAACTGGCAAGTAACTCTCACACACAAAGATAACAACCTTGCAATGGTTGCCCAAACACGGGATTGAACCAGGGACCTTTAAATCTTTAGTCTAACTCTCTCCCAACTGAGCTATTTCAGCTCAGAAGGTAAAATTCACTTGACCAGTTCACAAACAAATTGTGTATAAGGGAAAGAAACAGAAGAAAAAGGTTCTGAGTTGGATCCTGGTCAGTGTCTCTGACTGAGGAATCATGTCCAGTTCACAAACAAATTGTGTATAAGGGAAAGAAACAGAAGAAAAAGGTTCTGAGTCGGATCCTGGTCAGTGTCTCTGACTGAGGAATCATGTCCAACCAAAGGTGGCGAGTAGTTCTCACAAGCAAGGCAAAGTGCACACAAACAACTTTGCAATGGTTGCCGAAACCCGGGATCGAACCAGGGACCTTTAGATCTTCAGTCTAACGCTCTCCCAACTGAGCTATTTCGGCTCAGAAGGTAGCATTCACTGGACCAGTTCACAAACAAATTTTGTATCAGGCAAAGTGAACCAGAAGAAAGAGTTTCTGAGTTTGGTGCTGGTTAGAGTTTCTGATTCAGTAATCATTTGCAACCAAAACTGGCGAGTAGTTTTCTCAACCAAGGCAATGTCCACCCAAACAAAGCAGAAGCAGATGCTGAAACCAAAGCAGGGACCTTCAGATCTGTAGTCTAAAGCTCTCCCAAATGAGCTACTTCAGCTCAAGGGGTACAATTCACAGGACCAGTTCACAAACAAATTTTGTATCGGCGAAAGAAACAGAAGAAAGATGTTCTTCGTTGGATCCTGGTCAGTGTTTGTGATTCAGTAATTATTTCCAACATGTCACACCAAAACTGGCAAGTAACTCTCACACACAAAGATAACAACCTTGCAATGGTTGCCCAAACCCAGGATTGAACCAGGGACCTTTAGATCTTTAGTCTAACTCTCTCCCAACTGAGCTATTTCAGCTCAGAAGGTAAAATTCACTTGACCAGTTCACAAACAAATTGTGTATAAGGGAAAGAAACAGAAGAAAAAGGTTCTGAGTTGGATCCTGGTCAGTGTCTCTGACTGAGGAATCATGTCCAGTTCACAAACAAATTGTGTATAAGGGAAAGAAAAAGAAGAAAAAGGTTCTGAGTCGGATCCTGGTCAGTGTCTCTGACTGAGGAATCATGTCCAACCAAAGGTGGCGAGTAGTTCTCACAAGCAAGGCAAAGTGCACACAAACAACTTTGCAACGGTTGCCGAAACCCGGGATCGAACCAGGGACCTTTAGATCTTCAGTCTAACGCTCTCCCAACTGAGCTATTTCGGCTCAGAAGGTAGCATTCACTGGACCAGTTCACAAACAAATTTTGTATCAGGCAAAGTGAACCAGAAGAAAGAGTTTCTGAGTTTGGTGCTGGTTAGAGTTTCTGATTCAGTAATCATTTGCAACCAAAACTGACGAGTAGTTTTCTCAACCAAGGCAACGTCCACCCAAACAAAGCAGAAGCAGTTGCCGAAACCAAAGCAGGGACCTTCAGATCTTCAGTCTAACGCCCTCCCAACTGAGCTATTTCGGCTCAGAAGGTAGCATTCACTGGACCAGTTCACAAACAAATTTTGTATCAGGCAAAGAGAACCAGAAGAAAGAGATTCTGAGTGTGGTGCTGGTTAGAGTTTCTGATTCAGTAATCATTTCCAACCAAAATTGGCGAGTAGTTTTCTCAACCAAGGCAACGTCCACCCAAAGAAAGCAGAAGCAGTTGCCGAAACCAAAGCAGGGACCTTCAGATCTGTAGTCTAAAGCTCTCCCAACTGAGCTACTTCAGCTCAAGGGGTACAATTCACAGGACCAGTTCACAAACAAATTTTGTATCAGCGAAAGAAACAGAAGAAAGATGTTCTTCGTTGGATCCTGGTCAGTGTTTGTGATTCAGTAATTATTTCCAACATGTCACACCAAAACTGGCGAGTAACTCTCACACACAAAGATAACAACCTTGTAGTGGTTGCCTATACCCAGGATTGAACCAGGGACCTTTAGATCTTTAGTCTAACTCTCTCCCAACTGAGCTATTTCAGCTCAGAAGGTAAAATTCACTTGACCAGTTCACAAACAAATTGTGTATAAGGGAAAGAAACAGAAGAAAAAGGTTCTGAGTTGGATCCTGGTCAGTGTCTCTGACTGAGGAATCATGTCCAACCAAAGGTGGCGAGTAGTTCTCACAAGCAAGGCAAAGTGCACACAAACAACTTTGCAATGGTTGCCGAAACCCGGGATCGAACCAGGGACCTTTAGATCTTCAGTCTAACGCTCTCCCAACTGAGCTATTTCGGCTCAGAAGGTAGCATTCACTGGACCAGTTCACAAACAAATTTTGTATCAGGCAAAGTGAACCAGAAGAAAGAGTTTCTGAGTTTGGTGCTGGTTAGAGTTTCTGATTCAGTAATCATTTCCAACCAAAATTGGCGAGTAGTTTTCTCAACCAAGGCAACGTCCACCCAAAGAAAGCAGAAGCAGTTGCCGAAACCAAAGCAGGGACCTTCAGATCTGTAGTCTAAAGCTCTCCCAACTGAGCTACTTCAGCTCAAGGGGTACAATTCACAGGACCAGTTCACAAACAAATTTTGTATCAGCGAAAGAAACAGAAGAAAGATGTTCTTCGTTGGATCCTGGTCAGTGTTTGTGATTCAGTAATTATTTCCAACATGTCACACCAAAACTGGCGAGTAACTCTCACACACAAAGATAACAACCTTGCAGTGGTTGCCTATACCCAGGATTGAACCAGGGACCTTTAGATCTTTAGTCTAACTCTCTCCCAACTGAGCTATTTCAGCTCAGAAGGTAAAATTCACTTGACCAGTTCACAAACAAATTGTGTATAAGGGAAAGAAACAGAAGAAAAAGGTTCTGAGTTGGATCCTGGTCAGTGTCTCTGACTGAGGAATCATGTCCAGTTCACAAACAAATTGTGTATAAGGGAAAGAAACAGAAGAAAAAGGTTCTGAGTTGGATCCTGGTCAGTGTCTCTGACTGAGGAATCATGTCCAACCAAAGTTGGCGAGTAGTTCTCACAAGCAAGGCAAAGTGCACACAAACAACTTTGCAATGGTTGCCGAAACCAAGGATTGAACCAGGGACCTTTAGATCTTTAGTCTAACTCTCTCCCAACTGAGCTATTTCAGCTCAGAAGGTAAAATTCACTTGACCAGTTCACAAACAAATTGTGTATAAGGGAAAGAAACAGAAGAAAAAGGTTCTGAGTTGGATCCTGGTCAGTGTCTCTGACTGAGGAATCATGTCCAACCAAAGGTGGCGAGTAGTTCTCACAAGCAAGGCAAAGTGCACACAAACAAAGCAGAAGCAGTTGCTGAAACCAAAGCAGGGACCTTCAGATCTGTAGTCTAAAGCTCTCCCAACTGAGCTACTTCAGCTCAAGGGGTACAATTCACAGGACCAGTTCACAAACAAATTTTGTATCAGCGAAAGAAACAGAAGAAAGATGTTCTTCGTTGGATCCTGGTCAGTGTTTGTGATTCAGTAATTATTTCCAACATGTCACACCAAAACTGGCGAGTAACTCTTACACACAAAGATAACAACCTTGCAATGGTTGCCTAAACCCGGGATTGAACCAGGGACCTTTAGATCTTTAGTCTAACTCTCTCCCAACTGAGCTATTTCAGCTCAGAAGGTAAAATTCACTTGACCAGTTCACAAACAAATTGTGTATAAGGGAAAGAAGCAGAAGAAAAAGGTTCTGAGTTGGATCCTGGTCAGTGTCTCTGACTGAGGAATCATGTCCAACCAAAGGCGGCGAGTAGTTCTCACATGCAAGGCAAAGTGCACACAAACAACTTTGCAATGGTTGCCGAAACCCGGGATCGAACCAGGGACCTTTACATCTTCAGTTTAACGCTCTCCCAACTGAGCTATTTCAGCTCATAAGTTAAAATTCACTTGACCAGTTCACAAACAAATTGTGTATAAGGGAAAGAACCAGAAGAAAGAGGTTCTTCGTTGGATCCTGATCAGTGTTTCTGACTGAGGAATCATGTCCAGTTCACAAACAAATTCTGTATAAGGGAAAGAAACAGAAGAAAAAGGTTCTGAGTTGGATCCTGGTCAGTGTCTCTGACTGAGGAATCATGTCCAACCAAAGTTGGCGAGTAGTTCTCACAAGCAAGGCAAAGTGCACACAAACAACTTTGCAATGGTTGCCGAAACCAAGGATTGAACCAGGGACCTTTAGATCTTTAGTCTAACTCTCTCCCAACTGAGCTATTTCAGCTCAGACGGTAAAATTCACTTGACCAGTTCACAAACAAATTGTGTATAAGGGAAAGAACCAGAAGAAAGAGGTTCTTCGTTGGATCCTGATCAGTGTTTCTGACTGAGGAATCATGTCCAGTTCACAAACAAATTCTTTATAAGGGAAAGAAACAGAAGAAAAAGGTTCTGAGTTGGATCCTGGTCAGTGTCTCTGACTGAGGAATCATGTCCAACCAAAGTTGGCGAGTAGTTCTCACAAGCAAGGCAAAGTGCACACAAACAACTTTGCAATGGTTGCCGAAACCAAGGATTGAACCAGGAACCTTTAGATCTTTAGTCTAACTCTCTCCCAACTGAGCTATTTCAGCCCAGACGGTAAAATTCACTTGACCAGTTCACAAACAAATTGTGTATAAGGGAAAGAAACAGAAGAAAAAGGTTCTGAGTTGGATCCTGGTCAGTGTCTCTGACTGAGGAATCATGTCCAACCAAAGGTGGCGAGTTGTTCTCACAAGCAAGGCAAAGTGCACACAAACAACTTTGCAATGGTTGCCGAAACCAAGGATTGAACCAGGGACCTTTAGATCTTTAGTCTAACTCTCTCCCAACTGAGCTATTTCAGCTCAGAAGGTAAAATTCACTTGACCAGTTCACAAACAAATTGTGTATAAGGGAAAGAAACAGAAGAAAAAGGTTCTGAGTTGGATCCTGGTCAGTGTCTCTGACTGAGGAATCATGTCCAACCAAAGGTGGCGAGTAGTTCTCACAAGCAAGGCAAAGTGCACACAAAAAACTTTGCAATGGTTGCCAAAACCCGGGATCGAACCAGGGACCTTTAGATCTTCAGTCTAACGCTCTCCCAACTGAGCTATTTCGGCTCAAGGGGTACAATTCACAGGACCAGTTCACAAACAAATTGTGTATAAGGGAAAGAAACAGAAGAAAAAGGTTCTGAGTTGGATCCTGGTCAGTGTCTCTGACTGAGGAATCATGTCCAGTTCACAAACAAATTGTGTATAAGGGAAAGAAACAGAAGAAAAAGGTTCTGAGTTGGATCCTGGTCAGTGTCTCTGACTGAGGAATCATGTCCAACCAAAGTTGGCGAGTAGTTCTCACAAGCAAGGCGAAGTGCACACAAACAACTTTGCAATGGTTGCCGAAACCAAGGATTGAACCAGGGACCTTTAGATCTTTAGTCTAACTCTCTCCCAACTGAGCTATTTCAGCTCAGACAGTAAAATTCACTTGACCAGTTCACAAACAAATTGTGTATAAGGGAAAGAACCAGAAGAAAGAGGTTCTTCGTTGGATCCTGATCAGTGTTTCTGACTGAGGAATCATGTCCAGTTCACAAACAAATTCTGTATAAGGGAAAGAAACAGAAGAAAAAGGTTCTGAGTTGGATCCTGGTCAGTGTCTCTGACTGAGGAATCATGTCCAACCAAAGTTGGCGAGTAGTTCTCACAAGCAAGGCAAAGTGCACACAAACAACTTTGCAATGGTTGCCAAAACCAAGGATTGAACCAGGGACCTTTAGATCTTTAGTCTAACTCTCTCCCAACTGAGCTATTTCAGCTCAGACGGTAAAATTCACTTGACCAGTTCACAAACAAATTGTGTATAAGGGAAAGAAACAGAAGAAAAAGGTTCTGAGTTAGATCCTGGTCAGTGTCTCTGACTGAGGAATCATGTCCAACCAAAGGTGGCGAGTAGTTCTCACAAGCAAGGCAAAGTGCACACAAAAAACTTTGCAATGGTTGCCGAAACCCGGGATCGAACCAGGGACCTTTAGATCTTCAGTCTAACGCTCTCCCAACTGAGCTATTTCGGCTCAGAAGGTAGCATTCACTGGACCAGTTCACAAACAAATTTTGTATCAGGCAAAGTGAACCAGAAGAAAGAGGTTCTTCGTTGGATCCTGATCAGTGTTTCTGACTGAGGAATCATGTCCAGTTCACAAACAAATTCTGTATAAGGGAAAGAAACAGAAGAAAAAGGTTCTGAGTTGGATCCTGGTCAGTGTCTCTGACTGAGGAATCATGTCCAACCAAAGTTGGCGAGTAGTTCTCACAAGCAAGGCAAAGTGCACACAAACAACTTTGCAATGGTTGCCGAAACCAAGGATTGAACCAGGGACCTTTAGATCTTTAGTCTAACTCTCTCCCAACTGAGCTATTTCAGCTCAGACGGTAAAATTCACTTGACCAGTTCACAAACAAATTGTGTATAAGGGAAAGAACCAGAAGAAAGAGGTTCTTCGTTGGATCCTGATCAGTGTTTCTGACTGAGGAATCATGTCCAGTTCACAAACAAATTCTTTATAAGGGAAAGAAACAGAAGAAAAAGGTTCTGAGTTGGATCCTGGTTAGTGTCTCTGACTGAGGAATCATGTCCAACCAAAGTTGGCGAGTAGTTCTCACAAGCAAGGCAAAGTGCACACAAACAACTTTGCAATGGTTGCCGAAACCCGGGATTGAACCAGGGACCTTTAGATCTTTAGTCTAACTCTCTCCCAACTGAGCTATTTCAGCTCAGACGGTAAAATTCACTTGACCAGTTCACAAACAAATTGTGTATAAGGGAAAGAAACAGAAGAAAAAGGTTCTGAGTTGGATCCTGGTCAGTGTCTCTGACTGAGGAATCATGTCCAACCAAAGGTGGCGAGTTGTTCTCACAAGCAAGGCAAAGTGCACACAAACAACTTTGCAATGGTTGCCGAAACCAAGGATTGAACCAGGGACCTTTAGATCTTTAGTCTAACTCTCTCCCAACTGAGCTATTTCAGCTCAGAAGGTAAAATTCACTTGACCAGTTCACAAACAAATTGTGTATAAGGGAAAGAAACAGAAGAAAAAGGTTCTGAGTTGGATCCTGGTCAGTGTCTCTGACTGAGGAATCATGTCCAGTTCACAAACAAATTGTGTATAAGGGAAAGAAACAGAAGAAAAAGGTTCTGAGTTGGATCCTGGTCAGTGTCTCTGACTGAGGAATCATGTCCAACCAAAGGTGGCGAGTAGTTCTCACAAGCAAGGCAAAGTGCACACAAACAACTTTGCAATGGTTGCCGAAACCCGGGATCGAACCAGGGACCTTTAGATCTTCAGTCTAACGCTCTCCCAACTGAGCTATTTCGGCTCAGAAGGTAGCATTCACTGGACCAGTTCACAAACAAATTTTGTATCAGACAAAGTGAACCAGAAGAAAGAGTTTCTGAGTTTGGTGCTGGTTAGAGTTTCTGATTCAGTAATCATTTGCAACCAAAACTGGCGAGTAGTTTTCTCAACCAAGGCAATGTCCACCCAAACAAAGCAGAAGCAGATGCTGAAACCAAAGCAGGGACCTTCAGATCTGTAGTCTAAAGCTCTCCCAAATGAGCTACTTCAGCTCAAGGGGTACAATTCACAGGACCAGTTCACAAACAAATTTTGTATCAGCGAAAGAAACAGAAGAAAGATGTTCTTCGTTGGATCCTGGTCAGTGTTTGTGATTCAGTAATTATTTCCAACATGTCACAACAAAACTGGCAAGTAACTCTCACACACAAAGATAACAACCTTGCAATGGTTGCCCAAACCCGGGATTGAACCAGGGACCTTTAGATCTTCAGTCTAACGCTCTCCCAACTGAGCTATTTCGGCTCAGAAGGTAGCATTCACTGGACCAGTTCACAAACAAATTTTGTATCAGGCAAAGTGAACCAGAAGAAAGAGTTTCTGAGTTTGGTGCTGGTTAGAGTTTCTGATTCAGTAATCATTTGCAACCAAAACTGGCGAGTAGTTTTCTCAACCAAGGCAATGTCCACCCAAACAAAGCAGAAGCAGATGCTGAAACCAAAGCAGGGACCTTCAGATCTGTAGTCTAAAAATCTCCCAAATGAGCTACTTCAGCTCAAGGGGTACAATTCACAGGACCAGTTCACAAACAAATTTTGTATCAGCGAAAGAAACAGAAGAAAGATGTTCTTCGTTGGATCCTGGTCAGTGTTTGTGATTCAGTAATTATTTCCAACATGTCACACCAAAACTGGCGAGTAACTCTCACACACAAAGATAACAACCTTGCAGTGGTTGCCTATTCCCAGGATTGAACCAGGGACCTTTAGATCTTTAGTCTAACTCTCTCCCAACTGAGCTATTTCAGCTCAGAAGGTAAAATTCACTTGACCAGTTCACAAACAAATTGTGTATAAGGGAAAGAAACAGAAGAAAAAGGTTCTGAGTTGGATCCTGGTCAGTGTCTCTGACTGAGGAATGATGTCCAGTTCACAAACAAATTGTGTATAAGGGAAAGAAACAGAAGAAAAAGGTTCTGAGTCGGATCCTGGTCAGTGTCTCTGACTGAGGAATCATGTCCAACCAAAGGTGGCGAGTAGTTCTCACAAGCAAGGCAAAGTGCACACAAACAACTTTGCAATGGTTGCCCAAACCCGGGATCGAACCAGGGACCTTTAGATCTTCAGTCTAACGCTCTCCCAACTGAGCTATTTCGGCTCAGAAGGTAGCATTCACTGGACCAGTTCACAAACAAATTTTGTATCAGGCAAAGTGAACCAGAAGAAAGAGTTTCTGAGTTTGGTGCTGGTTAGAGTTTCTGATTCAGTAATCATTTGCAACCAAAACTGACGAGTAGTTTTCTCAACCAAGGCAACGTCCACCCAAACAAAGCAGAAGCAGTTGCCGAAACCAAAGCAGGGACCTTCAGATCTTCAGTCTAACGCTCTCCCAACTGAGCTATTTCGGCTCAGAAGGTAGCATTCACTGGACCAGTTCACAAACAAATTTTGTATCAGGCAAAGAGAACCAGAAGAAAGAGATTCTGAGTGTGGTGCTGGTTAGAGTTTCTGATTCAGTAATCATTTCCAACCAAAATTGGCGAGTAGTTTTCTCAACCAAGGCAACGTCCACCCAAAGAAAGCAGAAGCAGTTGCCGAAACCAAAGCAGGGACCTTCAGATCTGTAGTCTAAAGCTCTCCCAACTGAGCTACTTCAGCTCAAGGGGTACAATTCACAGGACCAGTTCACAAACAAATTTTGTATCAGCGAAAGAAACAGAAGAAAGATGTTCTTCGTTGGATCCTGGTCAGTGTTTGTGATTCAGTAATTATTTCCAACATGTCACACCAAAACTGGCGAGTAACTCTCACACACAAAGATAACAACCTTGCAGTGGTTGCCTATACCCAGGATTGAACCAGGGACCTTTAGATCTTTAGTCTAACTCTCTCCCAACTGAGCTATTTCAGCTCAGAAGGTAAAATTCACTTGACCAGTTCACAAACAAATTGTGTATAAGGGAAAGAAACAGAAGAAAAAGGTTCTGAGTTGGATCCTGGTCAGTGTCTCTGACTGAGGAATCATGTCCAGTTCACAAACAAATTGTGTATAAGGGAAAGAAACAGAAGAAAATGGTTCTGAGTTGGATCCTGGTCAGTGTCTCTGACTGAGGAATCATGTCCAACCAAAGGTGGCGAGTAGTTCTCACAAGCAAGGCAAAGTGCACACAAACAACTTTGCAATGGTTGCCGAAACCCGGGATCGAACCAGGGACCTTTAGATCTTCAGTCTAACGCTCTCCCAACTGAGCTATTTCGGCTCAGAAGGTAGCATTCACTGGACCAGTTCACAAACAAATTTTGTATCAGGCAAAGTGAACCAGAAGAAAGAGTTTCTGAGTTTGGTGCTGGTTAGAGTTTCTGATTCAGTAATCATTTGCAACCAAAACTGGCGAGTAGTTTTCTCAACCAAGGCAATGTCCACCCAAACAAAGCAGAAGCAGATGCTGAAACCAAAGCAGGGACCTTCAGATCTGTAGTCTAAAGATCTCCCAAATGAGCTACTTCAGCTCAAGGGGTACAATTCACAGGACCAGTTCACAAACAAATTTTGTATCAGCGAAAGAAACAGAAGAAAGATGTTCTTCGTTGGATCCTGGTCAGTGTTTGTGATTCAGTAATTATTTCCAACATGTCACACCAAAACTGGCAAGTAACTCTCACACACAAAGTTAACAACCTTGCAATGGTTGCCCAAACCCGGGATTGAACCAGGGACCTTTAGATCTTTAGTCTAACTCTCTCCCAACTGAGCTATTTCAGCTCAGAAGGTAAAATTCACTTGACCAATTCACAAACAAATTGTGTATAAGGGAAAGAAACAGAAGAAAAAGGTTCTTCGTTGGATCCTGGTCAGTGTTTGTGATTCAGTAATTATTTCCAACATGTCACACCAAAACTGGCGAGTAACTCTCACACACAAAGATAACAACCTTGTAGTGGTTGCCTATACCCAGGATTGAACCAGGGACCTTTAGATCTTTAGTCTAACTCTCTCCCAACTGAGCGATTTCAGCTCAGAAGGTATAATTCACTTGACCAGTTCACAAACAAATTGTGTATAAGGGAAAGAAACAGAAGAAAAAGGTTCTGAGTTGGATCCTGGTCAGTGTCTCTGACTGAGGAATCATGTCCAGTTCACAAACAAATTGTGTATAAGGGAAAGAAACAGAAGAAAAAGGTTCTGAGTTGGATCCTGGTCAGTGTCTCTGACTGAGGAATCATGTCCAACCAAAGGTGGCGAGTAGTTCTCACAAGCAAGGCAAAGTGCACACAAACAACTTTGCAATGGTTGCCGAAACCCGGGATCGAACCAGGGACCTTTAGATCTTCAGTCTAACGCTCTCCCAACTGAGCTATTTCGGCTCAGAAGGTAGCATTCACTGGACCAGTTCACAAACAAATTTTGTATCAGGCAAAGTGAACCAGAAGAAAGAGTTTCTGAGTTTGGTGCTGGTTAGAGTTTCTGATTCAGTAATCATTTCCAACCAAAATTGGCGAGTAGTTTTCTCAACCAAGGCAACGTCCACCCAAAGAAAGCAGAAGCAGTTGCCGAAACCAAAGCAGGGACCTTCAGATCTGTAGTCTAAAGCTCTCCCAACTGAGCTACTTCAGCTCAAGGGGTACAATTCACAGGACCAGTTCACAAACAAATTTTGTATCAGCGAAAGAAACAGAAGAAAGATGTTCTTCGTTGGATCCTGGTCAGTGTTTGTGATTCAGTAATTATTTCCAACATGTCACACCAAAACTGGCGAGTAACTCTCACACACAAAGATAACAACCTTGCAGTGGTTGCCTATACCCAGGATTGAACCAGGGACCTTTAGATCTTTAGTCTAACTCTCTCCCAACTGAGCGATTTCAGCTCATAAGGTATAATTCACTTGACCAGTTCACAAACAAATTGTGTATAAGGGAAAGAAACAGAAGAAAAAGGTTCTGAGTTGGATCCTGGTCAGTGTCTCTGACTGAGGAATCATGTCCAGTTCACAAACAAATTGTGTATAAGGGAAAGAAACAGAAGAAAAAGGTTCTGAGTTGGATCCTGGTCAGTGTCTCTGACTGAGGAATCATGTCCAACCAAAGGTGGCGAGTAGTTCTCACAAGCAAGGCAAAGTGCACACAAACAACTTTGCAATGGTTGCCGAAACCCGGGATCGAACCAGTGACCTTTAGATCTTCAGTCTAACGCTCTCCCAACTGAGCTATTTCGGCTCAGAAGGTAGCATTCACTGGACCAGTTCACAAACAAATTTTGTATCAGGCAAAGTGAACCAGAAGAAAGAGTTTCTGAGTTTGGTGCTGGTTAGAGTTTCTGATTCAGTAATCATTTGCAACCAAAACTGGCGAGTAGTTTTCTCAACCAAGGCAATGTCCACCCAAACAAAGCAGAAGCAGATGCTGAAACCAAAGCAGGGACCTTCAGATCTGTAGTCTAAAGCTCTCCCAAATGAGCTACTTCAGCTCAAGGGGTACAATTCACAGGACCAGTTCACAAACAAATTTTGTATCAGCGAAAGAAACAGAAGAAAGATGTTCTTCGTTGGATCCTGGTCAGTGTTTGTGATTCAGTAATTATTTCCAACATGTCACACCAAAACTGGCAAGTAACTCTCACACACAAAGATAACAACCTTGCAATGGTTGCCTAAACCCGGGATTGAACCAGGGACCTTTAGATCTTTAGTCTAACTCTCTCCCAACTGAGCTATTTCAGCTCAGAAGGTAAAATTCACTTGACCAGTTCACAAACAAATTGTGTATAAGGGAAAGAAACAGAAGAAAAAGGTTCTGAGTTGGATCCTGGTCAGTGTCTCTGACTGAGGAATCATGTCCAGTTCACAAACAAATTGTGTATAAGGGAAAGAAACAGAAGAAAAAGGTTCTGAGTCGGATCCTGGTCAGTGTCTCTGACTGAGGAATCATGTCCAACCAAAGGTGGCGAGTAGTTCTCACAAGCAAGGCAAAGTATACACAAACAACTTTGCAATGGTTGCCGAAACCCTGGATCGAACCAGGGACCTTTAGATCTTCAGTCTAACGCTCTCCCAACTGAGCTATTTCGGCTCAGAAGGTAGCATTCACTGGACCAGTTCACAAACAAATTTTGTATCAGGCAAAGTGAACCAGAAGAAAGAGTTTCTGAGTTTGGTGCTGGTTAGAGTTTCTGATTCAGTAATCATTTGCAACCAAAACTGACGAGTAGTTTTCTCAACCAAGGCAACGTCCACCCAAACAAAGCAGAAGCAGTTGCCGAAACCAAAGCAGGGACCTTCAGATCTGTAGTCTAAAGCTCTCCCAACTGAGCTACTTCAGCTCAAGGGGTACAATTCACAGGACCAGTTCACAAACAAATTTTGTATCAGCGAAAGAAACAGAAGAAAGATGTTCTTCGTTGGATCCTGGTCAGTGTTTGTGATTCAGTAATTATTTCCAACATGTCACACCAAAACTGGCGAGTAACTCTCACACACAAAGATAACAACCTTGCAGTGGTTGCCTATACCCAGGATTGAACCAGGGACCTTTAGATCTTTAGTCTAACTCTCTCCCAACTGAGCGATTTCAGCTCAGAAGGTATAATTCACTTGACCAGTTCACAAACAAATTGTGTATAAGGGAAAGAAACAGAAGAAAAAGGTTCTGAGTTGGATCCTGGTCAGTGTCTCTGACTGAGGAATCATGTCCAGTTCACAAACAAATTGTGTATAAGGGAAAGAAACAGAAGAAAAAGGTTCTGAGTTGGATCCTGGTCAGTGTCTCTGACTGAGGAATCATGTCCAACCAAAGGTGGCGAGTAGTTCTCACAAGCAAGGCAAAGTGCACACAAACAACTTTGCAATGGTTGCCGAAACCCGGGATCGAACCAGTGACCTTTAGATCTTCAGTCTAACGCTCTCCCAACTGAGCTATTTCGGCTCAGAAGGTAGCATTCACTGGACCAGTTCACAAACAAATTTTGTATCAGGCAAAGTGAACCAGAAGAAAGAGTTTCTGAGTTTGGTGCTGGTTAGAGTTTCTGATTCAGTAATCATTTGCAACCAAAACTGGCGAGTAGTTTTCTCAACCAAGGCAATGTCCACCCAAACAAAGCAGAAGCAGATGCTGAAACCAAAGCAGGGACCTTCAGATCTGTAGTCTAAAGATCTCCCAAATGAGCTACTTCAGCTCAAGGGGTACAATTCACAGGACCAGTTCACAAACAAATTTTGTATCAGCGAAAGAAACAGAAGAAAGATGTTCTTCGTTGGATCCTGGTCAGTGTTTGTGATTCAGTAATTATTTCCAACATGTCACACCAAAACTGGCAAGTAACTCTCACACACAAAGTTAACAACCTTGCAATGGTTGCCCAAACCCGGGATTGAACCAGGGACCTTTAGATCTTTAGTCTAACTCTCTCCCAACTGAGCTATTTCAGCTCAGAAGGTAAAATTCACTTGACCAGTTCACAAACAAATTGTGTATAAGGGAAAGAAACAGAAGAAAAAGGTTCTTCGTTGGATCCTGGTCAGTGTTTGTGATTCAGTAATTATTTCCAACATGTCACACCAAAACTGGCGAGTAACTCTCACACACAAAGATAACAACCTTGTAGTGGTTGCCTATACCCAGGATTGAACCAGGGACCTTTAGATCTTTAGTCTAACTCTCTCCCAACTGAGCGATTTCAGCTCAGAAGGTATAATTCACTTGACCAGTTCACAAACAAATTGTGTATAAGGGAAA
Organism: Symphodus melops; assembly: GCF_947650265.1. Classification (NCBI taxonomy): domain Eukaryota; kingdom Metazoa; phylum Chordata; class Actinopteri; order Labriformes; family Labridae; genus Symphodus; species Symphodus melops. The sequence continues at coordinate 15,458,791 of NC_136700.1, forward strand.
GAAACAGAAGAAAAAGGTTCTGAGTTGGATCCTGGTCAGTGTCTCTGACTGAGGAATCATGTCCAGTTCACAAACAAATTGTGTATAAGGGAAAGAAACAGAAGAAAAAGGTTCTGAGTTGGATCCTGGTCAGTGTCTCTGACTGAGGAATCATGTCCAACCAAAGGTGGCGAGTAGTTCTCACAAGCAAGGCAAAGTGCACACAAACAACTTTGCAATGGTTGCCGAAACCCGGGATCGAACCAGGGACCTTTAGATCTTCAGTCTAACGCTCTCCCAACTGAGCTATTTCGGCTCAGAAGGTAGCATTCACTGGACCAGTTCACAAACAAATTTTGTATCAGGCAAAGTGAACCAGAAGAAAGAGTTTCTGAGTTTGGTGCTGGTTAGAGTTTCTGATTCAGTAATCATTTCCAACCAAAATTGGCGAGTAGTTTTCTCAACCAAGGCAACGTCCACCCAAAGAAAGCAGAAGCAGTTGCCGAAACCAAAGCAGGGACCTTCAGATCTGTAGTCTAAAGCTCTCCCAACTGAGCTACTTCAGCTCAAGGGGTACAATTCACAGGACCAGTTCACAAACAAATTTTGTATCAGCGAAAGAAACAGAAGAAAGATGTTCTTCGTTGGATCCTGGTCAGTGTTTGTGATTCAGTAATTATTTCCAACATGTCACACCAAAACTGGCGAGTAACTCTCACACACAAAGATAACAACCTTGCAGTGGTTGCCTATACCCAGGATTGAACCAGGGACCTTTAGATCTTTAGTCTAACTCTCTCCCAACTGAGCGATTTCAGCTCATAAGGTATAATTCACTTGACCAGTTCACAAACAAATTGTGTATAAGGGAAAGAAACAGAAGAAAAAGGTTCTGAGTTGGATCCTGGTCAGTGTCTCTGACTGAGGAATCATGTCCAGTTCACAAACAAATTGTGTATAAGGGAAAGAAACAGAAGAAAAAGGTTCTGAGTTGGATCCTGGTCAGTGTCTCTGACTGAGGAATCATGTCCAACCAAAGGTGGCGAGTAGTTCTCACAAGCAAGGCAAAGTGCACACAAACAACTTTGCAATGGTTGCCGAAACCCGGGATCGAACCAGTGACCTTTAGATCTTCAGTCTAACGCTCTCCCAACTGAGCTATTTCGGCTCAGAAGGTAGCATTCACTGGACCAGTTCACAAACAAATTTTGTATCAGGCAAAGTGAACCAGAAGAAAGAGTTTCTGAGTTTGGTGCTGGTTAGAGTTTCTGATTCAGTAATCATTTGCAACCAAAACTGGCGAGTAGTTTTCTCAACCAAGGCAATGTCCACCCAAACAAAGCAGAAGCAGATGCTGAAACCAAAGCAGGGACCTTCAGATCTGTAGTCTAAAGCTCTCCCAAATGAGCTACTTCAGCTCAAGGGGTACAATTCACAGGACCAGTTCACAAACAAATTTTGTATCAGCGAAAGAAACAGAAGAAAGATGTTCTTCGTTGGATCCTGGTCAGTGTTTGTGATTCAGTAATTATTTCCAACATGTCACACCAAAACTGGCAAGTAACTCTCACACACAAAGATAACAACCTTGCAATGGTTGCCTAAACCCGGGATTGAACCAGGGACCTTTAGATCTTTAGTCTAACTCTCTCCCAACTGAGCTATTTCAGCTCAGAAGGTAAAATTCACTTGACCAGTTCACAAACAAATTGTGTATAAGGGAAAGAAACAGAAGAAAAAGGTTCTGAGTTGGATCCTGGTCAGTGTCTCTGACTGAGGAATCATGTCCAGTTCACAAACAAATTGTGTATAAGGGAAAGAAACAGAAGAAAAAGGTTCTGAGTCGGATCCTGGTCAGTGTCTCTGACTGAGGAATCATGTCCAACCAAAGGTGGCGAGTAGTTCTCACAAGCAAGGCAAAGTATACACAAACAACTTTGCAATGGTTGCCGAAACCCTGGATCGAACCAGGGACCTTTAGATCTTCAGTCTAACGCTCTCCCAACTGAGCTATTTCGGCTCAGAAGGTAGCATTCACTGGACCAGTTCACAAACAAATTTTGTATCAGGCAAAGTGAACCAGAAGAAAGAGTTTCTGAGTTTGGTGCTGGTTAGAGTTTCTGATTCAGTAATCATTTGCAACCAAAACTGACGAGTAGTTTTCTCAACCAAGGCAACGTCCACCCAAACAAAGCAGAAGCAGTTGCCGAAACCAAAGCAGGGACCTTCAGATCTGTAGTCTAAAGCTCTCCCAACTGAGCTACTTCAGCTCAAGGGGTACAATTCACAGGACCAGTTCACAAACAAATTTTGTATCAGCGAAAGAAACAGAAGAAAGATGTTCTTCGTTGGATCCTGGTCAGTGTTTGTGATTCAGTAATTATTTCCAACATGTCACACCAAAACTGGCGAGTAACTCTCACACACAAAGATAACAACCTTGCAGTGGTTGCCTATACCCAGGATTGAACCAGGGACCTTTAGATCTTTAGTCTAACTCTCTCCCAACTGAGCGATTTCAGCTCAGAAGGTATAATTCACTTGACCAGTTCACAAACAAATTGTGTATAAGGGAAAGAAACAGAAGAAAAAGGTTCTGAGTTGGATCCTGGTCAGTGTCTCTGACTGAGGAATCATGTCCAGTTCACAAACAAATTGTGTATAAGGGAAAGAAACAGAAGAAAAAGGTTCTGAGTTGGATCCTGGTCAGTGTCTCTGACTGAGGAATCATGTCCAACCAAAGGTGGCGAGTAGTTCTCACAAGCAAGGCAAAGTGCACACAAACAACTTTGCAATGGTTGCCGAAACCCGGGATCGAACCAGTGACCTTTAGATCTTCAGTCTAACGCTCTCCCAACTGAGCTATTTCGGCTCAGAAGGTAGCATTCACTGGACCAGTTCACAAACAAATTTTGTATCAGGCAAAGTGAACCAGAAGAAAGAGTTTCTGAGTTTGGTGCTGGTTAGAGTTTCTGATTCAGTAATCATTTGCAACCAAAACTGGCGAGTAGTTTTCTCAACCAAGGCAATGTCCACCCAAACAAAGCAGAAGCAGATGCTGAAACCAAAGCAGGGACCTTCAGATCTGTAGTCTAAAGATCTCCCAAATGAGCTACTTCAGCTCAAGGGGTACAATTCACAGGACCAGTTCACAAACAAATTTTGTATCAGCGAAAGAAACAGAAGAAAGATGTTCTTCGTTGGATCCTGGTCAGTGTTTGTGATTCAGTAATTATTTCCAACATGTCACACCAAAACTGGCAAGTAACTCTCACACACAAAGTTAACAACCTTGCAATGGTTGCCCAAACCCGGGATTGAACCAGGGACCTTTAGATCTTTAGTCTAACTCTCTCCCAACTGAGCTATTTCAGCTCAGAAGGTAAAATTCACTTGACCAGTTCACAAACAAATTGTGTATAAGGGAAAGAAACAGAAGAAAAAGGTTCTTCGTTGGATCCTGGTCAGTGTTTGTGATTCAGTAATTATTTCCAACATGTCACACCAAAACTGGCGAGTAACTCTCACACACAAAGATAACAACCTTGTAGTGGTTGCCTATACCCAGGATTGAACCAGGGACCTTTAGATCTTTAGTCTAACTCTCTCCCAACTGAGCGATTTCAGCTCAGAAGGTATAATTCACTTGACCAGTTCACAAACAAATTGTGTATAAGGGAAAGAAACAGAAGAAAAAGGTTCTGAGTTGGATCCTGGTCAGTGTCTCTGACTGAGGAATCATGTCCAGTTCACAAACAAATTGTGTATAAGGGAAAGAAACAGAAGAAAAAGGTTCTGAGTTGGATCCTGGTCAGTGTCTCTGACTGAGGAATCATGTCCAACCAAAGGTGGCGAGTAGTTCTCACAAGCAAGGCAAAGTGCACACAAACAACTTTGCAATGGTTGCCGAAACCCGGGATCGAACCAGGGACCTTTAGATCTTCAGTCTAACGCTCTCCCAACTGAGCTATTTCGGCTCAGAAGGTAGCATTCACTGGACCAGTTCACAAACAAATTTTGTATCAGGCAAAGTGAACCAGAAGAAAGAGTTTCTGAGTTTGGTGCTGGTTAGAGTTTCTGATTCAGTAATCATTTCCAACCAAAATTGGCGAGTAGTTTTCTCAACCAAGGCAACGTCCACCCAAAGAAAGCAGAAGCAGTTGCCGAAACCAAAGCAGGGACCTTCAGATCTGTAGTCTAAAGCTCTCCCAACTGAGCTACTTCAGCTCAAGGGGTACAATTCACAGGACCAGTTCACAAACAAATTTTGTATCAGCGAAAGAAACAGAAGAAAGATGTTCTTCGTTGGATCCTGGTCAGTGTTTGTGATTCAGTAATTATTTCCAACATGTCACACCAAAACTGGCGAGTAACTCTCACACACAAAGATAACAACCTTGCAGTGGTTGCCTATACCCAGGATTGAACCAGGGACCTTTAGATCTTTAGTCTAACTCTCTCCCAACTGAGCGATTTCAGCTCATAAGGTATAATTCACTTGACCAGTTCACAAACAAATTGTGTATAAGGGAAAGAAACAGAAGAAAAAGGTTCTGAGTTGGATCCTGGTCAGTGTCTCTGACTGAGGAATCATGTCCAGTTCACAAACAAATTGTGTATAAGGGAAAGAAACAGAAGAAAAAGGTTCTGAGTTGGATCCTGGTCAGTGTCTCTGACTGAGGAATCATGTCCAACCAAAGGTGGCGAGTAGTTCTCACAAGCAAGGCAAAGTGCACACAAACAACTTTGCAATGGTTGCCGAAACCCGGGATCGAACCAGTGACCTTTAGATCTTCAGTCTAACGCTCTCCCAACTGAGCTATTTCGGCTCAGAAGGTAGCATTCACTGGACCAGTTCACAAACAAATTTTGTATCAGGCAAAGTGAACCAGAAGAAAGAGTTTCTGAGTTTGGTGCTGGTTAGAGTTTCTGATTCAGTAATCATTTGCAACCAAAACTGGCGAGTAGTTTTCTCAACCAAGGCAATGTCCACCCAAACAAAGCAGAAGCAGATGCTGAAACCAAAGCAGGGACCTTCAGATCTGTAGTCTAAAGCTCTCCCAAATGAGCTACTTCAGCTCAAGGGGTACAATTCACAGGACCAGTTCACAAACAAATTTTGTATCAGCGAAAGAAACAGAAGAAAGATGTTCTTCGTTGGATCCTGGTCAGTGTTTGTGATTCAGTAATTATTTCCAACATGTCACACCAAAACTGGCAAGTAACTCTCACACACAAAGATAACAACCTTGCAATGGTTGCCTAAACCCGGGATTGAACCAGGGACCTTTAGATCTTTAGTCTAACTCTCTCCCAACTGAGCTATTTCAGCTCAGAAGGTAAAATTCACTTGACCAGTTCACAAACAAATTGTGTATAAGGGAAAGAAACAGAAGAAAAAGGTTCTGAGTTGGATCCTGGTCAGTGTCTCTGACTGAGGAATCATGTCCAGTTCACAAACAAATTGTGTATAAGGGAAAGAAACAGAAGAAAAAGGTTCTGAGTCGGATCCTGGTCAGTGTCTCTGACTGAGGAATCATGTCCAACCAAAGGTGGCGAGTAGTTCTCACAAGCAAGGCAAAGTATACACAAACAACTTTGCAATGGTTGCCGAAACCCTGGATCGAACCAGGGACCTTTAGATCTTCAGTCTAACGCTCTCCCAACTGAGCTATTTCGGCTCAGAAGGTAGCATTCACTGGACCAGTTCACAAACAAATTTTGTATCAGGCAAAGTGAACCAGAAGAAAGAGTTTCTGAGTTTGGTGCTGGTTAGAGTTTCTGATTCAGTAATCATTTGCAACCAAAACTGACGAGTAGTTTTCTCAACCAAGGCAACGTCCACCCAAACAAAGCAGAAGCAGTTGCCGAAACCAAAGCAGGGACCTTCAGATCTGTAGTCTAAAGCTCTCCCAACTGAGCTACTTCAGCTCAAGGGGTACAATTCACAGGACCAGTTCACAAACAAATTTTGTATCAGCGAAAGAAACAGAAGAAAGATGTTCTTCGTTGGATCCTGGTCAGTGTTTGTGATTCAGTAATTATTTCCAACATGTCACACCAAAACTGGCGAGTAACTCTCACACACAAAGATAACAACCTTGCAGTGGTTGCCTATACCCAGGATTGAACCAGGGACCTTTAGATCTTTAGTCTAACTCTCTCCCAACTGAGCGATTTCAGCTCAGAAGGTATAATTCACTTGACCAGTTCACAAACAAATTGTGTATAAGGGAAAGAAACAGAAGAAAAAGGTTCTGAGTTGGATCCTGGTCAGTGTCTCTGACTGAGGAATCATGTCCAGTTCACAAACAAATTGTGTATAAGGGAAAGAAACAGAAGAAAAAGGTTCTGAGTTGGATCCTGGTCAGTGTCTCTGACTGAGGAATCATGTCCAACCAAAGGTGGCGAGTAGTTCTCACAAGCAAGGCAAAGTGCACACAAACAACTTTGCAATGGTTGCCGAAACCCGGGATCGAACCAGTGACCTTTAGATCTTCAGTCTAACGCTCTCCCAACTGAGCTATTTCGGCTCAGAAGGTAGCATTCACTGGACCAGTTCACAAACAAATTTTGTATCAGGCAAAGTGAACCAGAAGAAAGAGTTTCTGAGTTTGGTGCTGGTTAGAGTTTCTGATTCAGTAATCATTTGCAACCAAAACTGGCGAGTAGTTTTCTCAACCAAGGCAATGTCCACCCAAACAAAGCAGAAGCAGATGCTGAAACCAAAGCAGGGACCTTCAGATCTGTAGTCTAAAGATCTCCCAAATGAGCTACTTCAGCTCAAGGGGTACAATTCACAGGACCAGTTCACAAACAAATTTTGTATCAGCGAAAGAAACAGAAGAAAGATGTTCTTCGTTGGATCCTGGTCAGTGTTTGTGATTCAGTAATTATTTCCAACATGTCACACCAAAACTGGCAAGTAACTCTCACACACAAAGTTAACAACCTTGCAATGGTTGCCCAAACCCGGGATTGAACCAGGGACCTTTAGATCTTTAGTCTAACTCTCTCCCAACTGAGCTATTTCAGCTCAGAAGGTAAAATTCACTTGACCAGTTCACAAACAAATTGTGTATAAGGGAAAGAAACAGAAGAAAAAGGTTCTTCGTTGGATCCTGGTCAGTGTTTGTGATTCAGTAATTATTTCCAACATGTCACACCAAAACTGGCGAGTAACTCTCACACACAAAGATAACAACCTTGTAGTGGTTGCCTATACCCAGGATTGAACCAGGGACCTTTAGATCTTTAGTCTAACTCTCTCCCAACTGAGCGATTTCAGCTCAGAAGGTATAATTCACTTGACCAGTTCACAAACAAATTGTGTATAAGGGAAAGAAACAGAAGAAAAAGGTTCTGAGTTGGATCCTGGTCAGTGTCTCTGACTGAGGAATCATGTCCAGTTCACAAACAAATTGTGTATAAGGGAAAGAAACAGAAGAAAAAGGTTCTGAGTTGGATCCTGGTCAGTGTCTCTGACTGAGGAATCATGTCCAACCAAAGGTGGCGAGTAGTTCTCACAAGCAAGGCAAAGTGCACACAAACAACTTTGCAATGGTTGCCGAAACCCGGGATCGAACCAGGGACCTTTAGATCTTCAGTCTAACGCTCTCCCAACTGAGCTATTTCGGCTCAGAAGGTAGCATTCACTGGACCAGTTCACAAACAAATTTTGTATCAGGCAAAGTGAACCAGAAGAAAGAGTTTCTGAGTTTGGTGCTGGTTAGAGTTTCTGATTCAGTAATCATTTCCAACCAAAATTGGCGAGTAGTTTTCTCAACCAAGGCAACGTCCACCCAAAGAAAGCAGAAGCAGTTGCCGAAACCAAAGCAGGGACCTTCAGATCTGTAGTCTAAAGCTCTCCCAACTGAGCTACTTCAGCTCAAGGGGTACAATTCACAGGACCAGTTCACAAACAAATTTTGTATCAGCGAAAGAAACAGAAGAAAGATGTTCTTCGTTGGATCCTGGTCAGTGTTTGTGATTCAGTAATTATTTCCAACATGTCACACCAAAACTGGCGAGTAACTCTCACACACAAAGATAACAACCTTGCAGTGGTTGCCTATACCCAGGATTGAACCAGGGACCTTTAGATCTTTAGTCTAACTCTCTCCCAACTGAGCGATTTCAGCTCATAAGGTATAATTCACTTGACCAGTTCACAAACAAATTGTGTATAAGGGAAAGAAACAGAAGAAAAAGGTTCTGAGTTGGATCCTGGTCAGTGTCTCTGACTGAGGAATCATGTCCAGTTCACAAACAAATTGTGTATAAGGGAAAGAAACAGAAGAAAAAGGTTCTGAGTTGGATCCTGGTCAGTGTCTCTGACTGAGGAATCATGTCCAACCAAAGGTGGCGAGTAGTTCTCACAAGCAAGGCAAAGTGCACACAAACAACTTTGCAATGGTTGCCGAAACCCGGGATCGAACCAGTGACCTTTAGATCTTCAGTCTAACGCTCTCCCAACTGAGCTATTTCGGCTCAGAAGGTAGCATTCACTGGACCAGTTCACAAACAAATTTTGTATCAGGCAAAGTGAACCAGAAGAAAGAGTTTCTGAGTTTGGTGCTGGTTAGAGTTTCTGATTCAGTAATCATTTGCAACCAAAACTGGCGAGTAGTTTTCTCAACCAAGGCAATGTCCACCCAAACAAAGCAGAAGCAGATGCTGAAACCAAAGCAGGGACCTTCAGATCTGTAGTCTAAAGCTCTCCCAAATGAGCTACTTCAGCTCAAGGGGTACAATTCACAGGACCAGTTCACAAACAAATTTTGTATCAGCGAAAGAAACAGAAGAAAGATGTTCTTCGTTGGATCCTGGTCAGTGTTTGTGATTCAGTAATTATTTCCAACATGTCACACCAAAACTGGCAAGTAACTCTCACACACAAAGATAACAACCTTGCAATGGTTGCCTAAACCCGGGATTGAACCAGGGACCTTTAGATCTTTAGTCTAACTCTCTCCCAACTGAGCTATTTCAGCTCAGAAGGTAAAATTCACTTGACCAGTTCACAAACAAATTGTGTATAAGGGAAAGAAACAGAAGAAAAAGGTTCTGAGTTGGATCCTGGTCAGTGTCTCTGACTGAGGAATCATGTCCAGTTCACAAACAAATTGTGTATAAGGGAAAGAAACAGAAGAAAAAGGTTCTGAGTCGGATCCTGGTCAGTGTCTCTGACTGAGGAATCATGTCCAACCAAAGGTGGCGAGTAGTTCTCACAAGCAAGGCAAAGTATACACAAACAACTTTGCAATGGTTGCCGAAACCCTGGATCGAACCAGGGACCTTTAGATCTTCAGTCTAACGCTCTCCCAACTGAGCTATTTCGGCTCAGAAGGTAGCATTCACTGGACCAGTTCACAAACAAATTTTGTATCAGGCAAAGTGAACCAGAAGAAAGAGTTTCTGAGTTTGGTGCTGGTTAGAGTTTCTGATTCAGTAATCATTTGCAACCAAAACTGACGAGTAGTTTTCTCAACCAAGGCAACGTCCACCCAAACAAAGCAGAAGCAGTTGCCGAAACCAAAGCAGGGACCTTCAGATCTGTAGTCTAAAGCTCTCCCAACTGAGCTACTTCAGCTCAAGGGGTACAATTCACAGGACCAGTTCACAAACAAATTTTGTATCAGCGAAAGAAACAGAAGAAAGATGTTCTTCGTTGGATCCTGGTCAGTGTTTGTGATTCAGTAATTATTTCCAACATGTCACACCAAAACTGGCGAGTAACTCTCACACACAAAGATAACAACCTTGCAGTGGTTGCCTATACCCAGGATTGAACCAGGGACCTTTAGATCTTTAGTCTAACTCTCTCCCAACTGAGCGATTTCAGCTCAGAAGGTATAATTCACTTGACCAGTTCACAAACAAATTGTGTATAAGGGAAAGAAACAGAAGAAAAAGGTTCTGAGTTGGATCCTGGTCAGTGTCTCTGACTGAGGAATCATGTCCAGTTCACAAACAAATTGTGTATAAGGGAAAGAAACAGAAGAAAAAGGTTCTGAGTTGGATCCTGGTCAGTGTCTCTGACTGAGGAATCATGTCCAACCAAAGGTGGCGAGTAGTTCTCACAAGCAAGGCAAAGTGCACACAAACAACTTTGCAATGGTTGCCGAAACCCGGGATCGAACCAGTGACCTTTAGATCTTCAGTCTAACGCTCTCCCAACTGAGCTATTTCGGCTCAGAAGGTAGCATTCACTGGACCAGTTCACAAACAAATTTTGTATCAGGCAAAGTGAACCAGAAGAAAGAGTTTCTGAGTTTGGTGCTGGTTAGAGTTTCTGATTCAGTAATCATTTGCAACCAAAACTGGCGAGTAGTTTTCTCAACCAAGGCAATGTCCACCCAAACAAAGCAGAAGCAGATGCTGAAACCAAAGCAGGGACCTTCAGATCTGTAGTCTAAAGCTCTCCCAAATGAGCTACTTCAGCTCAAGGGGTACAATTCACAGGACCAGTTCACAAACAAATTTTGTATCAGCGAAAGAAACAGAAGAAAGATGTTCTTCGTTGGATCCTGGTCAGTGTTTGTGATTCAGTAATTATTTCCAACATGTCACACCAAAACTGGCAAGTAACTCTCACACACAAAGATAACAACCTTGCAATGGTTGCCTAAACCCGGGATTGAACCAGGGACCTTTAGATCTTTAGTCTAACTCTCTCCCAACTGAGCTATTTCAGCTCAGAAGGTAAAATTCACTTGACCAGTTCACAAACAAATTGTGTATAAGGGAAAGAAACAGAAGAAAAAGGTTCTGAGTTGGATCCTGGTCAGTGTCTCTGACTGAGGAATCATGTACAGTTCACAAACAAATTGTGTATAAGGGAAAGAAACAGAAGAAAAAGGTTCTGAGTCGGATCCTGGTCAGTGTCTCTGACTGAGGAATCATGTCCAACCAAAGGTGGCGAGTAGTTCTCACAAGCAAGGCAAAGTATACACAAACAACTTTGCAATGGTTGCCGAAACCCTGGATCGAACCAGGGACCTTTAGATCTTCAGTCTAACGCTCTCCCAACTGAGCTATTTCGGCTCAGAAGGTAGCATTCACTGGACCAGTTCACAAACAAATTTTGTATCAGGCAAAGTGAACCAGAAGAAAGAGTTTCTGAGTTTGGTGCTGGTTAGAGTTTCTGATTCAGTAATCATTTGCAACCAAAACTGACGAGTAGTTTTCTCAACCAAGGCAACGTCCACCCAAACAAAGCAGAAGCAGTTGCCGAAACCAAAGCAGGGACCTTCAGATCTGTAGTCTAAAGCTCTCCCAACTGAGCTACTTCAGCTCAAGGGGTACAATTCACAGGACCAGTTCACAAACAAATTTTGTATCAGCGAAAGAAACAGAAGAAAGATGTTCTTCGTTGGATCCTGGTCAGTGTTTGTGATTCAGTAATTATTTCCAACATGTCACACCAAAACTGGCGAGTAACTCTCACACACAAAGATAACAACCTTGCAGTGGTTGCCTATACCCAGGATTGAACCAGGGACCTTTAGATCTTTAGTCTAACTCTCTCCCAACTGAGCGATTTCAGCTCAGAAGGTATAATTCACTTGACCAGTTCACAAACAAATTGTGTATAAGGGAAAGAAACAGAAGAAAAAGGTTCTGAGTTGGATCCTGGTCAGTGTCTCTGACTGAGGAATCATGTCCAGTTCACAAACAAATTGTGTATAAGGGAAAGAAACAGAAGAAAAAGGTTCTGAGTTGGATCCTGGTCAGTGTCTCTGACTGAGGAATCATGTCCAACCAAAGGTGGCGAGTAGTTCTCACAAGCAAGGCAAAGTGCACACAAACAACTTTGCAATGGTTGCCGAAACCCGGGATCGAACCAGTGACCTTTAGATCTTCAGTCTAACGCTCTCCCAACTGAGCTATTTCGGCTCAGAAGGTAGCATTCACTGGACCAGTTCACAAACAAATTTTGTATCAGGCAAAGTGAACCAGAAGAAAGAGTTTCTGAGTTTGGTGCTGGTTAGAGTTTCTGATTCAGTAATCATTTGCAACCAAAACTGGCGAGTAGTTTTCTCAACCAAGGCAATGTCCACCCAAACAAAGCAGAAGCAGATGCTGAAACCAAAGCAGGGACCTTCAGATCTGTAGTCTAAAGCTCTCCCAAATGAGCTACTTCAGCTCAAGGGGTACAATTCACAGGACCAGTTCACAAACAAATTTTGTATCAGCGAAAGAAACAGAAGAAAGATGTTCTTCGTTGGATCCTGGTCAGTGTTTGTGATTCAGTAATTATTTCCAACATGTCACACCAAAACTGGCAAGTAACTCTCACACACAAAGATAACAACCTTGCAATGGTTGCCTAAACCCGGGATTGAACCAGGGACCTTTAGATCTTTAGTCTAACTCTCTCCCAACTGAGCTATTTCAGCTCAGAAGGTAAAATTCACTTGACCAGTTCACAAACAAATTGTGTATAAGGGAAAGAAACAGAAGAAAAAGGTTCTGAGTTGGATCCTGGTCAGTGTCTCTGACTGAGGAATCATGTCCAGTTCACAAACAAATTGTGTATAAGGGAAAGAAACAGAAGAAAAAGGTTCTGAGTCGGATCCTGGTCAGTGTCTCTGACTGAGGAATCATGTCCAACCAAAGGTGGCGAGTAGTTCTCACAAGCAAGGCAAAGTATACACAAACAACTTTGCAATGGTTGCCGAAACCCTGGATCGAACCAGGGACCTTTAGATCTTCAGTCTAACGCTCTCCCAACTGAGCTATTTCGGCTCAGAAGGTAGCATTCACTGGACCAGTTCACAAACAAATTTTGTATCAGGCAAAGTGAACCAGAAGAAAGAGTTTCTGAGTTTGGTGCTGGTTAGAGTTTCTGATTCAGTAATCATTTGCAACCAAAACTGACGAGTAGTTTTCTCAACCAAGGCAACGTCCACCCAAACAAAGCAGAAGCAGTTGCCGAAACCAAAGCAGGGACCTTCAGATCTGTAGTCTAAAGCTCTCCCAACTGAGCTACTTCAGCTCAAGGGGTACAATTCACAGGACCAGTTCACAAACAAATTTTGTATCAGCGAAAGAAACAGAAGAAAGATGTTCTTCGTTGGATCCTGGTCAGTGTTTGTGATTCAGTAATTATTTCCAACATGTCACACCAAAACTGGCGAGTAACTCTCACACACAAAGATAACAACCTTGCAGTGGTTGCCTATACCCAGGATTGAACCAGGGACCTTTAGATCTTTAGTCTAACTCTCTCCCAACTGAGCTATTTCAGCTCAGAAGGTAAAATTCACTTGACCAGTTCACAAACAAATTGTGTATAAGGGAAAGAAACAGAAGAAAAAGGTTCTGAGTTGGATCCTGGTCAGTGTCTCTGACTGAGGAATCATGTCCAGTTCACAAACAAATTGTGTATAAGGGAAAGAAACAGAAGAAAAAGGTTCTGAGTTGGATCCTGGTCAGTGTCTCTGACTGAGGAATCATGTCCAGTTCACAAACAAATTGTGTATAAGGGAAAGAAACAGAAGAAAAAGGTTCTGAGTTGGATCCTGGTCAGTGTCTCTGACTGAGGAATCATGTCCAACCAAAGGTGGCGAGTAGTTCTCACAAGCAAGGCAAAGTGCACACAAACAACTTTGCAATGGTTGCCGAAACCCGGGATCGAACCAGGGACCTTTAGATCTTCAGTCTAACGCTCTCCCAACTGAGCTATTTCGGCTCAGAAGGTAGCATTCACTGGACCAGTTCACAAACAAATTTTGTATCAGGCAAAGTGAACCAGAAGAAAGAGTTTCTGAGTTTGGTGCTGGTTAGAGTTTCTGATTCAGTAATCATTTGCAACCAAAACTGGCGAGTAGTTTTCTCAACCAAGGCAATGTCCACCCAAACAAAGCAGAAGCAGATGCTGAAACCAAAGCAGGGACCTTCAGATCTGTAGTCTAAAGATCTCCCAAATGAGCTACTTCAGCTCAAGGGGTACAATTCACAGGACCAGTTCACAAACAAATTTTGTATCAGCGAAAGAAACAGAAGAAAGATGTTCTTCGTTGGATCCTGGTCAGTGTTTGTGATTCAGTAATTATTTCCAACATGTCACACCAAAACTGGCAAGTAACTCTCACACAGAAAGTTAACAACCTTGCAATGGTTGCCCAAACCCGGGATTGAACCAGGGACCTTTAGATCTTTAGTCTAACTCTCTCCCAACTGAGCTATTTCAGCTCAGAAGGTAAAATTCACTTGACCAGTTCACAAACAAATTGTGTATAAGGGAAAGAAACAGAAGAAAAAGGTTCTGAGTTGGATCCTGGTCAGTGTCTCTGACTGAGGAATGATGTCCAGTTCACAAACAAATTGTGTATAAGGGAAAGAAACAGAAGAAAAAGGTTCTGAGTCGGATCCTGGTCAGTGTCTCTGACTGAGGAATCATGTCCAACCAAAGATGGCGAGTAGTTCTCACAAGCAAGGCAAAGTGCACACAAACAACTTTGCAATGGTTGCCGAAACCCGGGATCGAACCAGGGACCTTTAGATCTTCAGTCTAACGCTCTCCCAACTGAGCTATTTCGGCTCAGAAGGTAGCATTCACTGGACCAGTTCACAAACAAATTTTGTATCAGGCAAAGTGAACCAGAAGAAAGAGTTTCTGAGTTTGGTGCTGGTTAGAGTTTCTGATTCAGTAATCATTTGCAACCAAAACTGACGAGTAGTTTTCTCAACCAAGGCAACGTCCACCCAAACAAAGCAGAAGCAGTTGCCGAAACCAAAGCAGGGACCTTCAGATCTTCAGTCTAACGCTCTCCCAACTGAGCTATTTCGGCTCAGAAGGTAGCATTCACTGGACCAGTAAACAAACAAATTTTGTATCAGGCAAAGAGAACCAGAAGAAAGAGATTCTGAGTGTGGTGCTGGTTAGAGTTTCTGATTCAGTAATCATTTCCAACCAAAATTGGCGAGTAGTTTTCTCAACCAAGGCAACGTCCACCCAAAGAAAGCAGAAGCAGTTGCCGAAACCAAAGCAGGGACCTTCAGATCTGTAGTCTAAAGCTCTCCCAACTGAGCTACTTCAGCTCAAGGGGTACAATTCACAGGACCAGTTCACAAACAAATTTTGTATCAGCGAAAGAAACAGAAGAAAGATGTTCTTCGTTGGATCCTGGTCAGTGTTTGTGATTCAGTAATTATTTCCAACATGTCACACCAAAACTGGCGAGTAACTCTCACACACAAAGATAACAACCTTGCAGTGGTTGCCTATACCCAGGATTGAACCAGGGACCTTTAGATCTTTAGTCTAACTCTCTCCCAACTGAGCTATTTCAGCTCAGAAGGTAAAATTCACTTGACCAGTTCACAAACAAATTGTGTATAAGGGAAAGAAACAGAAGAAAAAGGTTCTGAGTTGGATCCTGGTCAGTGTCTCTGACTGAGGAATCATGTCCAACCAAAGGTGGCGAGTAGTTCTCACAAGCAAGGCAAAGTGCACACAAACAACTTTGCAATGGTTGCCGAAACCCGGGATCGAACCAGGGACCTTTAGATCTTCAGTCTAACGCTCTCCCAACTGAGCTATTTCGGCTCAGAAGGTAGCATTCACTGGACCAGTTCACAAACAAATTTTGTATCAGGCAAAGTGAACCAGAAGAAAGAGTTTCTGAGTTTGGTGCTGGTTAGAGTTTCTGATTCAGTAATCATTTGCAACCAAAACTGGCGAGTAGTTTTCTCAACCAAGGCAATGTCCACCCAAACAAAGCAGAAGCAGATGCTGAAACCAAAGCAGGGACCTTCAGATCTGTAGTCTAAAGCTCTCCCAAATGAGCTACTTCAGCTCAAGGGGTACAATTCACAGGACCAGTTCACAAACAAATTTTGTATCAGCGAAAGAAACAGAAGAAAGATGTTCTTCGGTGGATCCTGGTCAGTGTTTGTGATTCAGTAATTATTTCCAACATGTCACACCAAAACTGGCAAGTAACTCTCACACACAAAGATAACAACCTTGCAATGGTTGCCCAAACCCGGGATTGAACCAGGGACCTTTAGATCTTTAGTCTAACTCTCTCCCAACTGAGCTATTTCAGCTCAGAAGCTAAAATTCACTTGACCAGTTCACAAACAAATTGTGTATAAGGGAAAGAAACAGAAGAAAAAGGTTCTGAGTTGGATCCTGGTCAGTGTCTCTGACTGAGGAATCATGTCCAGTTCACAAACAAATTGTGTATAAGGGAAAGAAACAGAAGAAAAAGGTTCTGAGTCGGATCCTGGTCAGTGTCTCTGACTGAGGAATCATGTCCAACCAAAGGTGGCGAGTAGTTCTCACAAGCAAGGCAAAGTGCACATAAACAACTTTGCAATGGTTGCCGAAACCCGGGATCGAACCAGGGACCTTTAGATCTTCAGTCTAACGCTCTCCCAACTGAGCTATTTCGGCTCAGAAGTTAGCATTCACAGGACCAGTTCACAAACAAATTTTGTATCAGGCAAAGTGAACCAGAAGAAAGAGTTTCTGAGTTTGGTGCTGGTTAGAGTTTCTGATTCAGTAATCATTTGCAACCAAAACTGACGAGTAGTTTTCTCAACCAAGGCAACGTCCACCCAAACAAAGCAGAAGCAGTTGCCGAAACCAAAGCAGGGACCTTCAGATCTTCAGTCTAACGCTCTCCCAACTGAGCTATTTCGGCTCAGAAGGTAGCATTCACTGGACCAGTTCACAAACAAATTTTGTATCAGGCAAAGAGAACCAGAAGAAAGAGATTCTGAGTGTGGTGCTGGTTAGAGTTTCTGATTCAGTAATCATTTCCAACCAAAATTGGCGAGTAGTTTTCTCAACCAAGGCAACGTCCACCCAAAGAAAGCAGAAGCAGTTGCCGAAACCAAAGCAGGGACCTTCAGATCTGTAGTCTAAAGCTCTCCCAACTGAGCTACTTCAGCTCAAGGGGTACAATTCACAGGACCAGTTCACAAACAAATTTTGTATCAGCGAAAGAAACAGAAGAAAGATGTTCTTCGTTGGATCCTGGTCAATGTTTGTGATTCAGTAATTATTTCCAACATGTCACACCAAAACTGGCGAGTAACTCTCACACACAAAGATAACAACCTTGCAGTGGTTGCCTATACCCAGGATTGAACCAGGGACCTTTAGATCTTTAGTCTAACTCTCTCCCAACTGAGCTATTTCAGCTCAGAAGGTAAAATTCACTTGACCAGTTCACAAACAAATTGTGTATAAGGGAAAGAAACAGAAGAAAAAGGTTCTGAGTTGGATCCTGGTCAGTGTCTCTGACTGAGGAATCATGTCCAACCAAAGGTGGCGAGTAGTTCTCACAAGCAAGGCAAAGTGCACACAAACAACTTTGCAATGGTTGCCGAAACCCGGGATCAAACCAGGGACCTTTAGATCTTCAGTCTAACGCTCTCCCAACTGAGCTATTTCGGCTCAGAAGGTAGCATTCACTGGACCAGTTCACAAACAAAATTTGTATCACGCAAAGTGAACCAGAAGAAAGAGTTTCTGAGTTTGGTGCTGGTTAGAGTTTCTGATTCAGTAATCATTTGCAACCAAAACTGGCGAGTAGTTTTCTCAACCAAGGCAATGTCCACCCAAACAAAGCAGAAGCAGATGCTGAAACCAAAGCAGGGACCTTCAGATCTGTAGTCTAAAGCTCTCCCAAATGAGCTACTTCAGCTCAAGGGGTACAATTCACAGGACCAGTTCACAAACAAATTTTGTATCAGCGAAAGAAACAGAAGAAAGATGTTCTTCGTTGGATCCTGGTCAGTGTTTGTGATTCAGTAATTATTTCCAACATGTCACACCAAAACTGGCAAGTAACTCTCACACACAAAGATAACAACCTTGCAATGGTTGCCCAAACCCGGGATTGAACCAGGGACCTTTAGATCTTTAGTCTAACTCTCTCCCAACTGAGCTATTTCAGCTCAGAAGGTAAAATTCACTTGACCAGTTCACAAACAAATTGTGTATAAGGGAAAGAAACAGAAGAAAAAGGTTCTGAGTTGGATCCTGGTCAGTGTCTCTGACTGAGGAATGATGTCCAGTTCACAAACAAATTGTGTATAAGGGAAAGAAACAGAAGAAAAAGGTTCTGAGTCGGATCCTGGTCAGTGTCTCTGACTGAGGAATCATGTCCAACCAAAGGTGGCGAGTAGTTCTCACAAGCAAGGCAAAGTGCACACAAACAACTTTGCAATGGTTGCCGAAACCCGGGATCGAACCAGGGACCTTTAGATCTTCAGTCTAACGCTCTCCCAACTGAGCTATTTCGGCTCAGAAGTTAGCATTCACTGGACCAGTTCACAAACAAATTTTGTATCAGGCAAAGTGAACCAGAAGAAAGAGTTTCTGAGTTTGGTGCTGGTTAGAGTTTCTGATTCAGTAATCATTTGCAACCAAAACTGACGAGTAGTTTTCTCAACCAAGGCAACGTCCACCCAAACAAAGCAGAAGCAGTTGCCGAAACCAAAGCAGGGACCTTCAGATCTTCAGTCTAACGCTCTCCCAACTGAGCTATTTCGGCTCAGAAGGTAGCATTCACTGGACCAGTTCACAAACAAATTTTGTATCAGGCAAAGAGAACCAGAAGAAAGAGATTCTGAGTGTGGTGCTGGTTAGAGTTTCTGATTCAGTAATCATTTCCAACCAAAATTGGCGAGTAGTTTTCTCAACCAAGGCAACGTCCACCCAAAGAAAGCAGAAGCAGTTGCCGAAACCAAAGCAGGGACCTTCAGATCTGTAGTCTAAAGCTCTCCCAACTGAGCTACTTCAGCTCAAGGGGTACAATTCACAGGACCAGTTCACAAACAAATTTTGTATCAGCGAAAGAAACAGAAGAAAGATGTTCTTCGTTGGATCCTGGTCAGTGTTTGTGATTCAGTAATTATTTCCAACATGTCACACCAAAACTGGCGAGTAACTCTCACACACAAAGATAACAACCTTGCAGTGGTTGCCTATACCCAGGATTGAACCAGGGACCTTTAGATCTTTAGTCTAACTCTCTCCCAACTGAGCTATTTCAGCTCAGAAGGTAAAATTCACTTGACCAGTTCACAAACAAATTGTGTATAAGGGAAAGAAACAGAAGAAAAAGGTTCTGAGTTGGATCCTGGTCAGTGTCTCTGGCTGAGGAATCATGTCCAGTTCACAAACAAATTGTGTATAAGGGAAAGAAACAGAAGAAAAAGGTTCTGAGTTGGATCCTGGTCAGTGTCTCTGACTGAGGAATCATGTCCAACCAAAGTTGGCGAGTAGTTCTCACAAGCAAGGCAAAGTGCACACAAACAACTTTGCAATGGTTGCCGAAACCAAGGATTGAACCAGGGACCTTTAGATCTTCAGTCTAACTCTCTCCCAACTGAGCTATTTCAGCTCAGACGGTAAAATTCACTTGACCAGTTCACAAACAAATTGTGTATAAGGGAAAGAAACAGAAGAAAAAGGTTCTGAGTTGGATCCTGGTCAGTGTCTCTGACTGAGGAATCATGTCCAACCAAAGTTGGCGAGTAGTTCTCACAAGCAAGGCAAAGTGCACACAAACAACTTTGCAATGGTTGCCGAAACCAAGGATTGAACCAGGGACCTTTAGATCTTTAGTCTAACTCTCTCCCAACTGAGCTATTTCAGCTCAGAAGGTAAAATTCACTTGACCAGTTCACAAACAAATTGTGTATAAGGGAAAGAAACAGAAGAAAAAGGTTCTGAGTTGGATCCTGGTCAGTGTCTCTGACTGAGGAATCATGTCCAACCAAAGGTGGCGAATAGTTCTCACAAGCAAGGCAAAGTGCACACAAACAAAGCAGAAGCAGTTGCTGAAACCAAAGCAGGGACCTTCAGATCTGTAGTCTAAAGCTCTCCCAACTGAGCTACTTCAGCTCAAGGGGTACAATTCACAGGACCAGTTCACAAACAAATTTTGTATCAGCGAAAGAAACAGAAGAAAGATGTTCTTCGTTGGATCCTGGTCAGTGTTTGTGATTCAGTAATTATTTCCAACATGTCACACCAAAACTGGCAAGTAACTCTCACACACAAAGATAACAACCTTGCAATGGTTGCCCAAACCCGGGATTGAACCAGGGACCTTTAGATCTTTAGTCTAACTCTCTCACAACTGAGCTATTTCAGCTCAGAAGGTAAAATTCACTTGACCAGTTCACAAACAAATTGTGTATAAGGGAAAGAAACAGAAGAAAAAGGTTCTGAGTTGGATCCTGGTCAGTGTCTCTGACTGAGGAATCATGTCCAGTTCACAAACAAATTGTGTATAAGGGAAAGAAACAGAAGAAAAAGGTTCTGAGTCGGATCCTGGTCAGTGTCTCTGACTGAGGAATCATGTCCAACCAAAGGTGGCGAGTAGTTCTCACAAGCAAGGCAAAGTGCACACAAACAACTTTGCAATGGTTGCCGAAACCCGGGATCGAACCAGGGACCTTTAGATCTTCAGTCTAACGCTCTCCCAACTGAGCTATTTCGGCTCAGAAGGTAGCATTCACTGGACCAGTTCACAAACAAATTTTGTATCAGGCAAAGTGAACCAGAAGAAAGAGTTTCTGAGTTTGGTGCTGGTTAGAGTTTCTGATTCAGTAATCATTTGCAACCAAAACTGACGAGTAGTTTTCTCAACCAAGGCAACGTCCACCCAAACAAAGCAGAAGCAGTTGCCGAAACCAAAGCAGGGACCTTCAGATCTTCAGTCTAACGCTCTCCCAACTGAGCTATTTCGGCTCAGAAGGTAGCATTCACTGGACTAGTTCACAAACAAATTTTGTATCAGGCAAAGAGAACCAGAAGAAAGAGATTCTGAGTGTGGTGCTGGTTAGAGTTTCTGATTCAGTAATCATTTCCAACCAAAATTGGCGAGTAGTTTTCTCAACCAAGGCAACGTCCACCCAAACAAAGCAGAAGCAGTTGCCGAAACCAAAGCAGGGACCTTCAGATCTGTAGTCTAAAGCTCTCCCAACTGAGCTACTTCAGCTCAAGGGGTACAATTCACAGGACCAGTTCACAAACAAATTTTGTATCAGCGAAAGAAACAGAAGAAAGATGTTCTTCGTTGGATCCTGGTCAGTGTTTGTGATTCAGTAATTATTTCCAACATGTCACACCAAAACTGGCGAGTAACTCTCACACACAAAGACAACAACCTTGCAGTGGTTGCCTATACCCAGGATTGAACCAGGGACCTTTAGATCTTTAGTCTAACTCTCTCCCAACTGAGCTATTTCAGCTCAGAAGGTAAAATTCACTTGACCAGTTCACAAACAAATTGTGTATAAGGGAAA
The DNA here is from genome assembly GCF_947650265.1 of Symphodus melops. NCBI lineage: Eukaryota > Metazoa > Chordata > Actinopteri > Labriformes > Labridae > Symphodus > Symphodus melops. Next base: position 15,480,052 of record NC_136700.1, read on the forward strand.
GAAACAGAAGAAAAAGGTTCTGAGTTGGATCCTGGTCAGTGTCTCTGACTGAGGAATCATGTCCAGTTCACAAACAAATTGTGTATAAGGGAAAGAAACAGAAGAAAAAGGTTCTGAGTTGGATCCTGGTCAGTGTCTCTGACTGAGGAATCATGTCCAACCAAAGTTGGCGAGTAGTTCTCACAAGCAAGGCAACGTGCACACAAACAACTTTGCAATGGTTGCCGAAACCAAGGATTGAACCAAGGACCTTTAGATCTTTAGTCTAACTCTCTCCCAACTGAGCTATTTCAGCTCAGACGGTAAAATTCACTTGACCAGTTCACAAACAAATTGTGTATAAGGGAAAGAAACAGAAGAAAAAGGTTCTGAGTTGGGTCCTGGTCAGTGTCTCTGACTGAGGAATCATGTCCAACCAAAGTTGGCGAGTAGTTCTCACAAGCAAGGCAAAGTGCACACAAACAACTTTGCAATGGTTGCCGAAACCAAGGATTGAACCAGGGACCTTTAGATCTTTAGTCTAACTCTCTCCCAACTGAGCTATTTCAGCTCAGAAGGTAAAATTCACTTGACCAGTTCACAAACAAATTGTGTATAAGGGAAAGAAACAGAAGAAAAAGGTTCTGAGTTGGATCCTGGTCAGTGTCTCTGACTGAGGAATCATGTCCAACCAAAGGTGGCGAGTAGTTCTCACAAGCAAGGCAAAGTGCACACAAACAAAGCAGAAGCAGTTGCTGAAACCAAAGCAGGGACCTTCAGATCTCTAGTCTAAAGCTCTCCCAACTGAGCTACTTCAGCTCAAGGGGTACAATTCACAGGACCAGTTCACAAACAAATTTTGTATCAGCGAAAGAAACAGAAGAAAGATGTTCTTCGTTGGATCCTGGTCAGTGTTTGTGATTCAGTAATTATTTCCAACATGTCACACCAAAACTGGCGAGTAACTCTTACACACAAAGATAACAACCTTGCAATGGTTGCCTAAACCCCGGATTGAACCAGGGACCTTTAGATCTTTAGTCTAACTCTCTCCCAACTGAGCTATTTCAGCTCAGAAGGTAAAATTCACTTGACCAGTTCACAAACAAATTGTGTATAAGGGAAAGAAACAGAAGAAAAAGGTTCTGAGTTAGATCCTGGTCAGTGTCTCTGACTGAGGAATCATGTCCAACCAAAGGTTTCGAGTAGTTCTCACAAGCAAGGCAAAGTGCACACAAAAAACTTTGCAATGGTTGCCGAAACCCGGGATCGAACCAGGGAGCTTTAGATCTTCAGTCTAACGCTCTCCCAACTGAGCTATTTCGGCTCAGAAGGTAGCATTCACTGGACCAGTTCACAAACAAATTTTGTATCAGGCAAAGTGAACCAGAAGAAAGAGTTTCTGAGTTTGGTGCTGGTTAGAGTTTCTGATTCAGTAATCATTTGCAACCAAAACTGGCGAGTAGTTTTCTCAACCAAGGCAACGTCCACCCAAACAAAGCAGAAGCAGTTGCTGAAACCAAAGCAGGGACCTTCAGATCTGTAGTCTAAAGCTCTCCCAACTGAGCTACTTCAGCTCAAGGGGTACAATTCACAGGACCAGTTCACAAACAAATTTTGTATCAGCGAAAGAAACAGAAGAAAGATGTTCTTCGTTGGATCCTGGTCAGTGTTTGTGATTCAGTAATTATTTCCAACATGTCACACCAAAACTGGCGAGTAACTCTCACACACAAAGATAACAACCTTGCAATGGTTGCCTAAACCCGGGATTGAACCAGGGACCATTAGATCTTTAGTCTAACTCTCTCCCAACTGAGCTATTTCAGCTCAGAAGGTAAAATTCACTTGACCAGTTCACAAACAAATTGTGTATAAGGGAAAGAAACAGAAGAAAAAGGTTCTGAGTTGGATCCTGGTCAGTGTCTCTGACTGAGGAATCATGTCCAACCAAAGGCGGCGAGTAGTTCTCACATGCAAGGCAAAGTGCACACAAACAACTTTGCAATGGTTGCCGAAACCCGGGATCAAACCAGGGACCTTTACATCTTCAGTTTAACGCTCTCCCAACTGAGCTATTTCAGCTCATAAGGTAAAATTCACTTGACCAGTTCACAAACAAATTGTGTATAAGGGAAAGAAACAGAAGAAAAAGGTTCTGAGTTGGATCCTGGTCAGTGTCTCTGACTGAGGAATCATGTCCAACCAAAGTTGGCGAGTAGTTCTCACAAGCAAGGCAAAGTGCACACAAACAACTTTGCAATGGTTGCCGAAACCAAGGATTGAACCAGGGACCTTTAGATCTTTAGTCTAACTCTCTCCCAACTGAGCTATTTCAGCTCAGATGGTAAAATTCACTTGACCAGTTCACAAACAAATTGTGTATAAGGGAAAGAAACAGAAGAAAAAGGTTCTGAGTTGGATCCTGGTCAGTGTCTCTGACTGAGGAATCATGTCCAACCAAAGGTGGCGAGTAGTTCTCACAAGCAAGGCAAAGTGCACACAAACAACTTTGCAATGGTTGCCGAAACCAAGGATTGAACCAGGGACCTTTAGATCTTTAGTCTAACTCTCTCCCAACTGAGCTATTTCAGCTCAGATGGTAAAATTCACTTGACCAGTTCACAAACAAATTGTGTATAAGGGAAAGAAACAGAAGAAAAAGGTTCTGAGTTGGATCCTGGTCAGTGTCTCTGACTGAGGAATCATGTCCAACCAAAGGTGGCGAGTAGTTCTCACAAGCAAGGCAAAGTGCACACAAACAAAGCAGAAGCAGTTGCTGAAACCAAAGCAGGGACCTTCAGATCTCTAGTCTAAAGCTCTCCCAACTGAGCTACTTCAGCTCAAGGGGTACAATTCACAGGACCAGTTCACAAACAAATTTTGTATCAGCGAAAGAAACAGAAGAAAGATGTTCTTCGTTGGATCCTGGTCAGTGTTTGTGATTCAGTAATTATTTCCAACATGTCACACCAAAACTGGCGAGTAACTCTTACACACAAAGATAACAACCTTGCAATGGTTGCCTAAACCCCGGATTGAACCAGGGACCTTTAGATCTTTAGTCTAACTCTCTCCCAACTGAGCTATTTCAGCTCAGAAGGTAAAATTCACTTGACCAGTTCACAAACAAATTGTGTATAAGGGAAAGAAACAGAAGAAAAAGGTTCTGAGTTAGATCCTGGTCAGTGTCTCTGACTGAGGAATCATGTCCAACCAAAGGTTTCGAGTAGTTCTCACAAGCAAGGCAAAGTGCACACAAAAAACTTTGCAATGGTTGCCGAAACCCGGGATCGAACCAGGGAGCTTTAGATCTTCAGTCTAACGCTCTCCCAACTGAGCTATTTCGGCTCAGAAGGTAGCATTCACTGGACCAGTTCACAAACAAATTTTGTATCAGGCAAAGTGAACCAGAAGAAAGAGTTTCTGAGTTTGGTGCTGGTTAGAGTTTCTGATTCAGTAATCATTTGCAACCAAAACTGGCGAGTAGTTTTCTCAACCAAGGCAACGTCCACCCAAACAAAGCAGAAGCAGTTGCTGAAACCAAAGCAGGGACCTTCAGATCTGTAGTCTAAAGCTCTCCCAACTGAGCTACTTCAGCTCAAGGGGTACAATTCACAGGACCAGTTCACAAACAAATTTTGTATCAGCGAAAGAAACAGAAGAAAGATGTTCTTCGTTGGATCCTGGTCAGTGTTTGTGATTCAGTAATTATTTCCAACATGTCACACCAAAACTGGCGAGTAACTCTCACACACAAAGATAACAACCTTGCAATGGTTGCCTAAACCCGGGATTGAACCAGGGACCATTAGATCTTTAGTCTAACTCTCTCCCAACTGAGCTATTTCAGCTCAGAAGGTAAAATTCACTTGACCAGTTCACAAACAAATTGTGTATAAGGGAAAGAAACAGAAGAAAAAGGTTCTGAGTTGGATCCTGGTCAGTGTCTCTGACTGAGGAATCATGTCCAACCAAAGGCGGCGAGTAGTTCTCACATGCAAGGCAAAGTGCACACAAACAACTTTGCAATGGTTGCCGAAACCCGGGATCAAACCAGGGACCTTTACATCTTCAGTTTAACGCTCTCCCAACTGAGCTATTTCAGCTCATAAGGTAAAATTCACTTGACCAGTTCACAAACAAATTGTGTATAAGGGAAAGAAACAGAAGAAAAAGGTTCTGAGTTGGATCCTGGTCAGTGTCTCTGACTGAGGAATCATGTCCAACCAAAGTTGGCGAGTAGTTCTCACAAGCAAGGCAAAGTGCACACAAACAACTTTGCAATGGTTGCCGAAACCAAGGATTGAACCAGGGACCTTTAGATCTTTAGTCTAACTCTCTCCCAACTGAGCTATTTCAGCTCAGATGGTAAAATTCACTTGACCAGTTCACAAACAAATTGTGTATAAGGGAAAGAAACAGAAGAAAAAGGTTCTGAGTTGGATCCTGGTCAGTGTCTCTGACTGAGGAATCATGTCCAACCAAAGGTGGCGAGTAGTTCTCACAAGCAAGGCAAAGTGCACACAAACAACTTTGCAATGGTTGCCGAAACCAAGGATTGAACCAGGGACCTTTAGATCTTTAGTCTAACTCTCTCCCAACTGAGCTATTTCAGCTCAGATGGTAAAATTCACTTGACCAGTTCACAAACAAATTGTGTATAAGGGAAAGAAACAGAAGAAAAAGGTTCTGAGTTGGATCCTGGTCAGTGTCTCTGACTGAGGAATCATGTCCAACCAAAGGTGGCGAGTAGTTCTCACAAGCAAGGCAAAGTGCACACAAACAACTTTGCAATGGTTGCCGAAACCAAGGATTGAACCAGGGACCTTTAGATCTTTAGTCTAACTCTCTCCCAACTGAGCTATTTCAGCTCAGAAGGTAAAATTCACTTGACCAGTTCACAAACAAATTGTGTATAAGGGAAAGAAACAGAAGAAAAAGGTTCTGAGTTGGATCCTGGTCAGTGTCTCTGACTGAGGAATCATGTCCAACCAAAGGTGGCGAGTAGTTCTCACAAGCAAGGCAAAGTGCACACAAACAACTTTGCAATGGTTGCCGAAACCAAGGATTGAACCAGGGACCTTTAGATCTTTAGTCTAACTCTCTCCCAACTGAGCTATTTCAGCTCAGAAGGTAAAATTCACTTGACCAGTTCACAAACAAATTGTGTATAAGGGAAAGAAACAGAAGAAAAAGGTTCTGAGTTGGATCCTGGTCAGTGTCTCTGACTGAGGAATCATGTCCAACCAAAGGTGGCGAGTAGTTCTCACAAGCAAGGCAAAGTGCACACAAAAAACTTTGCAATGGTTGCCGAAACCCGGGATCGAACCAGGGACCTTTAGATCTTCAGTTTAACGCTCTCCCAACTGAGCTATTTCAGCTCATAAGGTAAAATTCACTTGACCAGTTCACAAACAAATTGTGTATAAGGGAAAGAAACAGAAGAAAAAGGTTCTGAGTTGGATCCTGGTCAGTGTCTCTGACTGAGGAATCATGTCCAACCAAAGTTGGCGAGTAGTTCTCACAAGCAAGGCAAAGTGCACACAAACAACTTTGCAATGGTTGCCGAAACCAAGGATTGAACCAGGGACCTTTACATCTTCAGTTTAACGCTCTCCCAACTGAGCTATTTCAGCTCATAAGGTAAAATTCACTTGACCAGTTCACAAACAAATTGTGTATAAGGGAAAGAAACAGAAGAAAAAGGTTCTGAGTTGGATCCTGGTCAGTGTCTCTGACTGAGGAATCATGTCCAACCAAAGTTGGCAAGTAGTTCTCACAAGCAAGGCAAAGTGCACACAAACAACTTTGCAATGGTTGCCGAAACCAAGGATTGAACCAGGGACCTTTAGATCTTTAGTCTAACTCTCTCCCAACTGAGCTATTTCAGCTCAGAAGGTAAAATTCACTTGACCAGTTCACAAACAAATTGTGTATAAGGGAAAGAAACAGAAGAAAAAGGTTCTGAGTTGGATCCTGGTCAGTGTCTCTGACTGAGGAATCATGTCCAACCAAAGGCGGCGAGTAGTTCTCACATGCAAGGCAAAGTGCACACAAACAACTTTGCAATGGTTGCCGAAACCAAGGATTGAACCAGGGACCTTTACATCTTCAGTTTAACGCTCTCCCAACTGAGCTATTTCAGCTCATAAGGTAAAATTCACTTGACCAGTTCACAAACAAATTGTGTATAAGGGAAAGAAACAGAAGAAAAAGGTTCTGAGTTGGATCCTGGTCAGTGTCTCTGACTGAGGAATCATGTCCAACCAAAGGTGGCGAGTAGTTCTCACAAGCAAGGCAAAGTGCACACAAACAACTTTGCAATGGTTGCCGAAACCAAGGATTGAACCAGGGACCTTTAGATCTTTAGTCTAACTCTCTCCCAACTGAGCTATTTCAGCTCAGAAGGTAAAATTCACTTGACCAGTTCACAAACAAATTGTGTATAAGGGAAAGAAACAGAAGAAAAAGGTTCTGAGTTGGATCCTGGTCAGTGTCTCTGACTGAGGAATCATGTCCAACCAAAGGTGGCGAGTAGTTCTCACAAGCAAGGCAAAGTGCACACAAACAACTTTGCAATGGTTGCCGAAACCAAGGATTGAACCAGGGACCTTTAGATCTTTAGTCTAACTCTCTCCCAACTGAGCTATTTCAGCTCAGAAGGTAAAATTCACTTGACCAGTTCACAAACAAATTGTGTATAAGGGAAAGAAACAGAAGAAAAAGGTTCTGAGTTGGATCCTGGTCAGTGTCTCTGACTGAGGAATCATGTCCAACCAAAGGTGGCGAGTAGTTCTCACAAGCAAGGCAAAGTGCACACAAACAACTTTGCAATGGTTGCCGAAACCAAGGATTGAACCAGGGACCTTTAGATCTTTAGTCTAACTCTCTCCCAACTGAGCTATTTCAGCTCAGAAGGTAAAATTCACTTGACCAGTTCACAAACAAATTGTGTATAAGGGAAAGAAACAGAAGAAAAAGGTTCTGAGTTGGATCCTGGTCAGTGTCTCTGACTGAGGAATCATGTCCAACCAAAGGTGGCGAGTAGTTCTCACAAGCAAGGCAAAGTGCACACAAAAAACTTTGCAATGATTGCCGAAACCCGGGATCGAACCAGGGACCTTTAGATCTTCAGTCTAACGCTCTCCCAACTGAGCTATTTCGGCTCAGAAGGTAGCATTCACTGGACCAGTTCACAAACAAATTTTGTATCAGGCAAAGTGAACCAGAAGAAAGAGTTTCTGAGTTTGGTGCTGGTTAGAGTTTCTGATTCAGTAATCATTTGCAACCAAAACTGGCGAGTAGTTTTCTCAACCAAGGCAACGTCCACCCAAACAAAGCAGAAGCAGTTGCTGAAACCAAAGCAGGGACCTTCAGATCTGTAGTCTAAAGCTCTCCCAACTGAGCTACTTCAGCTCAAGGGGTACAATTCACAGGACCAGTTCACAAACAAATTTTGTATCAGCGAAAGAAACAGAAGAAAGATGTTCTTCATTGGATCCTGGTCAGTGTTTGTGATTCAGTAATTATTTCCAACATGTCACACCAGAACCGGCGAGTAACTCTCACACACAAAGATAACAACCTTGCAATGGATGCCTAAACCCGGGATCAAACCAGGGACCTTTACATCTTCAGTTTAACGCTCTCCCAACTGAGCTATTTCAGCTCATGAGGTAAAATTCACTTGACCAGTTCACAAACAAATTGTGTATAAGGGAAAGAAACAGAAGAAAAAGGTTCTGAGTTGGATCCTGGTCAGTGTCTCTGACTGAGGAATCATGTTCAACCAAAGTTGGCGAGTAGTTCTCACAAGCAAGGCAAAGTGCACACAAACAACTTTGCAATGGTTGCCAAAACCAAGGATTGAACCAGGGACCTTTAGATCTTTAGTCTAACTCTCTCCCAACTGAGCTATTTCAGCTCAGAAGGTAAAATTCACTTGACCAGTTCACAAACAAATTGTGTATAAGCGAAAGAAACAGAAGAAAAAGGTTCTGAGTTGGATCCTGGTCAGTGTCTCTGACTGAGGAATCATGTCCAGTTCACAAACAAATTGTGTATAAGGGAAAGAAACAGAAGAAAAAGGTTCTGAGTTGGATCCTGGTCAGTGTCTCTGACTGAGGAATCATGTCCAACCAAAGGTGGCGAGTAGTTCTCACAAGCATGGCAAAGTGCACACAAACAACTTTGCAATGGTTGCCGAAACCCGGGATCGAACCAGGGACCTTTAGATCTTCAGTCTAACGCTCTCCCAACTGAGCTATTTCGGCTCAGAAGGTAGCATTCACTGGACCAGTTCACAAACACATTTTGTATCAGGCAAAGAGAACCAGAAGAAAGAGTTTTTGAGTTTGGTGCTGGTTAGAGTTTCTGATTCAGTAATCATTTCCAACCAAAACTGGCGAGTAGTTTTCTCAACCAAGGCAACGTCCACCCAAACAAAGCAGAAGCAGTTGCCGAAACCAAAGCAGGGACCTTCAGATCTGTAGTCTAAAGCTCTCCCAACTGAGCTACTTCAGCTCAAGGGGTACAATTCACAGGACCAGTTCACAAACAAATTTTGTATCAGCGAAAGAAACAGAAGAAAGATGTTCTTCGTTGGATCCTGGTCAGTGTTTGTGATTCAGTAATTATTTCCAACATGTCACACCAAAACTGGCGAGTAACTCTCACACACTAAGATAACAACCTTGCAATGGTTGCCTAAACCCGGGATTGAACCAGGGACCTTTAGATCTTTAGTCTAACTCTCTCCCAACTGCGCTGTTTCAGCTCAGAAGGTAAAATTCACTGGACCAGTTCACAAACAAATTGTGTATAAGGGAAAGAACCAGAAGAAAGAGGTTCTTCGTTGGATCCTGATCAGTGTTTCTGACTGAGGAATCATGTCCAGTTCACAAACAAATTGTGTATAAGGGAAAGAAACAGAAGAAAAAGGTTCTGAGTTGGATCCTGGTCAGTGTTTCTGACTGAGGAATCATGTCCAGTTCACAAACAAATTGTGTATAAGGGAAAGAAACAGAAGAGAAAGGTTCTGAGTTGGATCCTGGTCAGTGTCTCTGACTGAGGAATCATGTCCAACCAAAGGTGGCGAGTAGTTCTCACAAGCAAGGCAAAGTGCACACAAACAACTTTGCAATGGTTGCCGAAAACCGGGATCGAACCAGGGACCTTTAGATCTTCAGTCTAACGCTCTCCCAACTGAGTTATTTCGGCTCAGAAGGTAGCATTCACTGGACCAGTTCACAAACAAATTTTGTATCAGGCAAAGTGAACCAGAAGAAAGAGTTTTTGAGTTTGGTGCTGGTTAGAGTTTCTGATTCAGTAATCATTTCCAACCAAAACTGGCGAGTAACTCTCACACACAAAGATAACAACCTTGCAATGGTTGCCTAAACCCAGGATTGAACCAGGGACCTTTAGATCTTTAGTCTAACTCTCTCCCAACTGAGCTATTTCAGCTCAGAAGGTAGCACTCACTGGACCAGTTCACAAACAAATTTTGTATCAGGCAAAGAGAACCAGAAGAAAGAGTTTCTGAGTTTGGTGCTGGTTAGAGTTTCTGATTCAGTAATCATGTCCAACCAAAACTGGCGAGTAGTTTTCTCAACCAAGGCAACGTCCACCCAAACAAAGCAGAAGCAGTTGCCAAAACCAAAGCAGGGACCTTCAGATCTGTAGTCTAAAGCTCTCCCAACTGAGCTACTTCAGCTCAAGGGGTACAATTCACAGGACCAGTTCACAAACAAATTTTGTATCAGCGAAAGAAACAGAAGAAAGATGTTCTTCGTTGGATCCTGGTCAGTGTTTGTGATTCAGTAATTATTTCCAACATGTCACACCAAAACTGGCGAGTAACTCTCACACACAAAGAAAACAACCTTGCAATGGTTGCCTAAACCCGGGATTGAACCAGGGACCTTTAGATCTTTAGTCTAACTCTCTCCCAACTGAGCTTTTTCAGCTCAGAAGGTAGAATTCACTTGACCAGTTCACAAACAAATTGTGTACAAGGGAAAGAAACAGAAGAAAAAGGTTCTGAGTTGGATCCTGGTCAGTGTCTCTGACTGAGGAATCATGTCCAACCAAAGGTGGCGAGTAGTTCTCACAAGCAAGGCAAAGTGCACACAAACAACTTTGCAATGGTTGCCAAAACCAAGGATTGAACCAGGGACCTTTAGATCTTTAGTCTAACTCTCTCCCAACTGAGCTATTTCAGCTCAGAAGGTAAAATTCACTTGACCAGTTCACAAACAAATTGTGTATAAGCGAAAGAAACAGAAGAAAAAGGTTCTGAGTTGGATCCTGGTCAGTGTCTCTGACTGAGGAATCATGTCCAACCAAAGGTGGCGAGTAGTTCTCACAAGCATGGCAAAGTGCACACAAACAACTTTGCAATGGTTGCCGAAACCCGGGATCGAACCAGGGACCTTTAGATCTTCAGTCTAACGCTCTCCCAACTGAGCTATTTCGGCTCAGAAGGTAGCATTCACTGGACCAGTTCACAAACACATTTTGTATCAGGCAAAGAGAACCAGAAGAAAGAGTTTTTGAGTTTGGTGCTGGTTAGAGTTTCTGATTGAGTAATCATTTCCAACCAAAACTGGCGAGTAGTTTTCTCAACCAAGGCAACGTCCACCCAAACAAAGCAGAAGCAGTTGCCGAAACCAAAGCAGGGACCTTCAGATCTGTAGTCTAAAGCTCTCCCAACTGAGCTACTTCAGCTCAAGGGGTACAATTCACAGGACCAGTTCACAAACAAATTTTGTATCAGCGAAAGAAACAGAAGAAAGATGTTCTTCGTTGGATCCTGGTCAGTGTTTGTGATTCAGTAATTATTTCCAACATGTCACACCAAAACTGGCGAGTAACTCTCACACACTAAGATAACAACCTTGCAATGGTTGCCTAAACCCGGGATTGAACCAGGGACCTTTAGATCTTTAGTCTAACTCTCTCCCAACTGCGCTGTTTCAGCTCAGAAGGTAAAATTCACTGGACCAGTTCACAAACAAATTGTGTATAAGGGAAAGACACAGAAGAAAAAGGTTCTGAGTTGGATCCTGGTCAGTGTTTCTGACTGAGGAATCATGTCCAGTTCACAAACAAATTGTGTATAAGGGAAAGAAACAGAAGAGAAAGGTTCTGAGTTGGATCCTGGTCAGTGTCTCTGACTGAGGAATCATGTCCAACCAAAGGTGGCGAGTAGTTCTCACAAGCAAGGCAAAGTGCACACAAACAACTTTGCAATGGTTGCCGAAAACCGGGATCGAACCAGGGACCTTTAGATCTTCAGTCTAACGCTCTCCCAACTGAGTTATTTCGGCTCAGAAGGTAGCATTCACTGGACCAGTTCACAAACAAATTTTGTATCAGGCAAAGTGAACCAGAAGAAAGAGTTTTTGAGTTTGGTGCTGGTTAGAGTTTCTGATTCAGTAATCATTTCCAACCAAAACTGGCGAGTAACTCTCACACACAAAGATAACAACCTTGCAATGGTTGCCTAAACCCAGGATTGAACCAGGGACCTTTAGATCTTTAGTCTAACTCTCTCCCAACTGAGCTATTTCAGCTCAGAAGGTAGCACTCACTGGACCAGTTCACAAACAAATTTTGTATCAGGCAAAGAGAACCAGAAGAAAGAGTTTCTGAGTTTGGTGCTGGTTAGAGTTTCTGATTCAGTAATCATGTCCAACCAAAACTGGCGAGTAGTTTTCTCAACCAAGGCAACGTCCACCCAAACAAAGCAGAAGCAGTTGCCAAAACCAAAGCAGGGACCTTCAGATCTGTAGTCTAAAGATCTCCCAAATGAGCTACTTCAGCTCAAGGGGTACAATTCACAGGACCAGTTCACAAACAAATTTTGTATCAGCGAAAGAAACAGAAGAAAGATGTTCTTCGTTGGATCCTGGTCAGTGTTTGTGATTCAGTAATTATTTCCAACATGTCACACCAAAACTGGCAAGTAACTCTCACACACAAAGTTAACAACCTTGCAATGGTTGCCCAAACCCGGGATGGAACCAGGGACCTTTAGATCTTTAGTCTAACTCTCTCCCAACTGAGCTATTTCAGCTCAGAAGGTAAAATTCACTTGACCAGTTCACAAACAAATTGTGTATAAGGGAAAGAAACAGAAGAAAAAGGTTCTGAGTTGGATCCTGGTCAGTGTCTCTGACTGAGGAATGATGTCCAGTTCACAAACAAATTGTGTATAAGGGAAAGAAACAGAAGAAAAAGGTTCTGAGTCGGATCCTGGTCAGTGTCTCTGACTGAGGAATCATGTCCAACCAAAGATGGCGAGTAGTTCTCACAAGCAAGGCAAAGTGCACACAAACAACTTTGCAATGGTTGCCGAAACCCGGGATCGAACCAGGGACCTTTAGATCTTCAGTCTAACGCTCTCCCAACTGAGCTATTTCGGCTCAGAAGGTAGCATTCACTGGACCAGTTCACAAACAAATTTTGTATCAGGCAAAGTGAACCAGAAGAAAGAGTTTCTGAGTTTGGTGCTGGTTAGAGTTTCTGATTCAGTAATCATTTGCAACCAAAACTGACGAGTAGTTTTCTCAACCAAGGCAACGTCCACCCAAACAAAGCAGAAGCAGTTGCCGAAACCAAAGCAGGGACCTTCAGATCTTCAGTCTAACGCTCTCCCAACTGAGCTATTTCGGCTCAGAAGGTAGCATTCACTGGACCAGTAAACAAACAAATTTTGTATCAGGCAAAGAGAACCAGAAGAAAGAGATTCTGAGTGTGGTGCTGGTTAGAGTTTCTGATTCAGTAATCATTTCCAACCAAAATTGGCGAGTAGTTTTCTCAACCAAGGCAACGTCCACCCAAAGAAAGCAGAAGCAGTTGCCGAAACCAAAGCAGGGACCTTCAGATCTGTAGTCTAAAGCTCTCCCAACTGAGCTACTTCAGCTCAAGGGGTACAATTCACAGGACCAGTTCACAAACAAATTTTGTATCAGCGAAAGAAACAGAAGAAAGATGTTCTTCGTTGGATCCTGGTCAGTGTTTGTGATTCAGTAATTATTTCCAACATGTCACACCAAAACTGGCGAGTAACTCTCACACACAAAGATAACAACCTTGCAGTGGTTGCCTATACCCAGGATTGAACCAGGGACCTTTAGATCTTTAGTCTAACTCTCTCCCAACTGAGCTATTTCAGCTCAGAAGCTAAAATTCACTTGACCAGTTCACAAAGAAATTGTGTATAAGGGAAAGAAACAGAAGAAAAAGGTTCTGAGTTGGATCCTGGTCAGTGTCTCTGACTGAGGAATGATGTCCAGTTCACAAACAAATTGTGTATAAGGGAAAGAAACAGAAGAAAAAGGTTCTGAGTCGGATCCTGGTCAGTGTCTCTGACTGAGGAATCATGTCCAACCAAAGGTGGCGAGTAGTTCTCACAAGCAAGGCAAAGTGCACACAAACAACTTTGCAATGGTTGGCCGAAACTCGGGATCGAACCAGGGACCTTTAGATCTTCAGTCTAACGCTCTCCCAACTGAGCTATTTCGGCTCAGAAGTTAGCATTCACTGGACCAGTTCACAAACAAATTTTGTATCAGGCAAAGTGAACCAGAAGAAAGAGTTTCTGAGTTTGGTGCTGGTTAGAGTTTCTGATTCAGTAATCATTTGCAACCAAAACTGACGAGTAGTTTTCTCAACCAAGGCAACGTCCACCCAAACAAAGCAGAAGCAGTTGCCGAAACCAAAGCAGGGACCTTCAGATCTTCAGTCTAACGCTCTCCCAACTGAGCTATTTCGGCTCAGAAGGTAGCATTCACTGGACCAGTTCACAAACAAATTTTGTATCAGGCAAAGAGAACCAGAAGAAAGAGATTCTGAGTGTGGTGCTGGTTAGAGTTTCTGATTCAGTAATCATTTCCAACCAAAATTGGCGAGTAGTTTTCTCAACCAAGGCAACGTCCACCCAAAGAAAGCAGAAGCAGTTGCCGAAACCAAAGCAGGGACCTTCAGATCTGTAGTCTAAAGCTCTCCCAACTGAGCTACTTCAGCTCAAGGGGTACAATTCACAGGACCAGTTCACAAACAAATTTTGTATCAGCGAAAGAAACAGAAGAAAGATGTTCTTCGTTGGATCCTGGTCAGTGTTTGTGATTCAGTAATTATTTCCAACATGTCACACCAAAACTGGCGAGTAACTCTCACACACAAAGATAACAACCTTGCAGTGGTTGCCTATACCCAGGATTGAACCAGGGACCTTCAGATCTGTAGTCTAAAGCTCTCCCAACTGAGCTACTTCAGCTCAAGGGGTACAATTCACAGGACCAGATCACAAACAAATTTTGTATCAGCGAAAGAAACAGAAGAAAGATGTTCTTCGGTGGATCCTGGTCAGTGTTTGTGATTCAGTAATTATTTCCAACATGTCACACCAAAACTGGCAAGTAACTCTCACACACAAAGATAACAACCTTGCAATGGTTGCCCAAACCCGGGATTGAACCAGGGACCTTTAGATCTTTAGTCTAACTCTCTCCCAACTGAGCTATTTCAGCTCAGAAGCTAAAATTCACTTGACCAGTTCACAAACAAATTGTGTATAAGGGAAAGAAACAGAAGAAAAAGGTTCTGAGTTGGATCCTGGTCAGTGTCTCTGACTGAGGAATGATGTCCAGTTCACAAACAAATTGTGTATAAGGGAAAGAAACAGAAGAAAAAGGTTCTGAGTCGGATCCTGGTCAGTGTCTCTGACTGAGGAATCATGTCCAACCAAAGGTGGCGAGTAGTTCTCACAAGCAAGGCAAAGTGCACACAAACAACTTTGCAATGGTTGGCCGAAACTCGGGATCGAACCAGGGACCTTTAGATCTTCAGTCTAACGCTCTCCCAACTGAGCTATTTCGGCTCAGAAGTTAGCATTCACTGGACCAGTTCACAAACAAATTTTGTATCAGGCAAAGTGAACCAGAAGAAAGAGTTTCTGAGTTTGGTGCTGGTTAGAGTTTCTGATTCAGTAATCATTTGCAACCAAAACTGACGAGTAGTTTTCTCAACCAAGGCAACGTCCACCCAAACAAAGCAGAAGCAGTTGCCGAAACCAAAGCAGGGACCTTCAGATCTTCAGTCTAACGCTCTCCCAACTGAGCTATTTCGGCTCAGAAGGTAGCATTCACTGGACCAGTTCACAAACAAATTTTGTATCAGGCAAAGAGAACCAGAAGAAAGAGATTCTGAGTGTGGTGCTGGTTAGAGTTTCTGATTCAGTAATCATTTCCAACCAAAATTGGCGAGTAGTTTTCTCAACCAAGGCAACGTCCACCCAAAGAAAGCAGAAGCAGTTGCCGAAACCAAAGCAGGGACCTTCAGATCTGTAGTCTAAAGCTCTCCCAACTGAGCTACTTCAGCTCAAGGGGTACAATTCACAGGACCAGTTCACAAACAAATTTTGTATCAGCGAAAGAAACAGAAGAAAGATGTTCTTCGTTGGATCCTGGTCAGTGTTTCTGATTCAGTAATTATTTCCAACATGTCACACCAAAACTGGCGAGTAACTCTCACACACAAAGATAACAACCTTGCAGTGGTTGCCTATACCCAGGATTGAACCAGGGACCTTTAGATCTTTAGTCTAACTCTCTCCCAACTGAGCTATTTCAGCTCAGAAGGTAAAATTCACTTGACCAGTTCACAAACAAATTGTGTATAAGGGAAAGAAACAGAAGAAAAAGGTTCTGAGTTGGATCCTGGTCAGTGTCTCTGACTGAGGAATCATGTCCAACCAAAGGTGGCGAGTAGTTCTCACAAGCAAGGCAAAGTGCACACAAACAACTTTGCAATGGTTGCCGAAACCCGGGATCGAACCAGGGACCTTTAGATCTTCAGTCTAACGCTCTCCCAACTGAGCTATTTCGGCTCAGAAGGTAGCATTCACTGGACCAGTTCACAAACAAATTTTGTATCAGGCAAAGTGAACCAGAAGAAAGAGTTTCTGAGTTTGGTGCTGGTTAGAGTTTCTGATTCAGTAATCATTTGCAACCAAAACTGGCGAGTAGTTTTCTCAACCAAGGCAATGTCCACCCAAACAAAGCAGAAGCAGATGCTGAAACCAAAGCAGGGACCTTCAGATCTGTAGTCTAAAGCTCTCCCAAATGAGCTACTTCAGCTCAAGGGGTACAATTCACAGGACCAGTTCACAAACAAATTTTGTATCAGCGAAAGAAACAGAAGAAAGATGTTCTTCGGTGGATCCTGGTCAGTGTTTGTGATTCAGTAATTATTTCCAACATGTCACACCAAAACTGGCAAGTAACTCTCACACACAAAGATAACAACCTTGCAATGGTTGCCCAAACCCGGGATTGAACCAGGGACCTTTAGATCTTTAGTCTAACTCTCTCCCAACTGAGCTATTTCAGCTCAGAAGCTAAAATTCACTTGACCAGTTCACAAACAAATTGTGTATAAGGGAAAGAAACAGAAGAAAAAGGTTCTGAGTTGGATCCTGGTCAGTGTCTCTGACTGAGGAATGATGTCCAGTTCACAAACAAATTGTGTATAAGGGAAAGAAACAGAAGAAAAAGGTTCTGAGTCGGATCCTGGTCAGTGTCTCTGACTGAGGAATCATGTCCAACCAAAGGTGGCGAGTAGTTCTCACAAGCAAGGCAAAGTGCACACAAACAACTTTGCAATGGTTGGCCGAAACCCGGGATCGAACCAGGGACCTTTAGATCTTCAGTCTAACGCTCTCCCAACTGAGCTATTTCGGCTCAGAAGTTAGCATTCACTGGACCAGTTCACAAACAAATTTTGTATCAGGCAAAGTGAACCAGAAGAAAGAGTTTCTGAGTTTGGTGCTGGTTAGAGTTTCTGATTCAGTAATCATTTGCAACCAAAACTGACGAGTAGTTTTCTCAACCAAGGCAACGTCCACCCAAACAAAGCAGAAGCAGTTGCCGAAACCAAAGCAGGGACCTTCAGATCTTCAGTCTAACGCTCTCCCAACTGAGCTATTTCGGCTCAGAAGGTAGCATTCACTGGACCAGTTCACAAACAAATTTTGTATCAGGCAAAGAGAACCAGAAGAAAGAGATTCTGAGTGTGGTGCTGGTTAGAGTTTCTGATTCAGTAATCATTTCCAACCAAAATTGGCGAGTAGTTTTCTCAACCAAGGCAACGTCCACCCAAAGAAAGCAGAAGCAGTTGCCGAAACCAAAGCAGGGACCTTCAGATCTGTAGTCTAAAGCTCTCCCAACTGAGCTACTTCAGCTCAAGGGGTACAATTCACAGGACCAGTTCACAAACAAATTTTGTATCAGCGAAAGAAACAGAAGAAAGATGTTCTTCGGTGGATCCTGGTCAGTGTTTGTGATTCAGTAATTATTTCCAACATGTCACACCAAAACTGGCAAGTAACTCTCACACACAAAGATAACAACCTTGCAATGGTTGCCCAAACCCGGGATTGAACCAGGGACCTTTAGATCTTTAGTCTAACTCTCTCCCAACTGAGCTATTTCAGCTCAGAAGCTAAAATTCACTTGACCAGTTCACAAACAAATTGTGTATAAGGGAAAGAAACAGAAGAAAAAGGTTCTGAGTTGGATCCTGGTCAGTGTCTCTGACTGAGGAATGATGTCCAGTTCACAAACAAATTGTGTATAAGGGAAAGAAACAGAAGAAAAAGGTTCTGAGTCGGATCCTGGTCAGTGTCTCTGACTGAGGAATCATGTCCAACCAAAGGTGGCGAGTAGTTCTCACAAGCAAGGCAAAGTGCACACAAACAACTTTGCAATGGTTGGCCGAAACTCGGGATCGAACCAGGGACCTTTAGATCTTCAGTCTAACGCTCTCCCAACTGAGCTATTTCGGCTCAGAAGTTAGCATTCACTGGACCAGTTCACAAACAAATTTTGTATCAGGCAAAGTGAACCAGAAGAAAGAGTTTCTGAGTTTGGTGCTGGTTAGAGTTTCTGATTCAGTAATCATTTGCAACCAAAACTGACGAGTAGTTTTCTCAACCAAGGCAACGTCCACCCAAACAAAGCAGAAGCAGTTGCCGAAACCAAAGCAGGGACCTTCAGATCTTCAGTCTAACGCTCTCCCAACTGAGCTATTTCGGCTCAGAAGGTAGCATTCACTGGACCAGTTCACAAACAAATTTTGTATCAGGCAAAGAGAACCAGAAGAAAGAGATTCTGAGTGTGGTGCTGGTTAGAGTTTCTGATTCAGTAATCATTTCCAACCAAAATTGGCGAGTAGTTTTCTCAACCAAGGCAACGTCCACCCAAAGAAAGCAGAAGCAGTTGCCGAAACCAAAGCAGGGACCTTCAGATCTGTAGTCTAAAGCTCTCCCAACTGAGCTACTTCAGCTCAAGGGGTACAATTCACAGGACCAGTTCACAAACAAATTTTGTATCAGCGAAAGAAACAGAAGAAAGATGTTCTTCGTTGGATCCTGGTCAGTGTTTGTGATTCAGTAATTATTTCCAACATGTCACACCAAAACTGGCGAGTAACTCTCACACACAAAGATAACAACCTTGCAGTGGTTGCCTATACCCAGGATTGAACCAGGGACCTTCAGATCTGTAGTCTAAAGCTCTCCCAACTGAGCTACTTCAGCTCAAGGGGTACAATTCACAGGACCAGTTCACAAACAAATTTTGTATCAGCGAAAGAAACAGAAGAAAGATGTTCTTCGGTGGATCCTGGTCAGTGTTTGTGATTCAGTAATTATTTCCAACATGTCACACCAAAACTGGCAAGTAACTCTCACACACAAAGATAACAACCTTGCAATGGTTGCCCAAACCCGGGATTGAACCAGGGACCTTTAGATCTTTAGTCTAACTCTCTCCCAACTGAGCTATTTCAGCTCAGAAGCTAAAATTCACTTGACCAGTTCACAAACAAATTGTGTATAAGGGAAAGAAACAGAAGAAAAAGGTTCTGAGTTGGATCCTGGTCAGTGTCTCTGACTGAGGAATGATGTCCAGTTCACAAACAAATTGTGTATAAGGGAAAGAAACAGAAGAAAAAGGTTCTGAGTCGGATCCTGGTCAGTGTCTCTGACTGAGGAATCATGTCCAACCAAAGGTGGCGAGTAGTTCTCACAAGCAAGGCAAAGTGCACACAAACAACTTTGCAATGGTTGGCCGAAACTCGGGATCGAACCAGGGACCTTTAGATCTTCAGTCTAACGCTCTCCCAACTGAGCTATTTCGGCTCAGAAGTTAGCATTCACTGGACCAGTTCACAAACAAATTTTGTATCAGGCAAAGTGAACCAGAAGAAAGAGTTTCTGAGTTTGGTGCTGGTTAGAGTTTCTGATTCAGTAATCATTTGCAACCAAAACTGACGAGTAGTTTTCTCAACCAAGGCAACGTCCACCCAAACAAAGCAGAAGCAGTTGCCGAAACCAAAGCAGGGACCTTCAGATCTTCAGTCTAACGCTCTCCCAACTGAGCTATTTCGGCTCAGAAGGTAGCATTCACTGGACCAGTTCACAAACAAATTTTGTATCAGGCAAAGAGAACCAGAAGAAAGAGATTCTGAGTGTGGTGCTGGTTAGAGTTTCTGATTCAGTAATCATTTCCAACCAAAATTGGCGAGTAGTTTTCTCAACCAAGGCAACGTCCACCCAAAGAAAGCAGAAGCAGTTGCCGAAACCAAAGCAGGGACCTTCAGATCTGTAGTCTAAAGCTCTCCCAACTGAGCTACTTCAGCTCAAGGGGTACAATTCACAGGACCAGTTCACAAACAAATTTTGTATCAGCGAAAGAAACAGAAGAAAGATGTTCTTCGTTGGATCCTGGTCAGTGTTTCTGATTCAGTAATTATTTCCAACATGTCACACCAAAACTGGCGAGTAACTCTCACACACAAAGATAACAACCTTGCAGTGGTTGCCTATACCCAGGATTGAACCAGGGACCTTTAGATCTTTAGTCTAACTCTCTCCCAACTGAGCTATTTCAGCTCAGAAGGTAAAATTCACTTGACCAGTTCACAAACAAATTGTGTATAAGGGAAAGAAACAGAAGAAAAAGGTTCTGAGTTGGATCCTGGTCAGTGTCTCTGGCTGAGGAATCATGTCCAGTTCACAAACAAATTGTGTATAAGGGAAAGAAACAGAAGAAAAAGGTTCTGAGTTGGATCCTGGTCAGTGTCTCTGACTGAGTAATCATGTCCAACAGAAGTTGGCGAGTAGTTCTCACAAGCAAGGCAAAGTGCACACAAACAACTTTGCAATGGTTGCCGAAACCAAGGATTGAACCAGGGACCTTTAGATCTTTAGTCTAACTCTCTCCCAACTGAGCTATTTCAGCTCAGAAGGTAAAATTCACTTGACCAGTTCACAAACAAATTGTGTATAAGGGAAAGAAACAGAAGAAAAAGGTTCTGAGTTGGATCCTGGTCAGTGTCTCTGACTGAGGAATCATGTCCAACCAAAGGTGGCGAATAGTTCTCACAAGCAAGGCAAAGTGCACACAAACAAAGCAGAAGCAGTTGCTGAAACCAAAGCAGGGACCTTCAGATCTGTAGTCTAAAGCTCTCCCAACTGAGCTACTTCAGCTCAAGGGGTACAATTCACAGGACCAGTTCACAAACAAATTTTGTATCAGCGAAAGAAACAGAAGAAAGATGTTCTAAGTTGGATCCTGGTCAGTGTTTGTGATTCAGTAATTATTTCCAACATGTCACACCAAAACTGGCAAGTAACTCTCACACACAAAGATAACAACCTTGCAATGGTTGCCCAAACCCGGGATTGAACCAGGGACCTTTAGATCTTTAGTCTAACTCTCTCCCAACTGAGCTATTTCAGCTCAGAAGGTAAAATTCACTTGACCAGTTCACAAACAAATTGTGTATAAGGGAAAGAAACAGAAGAAAAAGGTTCTGAGTTGGATCCTGGTCAGTGTCTCTGACTGAGGAATCATGTCCAACCAAAGGCGGCGAGTAGTTCTCACATGCAAGGCAAAGTGCACACAAACAACTTTGCAATGGTTGCCGAAACCCGGGATCAAACCAGGGACCTTTACATCTTCAGTTTAACGCTCTCCCAACTGAGCTATTTCAGCTCATAAGGTAAAATTCACTTGACCAGTTCACAAACAAATTGTGTATAAGGGAAAGAAACAGAAGAAAAAGGTTCTGAGTTGGATCCTGGTCAGTGTCTCTGACTGAGGAATCATGTCCAACCAAAGTTGGCGAGTAGTTCTCACAAGCAAGGCAAAGTGCACACAAACAACTTTGCAATGGTTGCCGAAACCAAGGATTGAACCAGGGACCTTTAGATCTTTAGTCTAACTCTCTCCCAACTGAGCTATTTCAGCTCAGATGGTAAAATTCACTTGACCAGTTCACAAACAAATTGTGTATAAGGGAAAAAAACAGAAGAAAAAGGTTCTGAGTTGGATCCTGGTCAGTGTCTCTGACTGAGGAATCATGTCCAACCAAAGGTGGCGAGTAGTTCTCACAAGCAAGGCAAAGTGCACACAAACAACTTTGCAATGGTTGCCGAAACCAAGGATTGAACCAGGGACCTTTAGATCTTTAGTCTAACTCTCTCCCAACTGAGCTATTTCAGCTCAGAAGGTAAAATTCACTTGACCAGTTCACAAACAAATTGTGTATAAGGGAAAGAAACAGAAGAAAAAGGTTCTGAGTTGGATCCTGGTCAGTGTCTCTGACTGAGGAATCATGTCCAACCAAAGGTGGCGAGTAGTTCTCACAAGCAAGGCAAAGTGCACACAAACAACTTTGCAATGGTTGCCGAAACCAAGGATTGAACCAGGGACCTTTAGATCTTTAGTCTAACTCTCTCCCAACTGAGCTATTTCAGCTCAGAAGGTAAAATTCACTTGACCAGTTCACAAACAAATTGTGTATAAGGGAAAGAAACAGAAGAAAAAGGTTCTGAGTTGGATCCTGGTCAGTGTCTCTGACTGAGGAATCATGTCCAACCAAAGGTGGCGAGTAGTTCTCACAAGCAAGGCAAAGTGCACACAAAAAACTTTGCAATGATTGCCGAAACCCGGGATCGAACCAGGGACCTTTAGATCTTCAGTCTAACGCTCTCCCAACTGAGCTATTTCGGCTCAGAAGGTAGCATTCACTGGACCAGTTCACAAACAAATTTTGTATCAGGCAAAGTGAACCAGAAGAAAGAGTTTCTGAGTTTGGTGCTGGTTAGAGTTTCTGATTCAGTAATCATTTGCAACCAAAACTGGCGAGTAGTTTTCTCAACCAAGGCAACGTCCACCCAAACAAAGCAGAAGCAGTTGCTGAAACCAAAGCAGGGACCTTCAGATCTGTAGTCTAAAGCTCTCCCAACTGAGCTACTTCAGCTCAAGGGGTACAATTCACAGGACCAGTTCACAAACAAATTTTGTATCAGCGAAAGAAACAGAAGAAAGATGTTCTTCATTGGATCCTGGTCAGTGTTTGTGATTCAGTAATTATTTCCAACATGTCACACCAAAACTGGCGAGTAACTCTCACACACAAAGATAACAACCTTGCAATGGTTGCCTAAACCCGGGATCAAACCAGGGACCTTTACATCTTCAGTTTAACGCTCTCCCAACTGAGCTATTTCAGCTCATGAGGTAAAATTCACTTGACCAGTTCACAAACAAATTGTGTATAAGGGAAAGAAACAGAAGAAAAAGGTTCTGAGTTGGATCCTGGTCAGTGTCTCTGACTGAGGAATCATGTTCAACCAAGGTTGGCGAGTAGTTCTCACAAGCAAGGCAAAGTGCACACAAACAACTTTGCAATGGTTGCCAAAACCAAGGATTGAACCAGGGACCTTTAGATCTTTAGTCTAACTCTCTCCCAACTGAGCTATTTCAGCTCAGAAGGTAAAATTCACTTGACCAGTTCACAAACAAATTGTGTATAAGCGAAAGAAACAGAAGAAAAAGGTTCTGAGTTGGATCCTGGTCAGTGTCTCTGACTGAGGAATCATGTCCAGTTCACAAACAAATTGTGTATAAGGGAAAGAAACAGAAGAAAAAGGTTCTGAGTTGGATCCTGGTCAGTGTCTCTGACTGAGGAATCATGTCCAACCAAAGGTGGCGAGTAGTTCTCACAAGCATGGCAAAGTGCACACAAACAACTTTGCAATGGTTGCCGAAACCCGGGATCGAACCAGGGACCTTTAGATCTTCAGTCTAACGCTCTCCCAACTGAGCTATTTCGGCTCAGAAGGTTGCATTCACTGGACCAGTTCACAAACACATTTTGTATCAGGCAAAGAGAACCAGAAGAAAGAGTTTTTGAGTTTGGTGCTGGTTAGAGTTTCTGATTCAGTAATCATTTCCAACCAAAACTGGCGAGTAGTTTTCTCAACCAAGGCAACGTCCACCCAAACAAAGCAGAAGCAGTTGCCGAAACCAAAGCAGGGACCTTCAGATCTGTAGTCTAAAGCTCTCCCAACTGAGCTACTTCAGCTCAAGGGGTACAATTCACAGGACCAGTTCACAAACAAATTTTGTATCAGCGAAAGAAACAGAAGAAAGATGTTCTTCGTTGGATCCTGGTCAGTGTTTGTGATTCAGTAATTATTTCCAACATGTCACACCAAAACTGGCGAGTAACTCTCACACACTAAGATAACAACCTTGCAATGGTTGCCTAAACCCGGGATTGAACCAGGGACCTTTAGATCTTTAGTCTAACTCTCTCCCAACTGCGCTGTTTCAGCTCAGAAGGTAAAATTCACTGGACCAGTTCACAAACAAATTGTGTATAAGGGAAAGAACCAGAAGAAAGAGGTTCTTCGTTGGATCCTGATCAGTGTTTCTGACTGAGGAATCATGTCCAGTTCACAAACAAATTGTGTATAAGGGAAAGAAACAGAAGAAAAAGGTTCTGAGTTGGATCCTGGTCAGTGTTTCTGACTGAGGAATCATGTCCAGTTCACAAACAAATTGTGTATAAGGGAAAGAAACAGAAGAGAAAGGTTCTGAGTTGGATCCTGGTCAGTGTCTCTGACTGAGGAATCATGTCCAACCAAAGGTGGCGAGTAGTTCTCACAAGCAAGGCAAAGTGCACACAAACAACTTTGCAATGGTTGCCGAAACCCGGGATCGAACCAGGGACCTTTAGATCTTCAGTCTAACAGTCTCCCAACTGAGTTATTTCGGCTCAGAAGGTAGCATTCACTGGACCAGTTCACAAACAAATTTTGTATCAGGCAAAGTGAACCAGAAGAAAGAGTTTTTGAGTTTGGTGCTGGTTAGAGTTTCTGATTCAGTAATCATTTCCAACCAAAACTGGCGAGTAACTCTCACACACAAAGATAACAACCTTGCAATGGTTGCCTAAACCCAGGATTGAACCAGGGACCTTTAGATCTTTAGTCTAACTCTCTCCCAACTGAGCTATTTCAGCTCAGAAGGTAGCACTCACTGGACCAGTTCACAAACAAATTTTGTATCAGGCAAAGAGAACCAGAAGAAAGAGTTTCTGAGTTTGGTGCTGGTTAGAGTTTCTGATTCAGTAATCATGTCCAACCAAAACTGGCGAGTAGTTTTCTCAACCAAGGCAACGTCCACCCAAACAAAGCAGAAGCAGTTGCCAAAACCAAAGCAGGGACCTTCAGATCTGTAGTCTAAAGCTCTCCCAACTGAGCTACTTCAGCTCAAGGGGTACAATTCACAGGACCAGTTCACAAACAAATTTTGTATCAGCGAAAGAAACAGAAGAAAGATGTTCTTCGTTGGATCCTGGTCAGTGTTTGTGATTCAGTAATTATTTCCAACATGTCACACCAAAACTGGCGAGTAACTCTCACACACAAAGATAACAACCTTGCAATGGTTGCCTAAACCCGGGATTGAACCAGGGACCTTTAGATCTTTAGTCTAACTCTCTCCCAACTGAGCTTTTTCAGCTCAGAAGGTAGAATTCACTTGACCAGTTCACAAACAAATTGTGTACAAGGGAAAGAAACAGAAGAAAAAGGTTCTGAGTTGGATCCTGGTCAGTGTCTCTGACTGAGGAATCATGTCCAACCAAAGGTGGCGAGTAGTTCTCACAAGCAAGGCAAAGTGCACACAAACAACTTTGCAATGGTTGCCAAAACCAAGGATTGAACCAGGGACCTTTAGATCTTTAGTCTAACTCTCTCCCAACTGAGCTATTTCAGCTCAGAAGGTAAAATTCACTTGACCAGTTCACAAACAAATTGTGTATAAGCGAAAGAAACAGAAGAAAAAGGTTCTGAGTTGGATCCTGGTCAGTGTCTCTGACTGAGGAATCATGTCCAACCAAAGGTGGCGAGTAGTTCTCACAAGCATGGCAAAGTGCACACAAACAACTTTGCAATGGTTGCCGAAACCCGGGATCGAACCAGGGACCTTTAGATCTTCAGTCTAACGCTCTCCCAACTGAGCTATTTCGGCTCAGAAGGTAGCATTCACTGGACCAGTTCACAAACACATTTTGTATCAGGCAAAGAGAACCAGAAGAAAGAGTTTTTGAGTTTGGTGCTGGTTAGAGTTTCTGATTCAGTAATCATTTCCAACCAAAACTGGCGAGTAGTTTTCTCAACCAAGGCAACGTCCACCCAAACAAAGCAGAAGCAGTTGCCGAAACCAAAGCAGGGACCTTCAGATCTGTAGTCTAAAGCTCTCCCAACTGAGCTACTTCAGCTCAAGGGGTACAATTCACAGGACCAGTTCACAAACAAATTTTGTATCAGCGAAAGAAACAGAAGAAAGATGTTCTTCGTTGGATCCTGGTCAGTGTTTGTGATTCAGTAATTATTTCCAACATGTCACACCAAAACTGGCGAGTAACTCTCACACACTAAGATAACAACCTTGCAATGGTTGCCTAAACCCGGGATTGAACCAGGGACCTTTAGATCTTTAGTCTAACTCTCTCCCAACTGCGCTGTTTCAGCTCAGAAGGTAAAATTCACTGGACCAGTTCACAAACAAATTGTGTATAAGGGAAAGAACCAGAAGAAAGAGGTTCTTCGTTGGATCCTGATCAGTGTTTCTGACTGAGGAATCATGTCCAGTTCACAAACAAATTGTGTATAAGGGAAAGACACAGAAGAAAAAGGTTCTGAGTTGGATCCTGGTCAGTGTTTCTGACTGAGGAATCATGTCCAGTTCACAAACAAATTGTGTACAAGGGAAAGAAACAGAAGAAAAAGGTTCTGAGTTGGATCCTGGTCAGTGTCTCTGACTGAGGAATCATGTCCAACCAAAGGTGGCGAGTAGTTCTCACAAGCAAGGCAAAGTGCACACAAACAACTTTGCAATGGTTGCCGAAACCCGGGATCAAACCAGGGACCTTTAGATCTTCAGTCTAACGCTCTCCCAACTGAGCTATTTCGGCTCAGAAGGTAGCATTCACTGGACCAGTTCACAAACAAATTTGGTATCAGGCAAAGAGAACCAGAAGAAAGAGTTTCTGAGTTTGGTGCTGGTTAGAGTTTCTGATTCAGTAATCATTTCCAACCAAAACTGGCGAGTAGTTTTCTCAACCAAGGCAACGTCCACCCAAACAAAGCAGAAGCAGTTGCCGAAACCAAAGCAGGGACCTTCAGATCTGTAGTCTAAAGCTCTCCCAACTGAGCTACTTCTGCTTAAGGGGTACAATTCACAGGACCAGTTCACAAACAAATTTTATATCAGCGAAAGAAACAGAAGAAAGATGTTCTTCATTGGATCCTGGTCAGTGTTTGTGATTCAGTAATTATTTCCAACATGTCACACCAAAACTGGCGAGTAACTCTCACACACTAAGATAACAACCTTGCAATGCTTGCCTAAACCCCGGATTGAACCAGGGACCTTTAGATCTTTAGTCTAACTCTCTCCCAACTGCGCTGTTTCAGCTCAGAAGGTAAAATTCACTGGACCAGTTCACAAACAAATTGTGTATAAGGGAAAAAACCAGAAGAAAGAGGTTTTTCGTTGGATCCTGATCAGTGTTTCTGACTGAGGAATCATGTCCAGTTCACAAACAAATTGTGTATAAGGGAAAGAAACAGAAGAAAAAGGTTCTGAGTTGGATCCTGGTCAGTGTCTCTGACTGAGGAATCATGTCCAACCAAAGGTGGCGAGTAGTTCTCACAAGCAAGGCAAAGTGCACACAAACAACTTTGCAATGGTTGCCGAAACCCGGGATCAAACCAGGGACCTTTAGATCTTCAGTCTAACGCTCTCCCAACTGAGCTATTTCGGCTCAGAAGGTAGCATTCACTGGACCAGTTCACAAACAAATTTGGTATCAGGCAAAGAGAACCAGAAGAAAGAGTTTCTGAGTTTGGTGCTGGTTAGAGTTTCTGATTCAGTAATCATTTCCAACCAAAACTGGCGAGTAGTTTTCTCAACCAAGGCAACGTCCACCCAAACAAAGCAGAAGCAGTTGCCGAAACCAAAGCAGGGACCTTCAGATCTGTAGTCTAAAGCTCTCCCAACTGAGCTACTTCTGCTTAAGGGGTACAATTCACAGGACCAGTTCACAAACAAATTTTATATCAGCGAAAGAAACAGAAGAAAGATGTTCTTCGTTGGATCCTGGTCAGTGTTTGTGATTCAGTAATTATTTCCAACATGTCACACCAAAACTGGCGAGTAACTCTCACACACTAAGATAACAACCTTGCAATGCTTGCCTAAACCCCGGATTGAACCAGGGATCTTTAGATCTTTAGTCTAACTCTCTCCCAACTGCGCTGTTTCAGCTCAGAAGGTAAAATTCACTGGACCAGTTCACAAACAAATTGTGTATAAGGGAAAAAACCAGAAGAAAGAGGTTTTTCGTTGGATCCTGATCAGTGTTTCTGACTGAGGAATCATGTCCAGTTCACAAACAAATTGTGTATAAGGGAAAGAAACAGAAGAAAAAGGTTCTGAGTTGGATCCTGGTCAGTGTCTCTGACTGAGGAATCATGTCCAACCAAAGGTGGCGAGTAGTTCTCACAAGCAAGGCAAAGTGCACACAAACAACTTTGCAATGGTTGCCGAAACCCGGGATCGAACCAGGGACCTTTAGATCTTCAGTCTAACGCTCTCCCAACTGAGCTATTTCGGCTCAGAAGGTAGCATTCACTGGACCAGTTCTCAAACAAACTTTGTATCAGGCAAAGAGAACCAGAAGAAAGAGTTTCTGAGTTTGCTGCTGGTTAGAGTTTCTGATTCAGTAATCATTTCCAACCAAAACTGGCGAGTAGTTTTCTCAACCAAGGCAACGTCCACCCAAACAAAGCAGAAGCAGTTGCCAAAACCAAAGCAGGGACCTTCAGATCTGTAGTCTAAAGCTCTCCCAACGCTCAGTTGGTCCTGTGAATTGTAACCCTTGAGCTGAAGTAGCTCATACTTCAGCTCAAGGGTTACAATTCACAGGACCAGTTCACAAACAAATTTTGTATCAGCGAAAGAAACAGAAGAAAGATGTTCTTCGTTGGATCCTGGTCAGTGTTTGTGATTCAGTAATTATTTCCAACATGTCACACCAAAACTGGCGAGTAACTCTCACACACAAAGATAACAACCTTGCAATGGTTGCCTAAACCCCGGATTGAACCAGGGACCTTTAGATCTTTAGTCTAACTCTCTCCCAACTGAGCTATTTCAGCTCAGAAGGTAAATTCACTTGACCAGTTCACAAACAAATTGTGTATAAGGGAAAGAACCAGAAGAAAGAGGTTCTTCGTTGGATCCTGATCAGTGTTTCTGACTGAGGAATCATGTCCAGTTCACAAACAAATTGTGTATAAGGGAAAGAAACAGAAGAAAAAGGTTCTGAGTTGGATCCTGGTCCATGTCTCTGACTGAGGAATCATGTCCAACCAAAGGTGGCGAGTAGTTCTCACAAGCAAGGCAAAGTGCACACAAACAACTTTGCAATGGTTGCCAAAACCAAGGATTGAACCAGGGACCTTTAGATATTCAGTCTAACTCTCTCCCAACTGAGCTATTTCAGCTCAGAAGGTAGAATTCACTTGACCAGTTCACAAACAAATTGTGTACAAGGGAAAGAAACAGAAGAAAAAGGTTCTGAGTTGGATCCTGGTCAGTGTCTCTGACTGAGGAATCATGTCCAACCAAAGGTGGCGAGTAGTTCTCACAAGCAAGGCAAAGTGCACACAAACAACTTTGCAATGGTTGCCGAAACCCGGGATCGAACCAGGGACCTTTAGATCTTCAGTCTAACGCTCTCCCAACTGAGCTATTTCGGCTCAGAAGGTAGCATTCACTGGACCAGTTCACAAACAAATTTGGTATCAGGCAAAGAGAACCAGAAGAAAGAGTTTCTGAGTTTGGTGCTGGTTAGAGTTTCTGATTCAGTAATCATTTCCAACCAAAACTGGCGAGTAGTTTTCTCAACCAAGGCAACGTCCACCCAAACAAAGCAGAAGCAGTTGCCGAAACCAAAGCAGGGACCTTCAGATCTGTAGTCTAAAGCTCTCCCAACTGAGCTACTTCTGCTTAAGGGGGACAATTCACAGGACCAGTTCACAAACAAATTTTGTATCAGCGAAAGAAACAGAAGAAAGATGTTCTTCGTTGGATCCTGGTCAGTGTTTGTGATTCAGTAATTATTTCCAACATGTCACACCAAAACTGGCGAGTAACTCTCACACACTAAGATAACAACCTTGCAATGCTTGCCTAAACCCCGGATTGAACCAGGGACCTTTAGATCTTTAGTCTAACTCTCTCCCAACTGCGCTGTTTCAGCTCAGAAGGTAAAATTCACTGGACCAGTTCACAAACAAATTGTGTATAAGGGAAAAAACCAGAAGAAAGAGGTTTTTCGTTGGATCCTGATCAGTGTTTCTGACTGAGGAATCATGTCCAGTTCACAAACAAATTGTGTATAAGGGAAAGAAACAGAAGAAAAAGGTTCTGAGTTGGATCCTGGTCAGTGTCTCTGACTGAGGAATCATGTCCAACCAAAGGTGGTGAGTAGTTCTCACAAGCAAGGCAAAGTGCACACAAACAACTTTGCAATGGTTGCCAAAACCAAGGATTGAACCAGGGACCTTTAGATATTCAGTCTAACTCTCTCCCAACTGAGCTTTTTCAGCTCAGAAGGTAGAATTCACTTGACCAGTTCACAAACAAATTGTGTACAAGGGAAAGAAACAGAAGAAAAAGGTTCTGAGTTGGATCCTGGTCAGTGTCTCTGACTGAGGAATCATGTCCAACCAAAGGTGGTGAGTAGTTCTCACAAGCAAGGCAAAGTGCACACAAACAACTTTGCAATGGTTGCCGAAACCCGGGATCGAACCAGGGACCTTTAGATCTTCAGTCTAACGCTCTCCCAACTGAGCTATTTCGGCTCAGAAGGTAGCATTCACTGGACCAGTTCACAAACAAATTTGGTATCAGGCAAAGAGAACCAGAAGAAAGAGTTTCTGAGTTTGGTGCTCGTTAGAGTTTCTGATTCAGTAATCATTTCCAACCAAAACTGGCGAGTAGTTTTCTCAACCAAGGCAACGTCCACCCAAACAAAGCAGAAGCAGTTGCCGAAACCAAAGCAGGGACCTTCAGATCTGTAGTCTAAAGCTCTCCCAACTGAGCTACTTCTGCTTAAGGGGTACAATTCACAGGACCAGTTCACAAACAAATTTTGTATCAGCGAAAGAAACAGAAGAAAGATGTTCTTCGTTGGATCCTGGTCAGTGTTTGTGATTCAGTAATTATTTCCAACATGTCACACCAAAACTGGCGAGTAACTCTCACACACTAAGATAACAACCTTGCAATGCTTGCCTAAACCCCGGATTGAACCAGGGACCTTTAGATCTTTAGTCTAACTCTCTCCCAACTGCGCTGTTTCAGCTCAGAAGGTAAAATTCACTGGACTAGTTCACAAACAAATTGTGTATAAGGGAAAAAACCAGAAGAAAGAGGTTTTTCGTTGGATCCTGATCAGTGTTTCTGACTGAGGAATCATGTCCAGTTCACAAACAAATTGTGTATAAGGGAAAGAAACAGAAGAAAAAGGTTCTGAGTTGGATCCTGGTCAGTGTCTCTGACTGAGGAATCATGTCCAACCAAAGGTGGCGAGTAGTTCTCACAAGCAAGGCAAAGTGCACACAAACAACTTTGCAATGGTTGCCGAAACCCGGGATCGAACCAGGGACCTTTAGATCTTCAGTCTAACGCTCTCCCAACTGAGCTATTTCGGCTTAGAAGGTAGCATTCACTGGACCAGTTCACAAACAAACTTTGTATCAGGCAAAGAGAACTAGAAGAAAGAGTTTCTGAGTTTGCTGCTGGTTAGAGTTTCTGATTCAGTAATCATTTCCAACCAAAACTGGCGAGTAGTTTTCTCAACCAAGGCAACGTCCACCCAAACAAAGCAGAAGCAGTTGCCAAAACCAAAGCAGGGACCTTCAGATCTGTAGTCTAAAGCTCTCCCAACTGAGCTACTTCTGCTTAAGGGGTACAATTCACAGGACCAGTTCACAAACAAATTTTGTATCAGCGAAAGAAACAGAAGAAAGATGTTCTTCGTTGGATCCTGGTCAGTGTTTGTGATTCAGTAATTATTTCCAACATGTCACACAAAAACTGGCGAGTAACTCTCACACACAAAGATAACAACCTTGCAGTGGTTGCCTAAACCCCGGATTGAACCAGGGACCTTTAGATCTTTAGTCTAACTCTCTCCCAACTGAGCTATTTCAGCTCAGAAGGTAAAATTCACTTGACCAGTTCACAAACAAATTGTGTATAAGGGAAAGAACCAGAAGAAAGAGGTTCTTCGTTGGATCCTGATCAGTGTTTCTGACTGAGGAATCATGTCCAGTTCACAAACAAATTGTGTATAAGGGAAAGAAACAGAAGAAAAAGGTTCTGAGTTGGATCCTGGTCCATGTCTCTGACTGAGGAATCATGTCCAACCAAAGGTGGCGAGTAGTTCTCACAAGCAAGGCAAAGTGCACACAAACAACTTTGCAATGGTTGCCGAAACCCGGGATCGAACCAGGGACCTTTAGATCTTCAGTCTAACTCTCTCCCAACTGAGCTATTTCAGCTCAGAAGGTAGAATTCACTTGACCAGTTCACAAACAAATTGTGTACAAGGGAAAGAAACAGAAGAGAAAGGTTCTGAGTTGGATCCTGGTCAGTGTCTCTGACTGAGAAATCATGTCCAACCAAAGGTGGCGAGTAGTTCTCACAAGCAAGGCAAAGTGCACACAAACACTTTTGCAATGGTTGCCGAAACCCGGGATCGAATCAGGGACCTTTAGATCTTCAGTCTAACGCTCTCCCAACTGAGCTATTTCGGCTCAGAAGGTAGCATTCACTGGACCAGTTCACAAACACATTTTGTATCAGGCAAAGAGAGCCAGAAGAAAGAGTTTTTGAGTTTGGTGCTGGTTAGAGTTTCTGATTGAGTAATCATTTCCAACCAAAACTGGCGAGTAGTTTTCTCAACCAAGGCAACGTCCACCC
This sequence comes from Symphodus melops, assembly GCF_947650265.1. Classification (NCBI taxonomy): domain Eukaryota; kingdom Metazoa; phylum Chordata; class Actinopteri; order Labriformes; family Labridae; genus Symphodus; species Symphodus melops. The sequence continues at coordinate 15,512,460 of NC_136700.1, forward strand.
AAAGAAAGCAGAAGCAGTTGCCGAAACCAAAGCAGGGACCTTCAGATCTGTAGTCTAAAGCTCTCCCAACTGAGCTACTTCTGCTTAAGGGGTACAATTCACAGGACCAGTTCACAAACAAATTTTGTATCAGCGAAAGAAACAGAAGAAAGATGTTCTTCGTTGGATCCTGGTCAGTGTTTGTGATTCAGTAATTATTTCCAACATGTCACACCAAAACTGGCGAGTAACTCTCACACACTAAGATAACAACCTTGCAATGGTTGCCTAAACCCGGGATTGAACCAGGGACCTTTAGATCTTCAGTCTAACTCTCTCCCAACTGAGCTATTTCAGCTCAGAAGGTAGAATTCACTTGACCAGTTCACAAACAAATTGTGTACAAGGGAAAGAAACAGAAGAAAAAGGTTCTGAGTTGGATCCTGGTCAGTGTCTCTGACTGAGGAATCATGTCCAACCAAAGGTGGCGAGTAGTTCTCACAAGCAAGGCAAAGTGCACACAAACAACTTTGCAATGGTTGCCGAAACCCGGGATCGAACCAGGGACCTTTAGATCTTCAGTCTAACTCTCTCCCAACTGAGCTATTTCAGCTCAGAAGGTAGAATTCACTTGACCAGTTCACAAACAAATTGTGTACAAGGGAAAGAAACAGAAGAGAAAGGTTCTGAGTTGGATCCTGGTCAGTGTCTCTGACTGAGGAATCATGTCCAACCAAAGGTGGCGAGTAGTTCTCACAAGCAAGGCAAAGTGCACACAAACACTTTTGCAATGGTTGCCGAAACCCGGGATCGAATCAGGGACCTTTAGATCTTCAGTCTAACGCTCTCCCAACTGAGCTATTTCGGCTCAGAAGGTAGCATTCACTGGACCAGTTCACAAACACATTTTGTATCAGGCAAAGAGAGCCAGAAGAAAGACTTTTTGAGTTTGGTGCTGGTTCGAGTTTCTGATTGAGTAATCATTTCCAACCAAAACTGGCGAGTAGTTTTCTCAACCAAGGCAACGTCCACCCAAAGAAAGCAGAAGCAGTTGCCGAAACCAAAGCAGGGACCTTCAGATCTGTAGTCTAAAGCTCTCCCAACTGAGCTACTTCAGCTGAAGGGGTACAATTCACAGGACCAGTTCACAAACAAATTTTGTATCAGGGAAAGAAACAGAAGAAAGATGTTCTTCGTCAGATCCTGGTCAGTGTTTGTGATTCAGTAATTATTTCCAACATGTCACACCAAAACTGGCGAGTAACTCTCACACACAAAGATAACAACCTTGCAATGGTTGCCTAAACCCGGGATTGAACCAGGGACCTTTAGATCTTTAGTCTAACTCTCTCCCAACTGAGCTATTTCAGCTCAGAAGGTAGAATCCACTTGACCAGTTCACAAACAAATTGTGTATAAGGGAAAAAACCAGAAGAAAGAGGTTTTTCGTTGGATCCTGATTAGTGTTTCTGACTGAGGAATCATGTCCAGTTCACAAACAAATTGTGTATAAGGGAAAGAAACAGAAGAAAAAGGTTCTGAGTTGGATCCTGGTCAGTGTCTCTGACTGAGGAATCATGTCCAACCAAAGGTGGCGAGTAGTTCTCACAAGCATGGCATAGTGCACACAAACAACTTTGCAATGGTTGCCGAAACCCAGGATCGAACCAGGGACCTTTAGATCTTCAGTCTAACGCTCTCCCAACTGAGCTATTTCGGCTCAGAAGGTAGCATTCACTGGACCAGTTCACAAACACATTTTGTATCAGGCAAAGAGAACCAGAAGAAAGAGTTTTTGAGTTTGGTGCTGGTTAGAGTTTCTGATTCAGTAATCATTTCCAACCAAAACTGGCGAGTAGTTTTCTCAACCAAGGCAACGTCCACCCAAACAAAGCAGAAGCAGTTGCCGAAACCAAAGCAGGGACCTTCAGATCTGTAGTCTAAAGCTCTCCCAACTGAGCTACTTCAGCTCAAGGGTTACAATTCACAGGACCAGTTCACAAACAAATTTTGTATCAGCGAAAGAAACAGAAGAAAGATGTTCTTCGTTGGATCCTGGTCAGTGTTTGTGATTCAGTAATTATTTCCAACATGTCACACCAAAACTGGCGAGTAACTCTCACACACTAAGATAACAACCTTGCAATGGTTGCCTAAACCTGGGATTGAACCAGGGACCTTTAGATCTTTAGTCTAACTCTCTCCCAACTGCGCTGTTTCAGCTCAGAAGGTAAAATTCACTTGACCAGTTCACAAACAAATTGTGTATAAGGGAAAGAACCAGAAGAAAGAGGTTCTTCGTTGGATCCTGATCAGTGTTTCTGACTGAGGAATCATGTCCAGTTCACAAACAAATTGTGTATAAGGGAAAGAAACAGAAGAAAAAGGTTCTGAGTTGGATCCTGGTCCATGTCTCTGACTGAGGAATCATGTCCAACCAAAGGTGGCGAGTAGTTCTCACAAGCAAGGCAAAGTGCACACAAACAACTTTGCAATGGTTGCCGAAACCCGGGATCGAACCAGGGACCTTTAGAACTTCAGTCTAACACTCTCCCAACTGAGCTATTTCGGCTCAGAAGGTAGCATTCACTGGACCAGTTCACAAACAAATTTTGTATCAGGCAAAGAGAACCAGAAGAAAGACTTTTTGAGTTTGGTGCTGGTTAGAGTTTCTGATTCAGTAATCGTTTCCAACCAAAACTGGCGAGTAGTTTTCTCAACCAAGGCAACGTCCACCCAAAGAAAGCAGAAGCAGTTGCCGAAACCAAAGCAGGGACCTTCAGATCTGTAGTCTAAAGCTCTCCCAACTGAGCTACTTCTGCTTAAGGGGTACAATTCACAGGACCAGTTCACAAACAAATTTTGTATCAGCGAAAGAAACAGAAGAAAGATGTTCTTCGTTGGATCCTGGTCAGTGTTTGTGATTCAGTAATTATTTCCAACATGTCACACCAAAACTGGCGAGTAACTCTCACACACTAAGATAACAACCTTGCAATGGTTGCCTAAACCTGGGATTGAACCAGGGACCTTTAGATCTTTAGTCTAACTCTCTCCCAACTGCGCTGTTTCAGCTCAGAAGGTAAAATTCACTTGACCAGTTCACAAACAAATTGTGTATAAGGGAAAGAACCAGAAGAAAGAGGTTCTTCGTTGGATCCTGATCAGTGTTTCTGACTGAGGAATCATGTCCAGTTCACAAACAAATTGTGTATAAGGGAAAGAAACAGAAGAAAAAGGTTCTGAGTTGGATCCTGGTCCATGTCTCTGACTGAGGAATCATGTCCAACCAAAGGTGGCGAGTAGTTCTCACAAGCAAGGCAAAGTGCACACAAACAACTTTGCAATGGTTGCCGAAACCCGGGATCGAACCAGGGACCTTTAGAACTTCAGTCTAACACTCTCCCAACTGAGCTATTTCGGCTCAGAAGGTAGCATTCACTGGACCAGTTCACAAACAAATTTTGTATCAGGCAAAGAGAACCAGAAGAAAGACTTTTTGAGTTTGGTGCTGGTTAGAGTTTCTGATTCAGTAATCGTTTCCAACCAAAACTGGCTAGTAGTTTTCTCAACCAAGGCAACGTCCACCCAAAGAAAGCAGAAGCAGTTGCCGAAACCAAAGCAGGGACCTTCAGATCTGTAGTCTAAAGCTCTCCCAACTGAGCTACTTCTGCTTAAGGGGTACAATTCACAGGACCAGTTCACAAACAAATTTTGTATCAGCGAAAGAAACAGAAGAAAGATGTTCTTCGTTGGATCCTGGTCAGTGTTTGTGATTCAGTAATTATTTCCAACATGTCACACCAAAACTGGCGAGTAACTCTCACACACTAAGATAACAACCTTGCAATGGTTGCCTAAACCCGGGATTGAACCAGGGACCTTTAGATCTTCAGTCTAACTCTCTCCCAACTGAGCTATTTCAGCTCAGAAGGTAGAATTCACTTGACCAGTTCACAAACAAATTGTGTACAAGGGAAAGAAACAGAAGAAAAAGGTTCTGAGTTGGATCCTGGTCAGTGTCTCTGACTGAGGAATCATGTCCAACCAAAGGTGGCGAGTAGTTCTCACAAGCAAGGCAAAGTGCACACTAACAACTTTGCAATGGTTGCCTAAAGCCGGGATCGAACCAGGGACCTTTAGATCTTCAGTCTAACGCTCTCCCAACTGAGCTATTTCAGCTCAGAAGGTAGAATTCACTTGACCAGTTCACAAACAAATTGTGTACAAGGGAAAGAAACAGAAGAAAAAGGTTCTGAGTTGGATCCTGGTCAGTGTCTCTGACTGAGGAATCATGTCCAACCAAAGGTGGCGAGTAGTTCTCACAAGCAAGGCAAAGTGCACACAAACAACTTTGCAACGGTTGCCTAAAGCCAGAATCGAACCAGGGACCTTTAGATCTTCAGTCTAACGCTCTCCCAACTGAGCTATTTCGGCTCAGAAGGTAGCATTCACTGGACCAGTTCACAAACAAATTTGGTATCAGGCAAAGAGAACCAGAAGAAAGAGTTTCTGAGTTTGGTGCTGGTTAGAGTTTCTGATTCAGTAATCATTTCCAACCAAAACTCGCGAGTAGTTTTCTCAACCAAGGCAACGTCCACCCAAACAAAGCAGAAGCAGTTGCCAAAACCAAAGCAGGGACCTTCAGATCTGTAGTCTAAAGCTCTCCCAACAGAGCTACTTCAGCTCAAGGGTTACAATTCACAGGACAAGTTCACAAACAAATTTTGTATCAGCGAAAGAAACAGAAGAAAGATGTTCTTCGTTGGATCCTGGTCAGTGTTTGTGATTCAGTAATTATTTCCAACATGTCACACCAAAACTGGCGAGTAACTCTCACACACAAAGATAACAACCTTGCAATGGTTGCCTAAACCCGGGATTGAACCAGGGACCTTTAGATCTTTAGTCTAACTCTCTCCCAACTGAGCTATTTCAGCTCAGAAGGTAGAATCCACTTGACCAGTTCACAAACAAATTGTGTATAAGGGAAAAAACCAGAAGAAAGAGGTTTTTCGTTGGATCCTGATCAGTGTTTCTGACTGAGGAATCATGTCCAGTTCACAAACAAATTGTGTATAAGGGAAAGAAACAGAAGAAAAAGGTTCTGAGTTGGATCCTGGTCAGTGTCTCTGACTGAGGAATCATGTCCAACCAAAGGTGGCGAGTAGTTCTCACAAGCAAGGCAAAGTGCACACAAACAACTTTGCAATGGTTGCCGAAACCCGGGATCGAACCAGGGACCTTTAGATCTTCAGTCTAACTCTCTCCCAACTGAGCTATTTCAGCTCAGAAGGTAGAATTCACTTGACCAGTTCACAAACAAATTGTGTACAAGGGAAAGAAACAGAAGAGAAAGGTTCTGAGTTGGATCCTGGTCAGTGTCTCTGACTGAGGAATCATGTCCAACCAAAGGTGGCGAGTAGTTCTCACAAGCAAGGCAAAGTGCACACAAACACTTTTGCAATGGTTGCCGAAACCCGGGATCGAATCAGGGACCTTTAGATCTTCAGTCTAACGCTCTCCCAACTGAGCTATTTCGGCTCAGAAGGTAGCATTCACTGGACCAGTTCACAAACACATTTTGTATCAGGCAAAGAGAGCCAGAAGAAAGACTTTTTGAGTTTGGTGCTGGTTCGAGTTTCTGATTGAGTAATCATTTCCAACCAAAACTGGCGAGTAGTTTTCTCAACCAAGGCAACGTCCACCCAAAGAAAGCAGAAGCAGTTGCCGAAACCAAAGCAGGGACCTTCAGATCTGTAGTCTAAAGCTCTCCCAACTGAGCTACTTCAGCTGAAGGGGTACAATTCACAGGACCAGTTCACAAACAAATTTTGTATCAGGGAAAGAAACAGAAGAAAGATGTTCTTCGTCAGATCCTGGTCAGTGTTTGTGATTCAGTAATTATTTCCAACATGTCACACCAAAACTGGCGAGTAACTCTCACACACAAAGATAACAACCTTGCAATGGTTGCCTAAACCCGGGATTGAACCAGGGACCTTTAGATCTTTAGTCTAACTCTCTCCCAACTGAGCTATTTCAGCTCAGAAGGTAGAATCCACTTGACCAGTTCACAAACAAATTGTGTATAAGGGAAAAAACCAGAAGAAAGAGGTTTTTCGTTGGATCCTGATTAGTGTTTCTGACTGAGGAATCATGTCCAGTTCACAAACAAATTGTGTATAAGGGAAAGAAACAGAAGAAAAAGGTTCTGAGTTGGATCCTGGTCAGTGTCTCTGACTGAGGAATCATGTCCAACCAAAGGTGGCGAGTAGTTCTCACAAGCATGGCATAGTGCACACAAACAACTTTGCAATGGTTGCCGAAACCCAGGATCGAACCAGGGACCTTTAGATCTTCAGTCTAACGCTCTCCCAACTGAGCTATTTCGGCTCAGAAGGTAGCATTCACTGGACCAGTTCACAAACACATTTTGTATCAGGCAAAGAGAACCAGAAGAAAGAGTTTTTGAGTTTGGTGCTGGTTAGAGTTTCTGATTCAGTAATCATTTCCAACCAAAACTGGCGAGTAGTTTTCTCAACCAAGGCAACGTCCACCCAAACAAAGCAGAAGCAGTTGCCGAAACCAAAGCAGGGACCTTCAGATCTGTAGTCTAAAGCTCTCCCAACTGAGCTACTTCAGCTCAAGGGTTACAATTCACAGGACCAGTTCACAAACAAATTTTGTATCAGCGAAAGAAACAGAAGAAAGATGTTCTTCGTTGGATCCTGGTCAGTGTTTGTGATTCAGTAATTATTTCCAACATGTCACACCAAAACTGGCGAGTAACTCTCACACACTAAGATAACAACCTTGCAATGGTTGCCTAAACCTGGGATTGAACCAGGGACCTTTAGATCTTTAGTCTAACTCTCTCCCAACTGCGCTGTTTCAGCTCAGAAGGTAAAATTCACTTGACCAGTTCACAAACAAATTGTGTATAAGGGAAAGAACCAGAAGAAAGAGGTTCTTCGTTGGATCCTGATCAGTGTTTCTGACTGAGGAATCATGTCCAGTTCACAAACAAATTGTGTATAAGGGAAAGAAACAGAAGAAAAAGGTTCTGAGTTGGATCCTGGTCCATGTCTCTGACTGAGGAATCATGTCCAACCAAAGGTGGCGAGTAGTTCTCACAAGCAAGGCAAAGTGCACACAAACAACTTTGCAATGGTTGCCGAAACCCGGGATCGAACCAGGGACCTTTAGAACTTCAGTCTAACACTCTCCCAACTGAGCTATTTCGGCTCAGAAGGTAGCATTCACTGGACCAGTTCACAAACAAATTTTGTATCAGGCAAAGAGAACCAGAAGAAAGACTTTTTGAGTTTGGTGCTGGTTAGAGTTTCTGATTCAGTAATCGTTTCCAACCAAAACTGGCGAGTAGTTTTCTCAACCAAGGCAACGTCCACCCAAAGAAAGCAGAAGCAGTTGCCGAAACCAAAGCAGGGACCTTCAGATCTGTAGTCTAAAGCTCTCCCAACTGAGCTACTTCTGCTTAAGGGGTACAATTCACAGGACCAGTTCACAAACAAATTTTGTATCAGCGAAAGAAACAGAAGAAAGATGTTCTTCGTTGGATCCTGGTCAGTGTTTGTGATTCAGTAATTATTTCCAACATGTCACACCAAAACTGGCGAGTAACTCTCACACACTAAGATAACAACCTTGCAATGGTTGCCTAAACCTGGGATTGAACCAGGGACCTTTAGATCTTTAGTCTAACTCTCTCCCAACTGCGCTGTTTCAGCTCAGAAGGTAAAATTCACTTGACCAGTTCACAAACAAATTGTGTATAAGGGAAAGAACCAGAAGAAAGAGGTTCTTCGTTGGATCCTGATCAGTGTTTCTGACTGAGGAATCATGTCCAGTTCACAAACAAATTGTGTATAAGGGAAAGAAACAGAAGAAAAAGGTTCTGAGTTGGATCCTGGTCCATGTCTCTGACTGAGGAATCATGTCCAACCAAAGGTGGCGAGTAGTTCTCACAAGCAAGGCAAAGTGCACACAAACAACTTTGCAATGGTTGCCGAAACCCGGGATCGAACCAGGGACCTTTAGAACTTCAGTCTAACACTCTCCCAACTGAGCTATTTCGGCTCAGAAGGTAGCATTCACTGGACCAGTTCACAAACAAATTTTGTATCAGGCAAAGAGAACCAGAAGAAAGACTTTTTGAGTTTGGTGCTGGTTAGAGTTTCTGATTCAGTAATCGTTTCCAACCAAAACTGGCTAGTAGTTTTCTCAACCAAGGCAACGTCCACCCAAAGAAAGCAGAAGCAGTTGCCGAAACCAAAGCAGGGACCTTCAGATCTGTAGTCTAAAGCTCTCCCAACTGAGCTACTTCTGCTTAAGGGGTACAATTCACAGGACCAGTTCACAAACAAATTTTGTATCAGCGAAAGAAACAGAAGAAAGATGTTCTTCGTTGGATCCTGGTCAGTGTTTGTGATTCAGTAATTATTTCCAACATGTCACACCAAAACTGGCGAGTAACTCTCACACACTAAGATAACAACCTTGCAATGGTTGCCTAAACCCGGGATTGAACCAGGGACCTTTAGATCTTCAGTCTAACTCTCTCCCAACTGAGCTATTTCAGCTCAGAAGGTAGAATTCACTTGACCAGTTCACAAACAAATTGTGTACAAGGGAAAGAAACAGAAGAAAAAGGTTCTGAGTTGGATCCTGGTCAGTGTCTCTGACTGAGGAATCATGTCCAACCAAAGGTGGCGAGTAGTTCTCACAAGCAAGGCAAAGTGCACACTAACAACTTTGCAATGGTTGCCTAAAGCCGGGATCGAACCAGGGACCTTTAGATCTTCAGTCTAACGCTCTCCCAACTGAGCTATTTCAGCTCAGAAGGTAGAATTCACTTGACCAGTTCACAAACAAATTGTGTACAAGGGAAAGAAACAGAAGAAAAAGGTTCTGAGTTGGATCCTGGTCAGTGTCTCTGACTGAGGAATCATGTCCAACCAAAGGTGGCGAGTAGTTCTCACAAGCAAGGCAAAGTGCACACAAACAACTTTGCAACGGTTGCCTAAAGCCAGAATCGAACCAGGGACCTTTAGATCTTCAGTCTAACGCTCTCCCAACTGAGCTATTTCGGCTCAGAAGGTAGCATTCACTGGACCAGTTCACAAACAAATTTGGTATCAGGCAAAGAGAACCAGAAGAAAGAGTTTCTGAGTTTGGTGCTGGTTAGAGTTTCTGATTCAGTAATCATTTCCAACCAAAACTCGCGAGTAGTTTTCTCAACCAAGGCAACGTCCACCCAAACAAAGCAGAAGCAGTTGCCAAAACCAAAGCAGGGACCTTCAGATCTGTAGTCTAAAGCTCTCCCAACAGAGCTACTTCAGCTCAAGGGTTACAATTCACAGGACAAGTTCACAAACAAATTTTGTATCAGCGAAAGAAACAGAAGAAAGATGTTCTTCGTTGGATCCTGGTCAGTGTTTGTGATTCAGTAATTATTTCCAACATGTCACACCAAAACTGGCGAGTAACTCTCACACACAAAGATAACAACCTTGCAATGGTTGCCTAAACCCGGGATTGAACCAGGGACCTTTAGATCTTTAGTCTAACTCTCTCCCAACTGAGCTATTTCAGCTCAGAAGGTAGAATCCACTTGACCAGTTCACAAACAAATTGTGTATAAGGGAAAAAACCAGAAGAAAGAGGTTTTTCGTTGGATCCTGATCAGTGTTTCTGACTGAGGAATCATGTCCAGTTCACAAACAAATTGTGTATAAGGGAAAGAAACAGAAGAAAAAGGTTCTGAGTTGGATCCTGGTCAGTGTCTCTGACTGAGGAATCATGTCCAACCAAAGGTGGCGAGTAGTTCTCACAAGCAAGGCAAAGTGCACACAAACAACTTTGCAATGGTTGCCGAAACCCGGGATCGAACCAGGGACCTTTAGATCTTCAGTCTAACTCTCTCCCAACTGAGCTATTTCAGCTCAGAAGGTAGAATTCACTTGACCAGTTCACAAACAAATTGTGTACAAGGGAAAGAAACAGAAGAGAAAGGTTCTGAGTTGGATCCTGGTCAGTGTCTCTGACTGAGGAATCATGTCCAACCAAAGGTGGCGAGTAGTTCTCACAAGCAAGGCAAAGTGCACACAAACACTTTTGCAATGGTTGCCGAAACCCGGGATCGAATCAGGGACCTTTAGATCTTCAGTCTAACGCTCTCCCAACTGAGCTATTTCGGCTCAGAAGGTAGCATTCACTGGACCAGTTCACAAACACATTTTGTATCAGGCAAAGAGAGCCAGAAGAAAGACTTTTTGAGTTTGGTGCTGGTTCGAGTTTCTGATTGAGTAATCATTTCCAACCAAAACTGGCGAGTAGTTTTCTCAACCAAGGCAACGTCCACCCAAAGAAAGCAGAAGCAGTTGCCGAAACCAAAGCAGGGACCTTCAGATCTGTAGTCTAAAGCTCTCCCAACTGAGCTACTTCAGCTGAAGGGGTACAATTCACAGGACCAGTTCACAAACAAATTTTGTATCAGGGAAAGAAACAGAAGAAAGATGTTCTTCGTCAGATCCTGGTCAGTGTTTGTGATTCAGTAATTATTTCCAACATGTCACACCAAAACTGGCGAGTAACTCTCACACACAAAGATAACAACCTTGCAATGGTTGCCTAAACCCGGGATTGAACCAGGGACCTTTAGATCTTTAGTCTAACTCTCTCCCAACTGAGCTATTTCAGCTCAGAAGGTAGAATCCACTTGACCAGTTCACAAACAAATTGTGTATAAGGGAAAAAACCAGAAGAAAGAGGTTTTTCGTTGGATCCTGATTAGTGTTTCTGACTGAGGAATCATGTCCAGTTCACAAACAAATTGTGTATAAGGGAAAGAAACAGAAGAAAAAGGTTCTGAGTTGGATCCTGGTCAGTGTCTCTGACTGAGGAATCATGTCCAACCAAAGGTGGCGAGTAGTTCTCACAAGCATGGCATAGTGCACACAAACAACTTTGCAATGGTTGCCGAAACCCAGGATCGAACCAGGGACCTTTAGATCTTCAGTCTAACGCTCTCCCAACTGAGCTATTTCGGCTCAGAAGGTAGCATTCACTGGACCAGTTCACAAACACATTTTGTATCAGGCAAAGAGAACCAGAAGAAAGAGTTTTTGAGTTTGGTGCTGGTTAGAGTTTCTGATTCAGTAATCATTTCCAACCAAAACTGGCGAGTAGTTTTCTCAACCAAGGCAACGTCCACCCAAACAAAGCAGAAGCAGTTGCCGAAACCAAAGCAGGGACCTTCAGATCTGTAGTCTAAAGCTCTCCCAACTGAGCTACTTCAGCTCAAGGGTTACAATTCACAGGACCAGTTCACAAACAAATTTTGTATCAGCGAAAGAAACAGAAGAAAGATGTTCTTCGTTGGATCCTGGTCAGTGTTTGTGATTCAGTAATTATTTCCAACATGTCACACCAAAACTGGCGAGTAACTCTCACACACTAAGATAACAACCTTGCAATGGTTGCCTAAACCTGGGATTGAACCAGGGACCTTTAGATCTTTAGTCTAACTCTCTCCCAACTGCGCTGTTTCAGCTCAGAAGGTAAAATTCACTTGACCAGTTCACAAACAAATTGTGTATAAGGGAAAGAACCAGAAGAAAGAGGTTCTTCGTTGGATCCTGATCAGTGTTTCTGACTGAGGAATCATGTCCAGTTCACAAACAAATTGTGTATAAGGGAAAGAAACAGAAGAAAAAGGTTCTGAGTTGGATCCTGGTCCATGTCTCTGACTGAGGAATCATGTCCAACCAAAGGTGGCGAGTAGTTCTCACAAGCAAGGCAAAGTGCACACAAACAACTTTGCAATGGTTGCCGAAACCCGGGATCGAACCAGGGACCTTTAGAACTTCAGTCTAACACTCTCCCAACTGAGCTATTTCGGCTCAGAAGGTAGCATTCACTGGACCAGTTCACAAACAAATTTTGTATCAGGCAAAGAGAACCAGAAGAAAGACTTTTTGAGTTTGGTGCTGGTTAGAGTTTCTGATTCAGTAATCGTTTCCAACCAAAACTGGCGAGTAGTTTTCTCAACCAAGGCAACGTCCACCCAAAGAAAGCAGAAGCAGTTGCCGAAACCAAAGCAGGGACCTTCAGATCTGTAGTCTAAAGCTCTCCCAACTGAGCTACTTCTGCTTAAGGGGTACAATTCACAGGACCAGTTCACAAACAAATTTTGTATCAGCGAAAGAAACAGAAGAAAGATGTTCTTCGTTGGATCCTGGTCAGTGTTTGTGATTCAGTAATTATTTCCAACATGTCACACCAAAACTGGCGAGTAACTCTCACACACTAAGATAACAACCTTGCAATGGTTGCCTAAACCTGGGATTGAACCAGGGACCTTTAGATCTTTAGTCTAACTCTCTCCCAACTGCGCTGTTTCAGCTCAGAAGGTAAAATTCACTTGACCAGTTCACAAACAAATTGTGTATAAGGGAAAGAACCAGAAGAAAGAGGTTCTTCGTTGGATCCTGATCAGTGTTTCTGACTGAGGAATCATGTCCAGTTCACAAACAAATTGTGTATAAGGGAAAGAAACAGAAGAAAAAGGTTCTGAGTTGGATCCTGGTCCATGTCTCTGACTGAGGAATCATGTCCAACCAAAGGTGGCGAGTAGTTCTCACAAGCAAGGCAAAGTGCACACAAACAACTTTGCAATGGTTGCCGAAACCCGGGATCGAACCAGGGACCTTTAGAACTTCAGTCTAACACTCTCCCAACTGAGCTATTTCGGCTCAGAAGGTAGCATTCACTGGACCAGTTCACAAACAAATTTTGTATCAGGCAAAGAGAACCAGAAGAAAGACTTTTTGAGTTTGGTGCTGGTTAGAGTTTCTGATTCAGTAATCGTTTCCAACCAAAACTGGCTAGTAGTTTTCTCAACCAAGGCAACGTCCACCCAAAGAAAGCAGAAGCAGTTGCCGAAACCAAAGCAGGGACCTTCAGATCTGTAGTCTAAAGCTCTCCCAACTGAGCTACTTCTGCTTAAGGGGTACAATTCACAGGACCAGTTCACAAACAAATTTTGTATCAGCGAAAGAAACAGAAGAAAGATGTTCTTCGTTGGATCCTGGTCAGTGTTTGTGATTCAGTAATTATTTCCAACATGTCACACCAAAACTGGCGAGTAACTCTCACACACTAAGATAACAACCTTGCAATGGTTGCCTAAACCCGGGATTGAACCAGGGACCTTTAGATCTTCAGTCTAACTCTCTCCCAACTGAGCTATTTCAGCTCAGAAGGTAGAATTCACTTGACCAGTTCACAAACAAATTGTGTACAAGGGAAAGAAACAGAAGAAAAAGGTTCTGAGTTGGATCCTGGTCAGTGTCTCTGACTGAGGAATCATGTCCAACCAAAGGTGGCGAGTAGTTCTCACAAGCAAGGCAAAGTGCACACTAACAACTTTGCAATGGTTGCCTAAAGCCGGGATCGAACCAGGGACCTTTAGATCTTCAGTCTAACGCTCTCCCAACTGAGCTATTTCAGCTCAGAAGGTAGAATTCACTTGACCAGTTCACAAACAAATTGTGTACAAGGGAAAGAAACAGAAGAAAAAGGTTCTGAGTTGGATCCTGGTCAGTGTCTCTGACTGAGGAATCATGTCCAACCAAAGGTGGCGAGTAGTTCTCACAAGCAAGGCAAAGTGCACACAAACAACTTTGCAACGGTTGCCTAAAGCCAGAATCGAACCAGGGACCTTTAGATCTTCAGTCTAACGCTCTCCCAACTGAGCTATTTCGGCTCAGAAGGTAGCATTCACTGGACCAGTTCACAAACAAATTTGGTATCAGGCAAAGAGAACCAGAAGAAAGAGTTTCTGAGTTTGGTGCTGGTTAGAGTTTCTGATTCAGTAATCATTTCCAACCAAAACTCGCGAGTAGTTTTCTCAACCAAGGCAACGTCCACCCAAACAAAGCAGAAGCAGTTGCCAAAACCAAAGCAGGGACCTTCAGATCTGTAGTCTAAAGCTCTCCCAACAGAGCTACTTCAGCTCAAGGGTTACAATTCACAGGACAAGTTCACAAACAAATTTTGTATCAGCGAAAGAAACAGAAGAAAGATGTTCTTCGTTGGATCCTGGTCAGTGTTTGTGATTCAGTAATTATTTCCAACATGTCACACCAAAACTGGCGAGTAACTCTCACACACAAAGATAACAACCTTGCAATGGTTGCCTAAACCCGGGATTGAACCAGGGACCTTTAGATCTTTAGTCTAACTCTCTCCCAACTGAGCTATTTCAGCTCAGAAGGTAGAATCCACTTGACCAGTTCACAAACAAATTGTGTATAAGGGAAAAAACCAGAAGAAAGAGGTTTTTCGTTGGATCCTGATCAGTGTTTCTGACTGAGGAATCATGTCCAGTTCACAAACAAATTGTGTATAAGGGAAAGAAACAGAAGAAAAAGGTTCTGAGTTGGATCCTGGTCAGTGTCTCTGACTGAGGAATCATGTCCAACCAAAGGTGGCGAGTAGTTCTCACAAGCATGGCAAAGTGCACACAAACAACTTTGCAATGGTTGCCGAAACCCGGGATCGAACCAGGGACCTTTAGATCTTCAGTCTAACGCTCTCCCAACTGAGCTATTTCGGCTCAGAAGGTAGCATTCACTGGACCAGTTCACAAACAAATTTGGTATCAGGCAAAGAGAAGCAGAAGAAAAAGTTTCTGAGTTTGGTGCTGGTTAGAGTTTCTGATTCAGTAATCATTTCCAACCAAAACTCGCGAGTAGTTTTCTCAACCAAGGCAACGTCCACCCAAACAAAGCAGAAGCAGTTGCCAAAACCAAAGCAGGGACCTTCAGATCTGTAGTCTAAAGCTCTCCCAACTGAGCTACTTCAGCTCAAGGGTTACAATTCACAGGACCAGTTCACAAACAAATTTTGTATCATCGAAAGAAACAGAAGAAAGATGTTCTTCGTTGGATCCTGGTCAGTGTTTGTGATTCAGTAATTATTTCCAACATGTCACACCAAAAGTGGCGAGTAACTCTCACACACAAAGATAACAACCTTGCAATGGTTGCCTAAACCCCGGATTGAACCAGGGACCTTTAGATCTTTAGTCTAACTCTCTCCCAACTGAGCTATTTCAGCTCAGAAGGTAAATTCACTTGACCAGTTCACAAACAAATTGTGTATAAGGGAAAGAACCAGAAGAAAGAGGTTCTTCGTTGGATCCTGATCAGTGTTTCTGACTGAGGAATCATGTCCAGTTCACAAACAAATTGTGTATAAGGGAAAGAAACAGAAGAGAAAGGTTCTGAGTCGGATCCTGGTCAGTGTCTCTGACTGAGGAATCATGTCCAACCAAAGGTGGCGAGTAGTTCTCACAAGCAAGGCAAAGTGCACACAAACAACTTTGCAATGGTTGCCGAAACCCGGGATCGAACCAGGGACCTTTAGATCTTCAGTCTAACACTCTCCCAACTGAGCTATTTCGGCTCAGAAGGTAGCATTCACTGGACCAGTTCACAAACAAATTTTGTATCAGGCAAAGAGAACCAGAAGAAAGACTTTTTGAGTTTGGTGCTGGTTAGAGTTTCTGATTCAGTAATCGTTTCCAACCAAAACTGGCGAGTAGTTTTCTCAACCAAGGCAACGTCCACCCAAAGAAAGCAGAAGCAGTTGCCGAAACCAAAGCAGGGACCTTCAGATCTGTAGTCTAAAGCTCTCCCAACTGAGCTACTTCTGCTTAAGGGGTACAATTCACAGGACCAGTTCACAAACAAATTTTGTATCAGCGAAAGAAACAGAAGAAAGATGTTCTTCGTTGGATCCTGGTCAGTGTTTGTGATTCAGTAATTATTTCCAACATGTCACACCAAAACTGGCGAGTAACTCTCACACACAAAGATAACAACCTTGCAATGGTTGCCTAAACCCGGGATTGAACCAGGGACCTTTAGATCTTTAGTCTAACTCTCTCCCA
This sequence comes from Symphodus melops, assembly GCF_947650265.1. Classification (NCBI taxonomy): domain Eukaryota; kingdom Metazoa; phylum Chordata; class Actinopteri; order Labriformes; family Labridae; genus Symphodus; species Symphodus melops. The sequence goes on from NC_136700.1 coordinate 15,528,418, forward strand.
ACTGAGCTATTTCAGCTCAGAAGGTAGAATCCACTTGACCAGTTCACAAACAAATTGTGTATAAGGGAAAAAACCAGAAGAAAGAGGTTTTTCGTTGGATCCTGATCAGTGTTTCTGACTGAGGAATCATGTCCAGTTCACAAACAAATTGTGTATAAGGGAAAGAAACAGAAGAAAAAGGTTCTGAGTTGGATCCTGGTCAGTGTCTCTGACTGAGGAATCATGTCCAACCAAAGGTGGCGAGTAGTTCTCACAAGCATGGCAAAGTGCACACAAACAACTTTGCAATGGTTGCCGAAACCCGGGATCGAACCAGGGACCTTTAGATCTTCAGTCTAACGCTCTCCCAACTGAGCTATTTCGGCTCAGAAGGTAGCATTCACTGGACCAGTTAACAAACACATTTTGTATCAGGCAAAGAGAACCAGAAGAAAGAGTTTTTGAGTTTGGTGCTGGTTAGAGTTTCTGATTCAGTAATCATTTCCAACCTAAACTGGCGAGTAGTTTTCTCAACCAAGGCAACGTCCACCCAAAGAAAGCAGAAGCAGTTGCCGAATCCAAAGCAGGGACCTTCAGATCTGTAGTCTAAAGCTCTCCCAACTGAGCTACTTCAGCTCAAGGGGTACAATTCACAGGACCAGTTCACAAACAAATTTTGTATCAGCGAAAGAAACAGAAGAAAGATGTTCTTCGTTGGATCCTGGTCAGTGTTTGTGATTCAGTAATTATTTCCAACATGTCACACCAAAACTGGCGAGTAACTCTCACACACAAAGATAACAACCTTGCAATGGTTGCCTAAACCCCGGATTGAACCAGGGACCTTTAGATCTTTAGTCTAACTCTCTCCAAACTGAGCTATTTCAGCTCAGAAGGTAAATTCACTTGACCAGTTCACAAACAAATTGTGTATAAGGGAAAGAACCAGAAGAAAGAGGTTCTTCGTTGGATCCTGATCAGTGTTTCTGACTGAGGAATCATGTCCAGTTCACAAACAAATTGTGTATAAGGGAAAGAAACAGAAGAGAAAGGTTCTGAGTCAGATCCTGGTCAGTGTCTCTGACTGAGGAATCATGTCCAACCAAAGGTGGCGAGTAGTTCTCACAAGCAAGGCAAAGTGCACACAAACAACTTTGCAATGGTTGCCGAAACCCGGGATCGAACCAGGGACCTTTAGAACTTCAGTCTAACACTCTCCCAACTGAGCTATTTCGGCTCAGAAGGTAGCATTCACTGGACCAGTTCACAAACAAATTTTGTATCAGGCAAAGAGAACCAGAAGAAAGACTTTTTGAGTTTGGTGCTGGTTAGAGTTTCTGATTCAGTAATCGTTTCCAACCAAAACTGGCTAGTAGTTTTCTCAACCAAGGCAACGTCCACCCAAAGAAAGCAGAAGCAGTTGCCGAAACCAAAGCAGGGACCTTCAGATCTGTAGTCTAAAGCTCTCCCAACTGAGCTACTTCTGCTTAAGGGGTACAATTCACAGGACCAGTTCACAAACAAATTTTGTATCAGCGAAAGAAACAGAAGAAAGATGTTCTTCGTTGGATCCTGGTCAGTGTTTGTGATTCAGTAATTATTTCCAACATGTCACACCAAAACTGGCGAGTAACTCTCACACACTAAGATAACAACCTTGCAATGGTTGCCTAAACCCGGGATTGAACCAGGGACCTTTAGATCTTCAGTCTAACTCTCTCCCAACTGAGCTATTTCAGCTCAGAAGGTAGAATTCACTTGACCAGTTCACAAACAAATTGTGTACAAGGGAAAGAAACAGAAGAAAAAGGTTCTGAGTTGGATCCTGGTCAGTGTCTCTGACTGAGGAATCATGTCCAACCAAAGGTGGCGAGTAGTTCTCACAAGCAAGGCAAAGTGCACACTAACAACTTTGCAATGGTTGCCTAAAGCCGGGATCGAACCAGGGACCTTTAGATCTTCAGTCTAACGCTCTCCCAACTGAGCTATTTCAGCTCAGAAGGTAGAATTCACTTGACCAGTTCACAAACAAATTGTGTACAAGGGAAAGAAACAGAAGAAAAAGGTTCTGAGTTGGATCCTGGTCAGTGTCTCTGACTGAGGAATCATGTCCAACCAAAGGTGGCGAGTAGTTCTCACAAGCAAGGCAAAGTGCACACAAACAACTTTGCAACGGTTGCCTAAAGCCAGAATCGAACCAGGGACCTTTAGATCTTCAGTCTAACGCTCTCCCAACTGAGCTATTTCGGCTCAGAAGGTAGCATTCACTGGACCAGTTCACAAACAAATTTGGTATCAGGCAAAGAGAACCAGAAGAAAGAGTTTCTGAGTTTGGTGCTGGTTAGAGTTTCTGATTCAGTAATCATTTCCAACCAAAACTCGCGAGTAGTTTTCTCAACCAAGGCAACGTCCACCCAAACAAAGCAGAAGCAGTTGCCAAAACCAAAGCAGGGACCTTCAGATCTGTAGTCTAAAGCTCTCCCAACAGAGCTACTTCAGCTCAAGGGTTACAATTCACAGGACAAGTTCACAAACAAATTTTGTATCAGCGAAAGAAACAGAAGAAAGATGTTCTTCGTTGGATCCTGGTCAGTGTTTGTGATTCAGTAATTATTTCCAACATGTCACACCAAAACTGGCGAGTAACTCTCACACACAAAGATAACAACCTTGCAATGGTTGCCTAAACCCGGGATTGAACCAGGGACCTTTAGATCTTTAGTCTAACTCTCTCCCAACTGAGCTATTTCAGCTCAGAAGGTAGAATCCACTTGACCAGTTCACAAACAAATTGTGTATAAGGGAAAAAACCAGAAGAAAGAGGTTTTTCGTTGGATCCTGATCAGTGTTTCTGACTGAGGAATCATGTCCAGTTCACAAACAAATTGTGTATAAGGGAAAGAAACAGAAGAAAAAGGTTCTGAGTTGGATCCTGGTCAGTGTCTCTGACTGAGGAATCATGTCCAACCAAAGGTGGCGAGTAGTTCTCACAAGCATGGCAAAGTGCACACAAACAACTTTGCAATGGTTGCCGAAACCCGGGATCGAACCAGGGACCTTTAGATCTTCAGTCTAACGCTCTCCCAACTGAGCTATTTCGGCTCAGAAGGTAGCATTCACTGGACCAGTTCACAAACAAATTTGGTATCAGGCAAAGAGAAGCAGAAGAAAAAGTTTCTGAGTTTGGTGCTGGTTAGAGTTTCTGATTCAGTAATCATTTCCAACCAAAACTCGCGAGTAGTTTTCTCAACCAAGGCAACGTCCACCCAAACAAAGCAGAAGCAGTTGCCAAAACCAAAGCAGGGACCTTCAGATCTGTAGTCTAAAGCTCTCCCAACTGAGCTACTTCAGCTCAAGGGTTACAATTCACAGGACCAGTTCACAAACAAATTTTGTATCATCGAAAGAAACAGAAGAAAGATGTTCTTCGTTGGATCCTGGTCAGTGTTTGTGATTCAGTAATTATTTCCAACATGTCACACCAAAAGTGGCGAGTAACTCTCACACACAAAGATAACAACCTTGCAATGGTTGCCTAAACCCCGGATTGAACCAGGGACCTTTAGATCTTTAGTCTAACTCTCTCCCAACTGAGCTATTTCAGCTCAGAAGGTAAATTCACTTGACCAGTTCACAAACAAATTGTGTATAAGGGAAAGAACCAGAAGAAAGAGGTTCTTCGTTGGATCCTGATCAGTGTTTCTGACTGAGGAATCATGTCCAGTTCACAAACAAATTGTGTATAAGGGAAAGAAACAGAAGAGAAAGGTTCTGAGTCGGATCCTGGTCAGTGTCTCTGACTGAGGAATCATGTCCAACCAAAGGTGGCGAGTAGTTCTCACAAGCAAGGCAAAGTGCACACAAACAACTTTGCAATGGTTGCCGAAACCCGGGATCGAACCAGGGACCTTTAGATCTTCAGTCTAACACTCTCCCAACTGAGCTATTTCGGCTCAGAAGGTAGCATTCACTGGACCAGTTCACAAACAAATTTTGTATCAGGCAAAGAGAACCAGAAGAAAGACTTTTTGAGTTTGGTGCTGGTTAGAGTTTCTGATTCAGTAATCGTTTCCAACCAAAACTGGCGAGTAGTTTTCTCAACCAAGGCAACGTCCACCCAAAGAAAGCAGAAGCAGTTGCCGAAACCAAAGCAGGGACCTTCAGATCTGTAGTCTAAAGCTCTCCCAACTGAGCTACTTCTGCTTAAGGGGTACAATTCACAGGACCAGTTCACAAACAAATTTTGTATCAGCGAAAGAAACAGAAGAAAGATGTTCTTCGTTGGATCCTGGTCAGTGTTTGTGATTCAGTAATTATTTCCAACATGTCACACCAAAACTGGCGAGTAACTCTCACACACAAAGATAACAACCTTGCAATGGTTGCCTAAACCCGGGATTGAACCAGGGACCTTTAGATCTTTAGTCTAACTCTCTCCCAACTGAGCTATTTCAGCTCAGAAGGTAGAATCCACTTGACCAGTTCACAAACAAATTGTGTATAAGGGAAAAAACCAGAAGAAAGAGGTTTTTCGTTGGATCCTGATCAGTGTTTCTGACTGAGGAATCATGTCCAGTTCACAAACAAATTGTGTATAAGGGAAAGAAACAGAAGAGAAAGGTTCTGAGTCAGATCCTGGTCAGTGTCTCTGACTGAGGAATCATGTCCAACCAAAGGTGGCGAGTAGTTCTCACAAGCAAGGCAAAGTGCACACAAACAACTTTGCAATGGTTGCCGAAACCCGGGATCGAACCAGGGACCTTTAGATCTTCAGTCTAACACTCTCCAAACTGAGCTATTTCGGCTCAGAAGGTAGCACTCACTGGACCAGTTCACAAACAAATTTTGTATCAGGCAAAGAGAACCAGAAGAAAGACTTTTTGAGTTTGGTGCTGGTTAGAGTTTCTGATTCAGTAATCGTTTCCTACCAAAACTGGTGAGTAGTTTTCTCAACCAAGGCAACGTCCACCCAAAGAAAGCAGAAGCAGTTGCCGAAACCAAAGCAGGGACCTTCAGATCTGTAGTCTAAAGCTCTCCCAACTGAGCTACTTCTGCTTAAGGGGTACAATTCACAGGACCAGTTCACAAACAAATTTTGTATCAGCGAAAGAAACAGAAGAAAGATGTTCTTCGTTGGATACTGGTCAGTGTTTGTGATTCAGTAATTATTTCCAACATGTCACACCAAAACTGGCGAGTAACTCTCACACACAAAGATAACAACCTTGCAGTGGTTGCCTAAACCCCGGATTGAACCAGGAACCTTTAGATCTTTAGTCTAACTCTCTCCCAACTGAGCTATTTCAGCTCAGAAGGTAAATTCACTTGACCAGTTCACAAACAAATTGTGTATAAGGGAAAAAACCAGAAGAAAGAGGTTCTTCGTTGGATCCTGATCAGTGTTTCTGACTGAGGAATCATGTCCAGTTCACAAACAAATTGTGTATAAGGGAAAGAAACAGAAGAGAAAGGTTCTGAGTCGGATCCTGGTCAGTGTCTCTGACTGAGGAATCATGTCCAACCAAAGGTGGCGAGTAGTTCTCACAAGCAAGGCAAAGTGCACACAAACAACTTTGCAATGGTTGCCGAAACCCGGGATCGAACCAGGGACCTTTAGATCTTCAGTCTAACACTCTCCCAACTGAGCTATTTCGGCTCAGAAGGTAGCATTCACTGGACCAGTTCACAAACAAATTTTGTATCAGGCAAAGAGAACCAGAAGAAAGACTTTTTGAGTTTGGTGCTGGTTAGAGTTTCTGATTCAGTAATCGTTTCCAACCAAAACTGGCGAGTAGTTTTCTCAACCAAGGCAACGTCCACCCAAAGAAAGCAGAAGCAGTTGCCGAAACCAAAGCAGGGACCTTCAGATCTGTAGTCTAAAGCTCTCCCAACTGAGCTACTTCAGCTCCAGGGGTACAATTCACAGGACCAGTTCACAAACAAATTTTGTATCAGCGAAAGAAACAGAAGAAAAATGTTCTTCGTTGGATCCTGGTCAGTGTTTGTGATTCAGTAATTATTTCCAACATGTCACACCAAAACTGGCGAGTAACTCTCACACACAAAGACAACAACCTTGCAATGGTTGCCTAAACCCGGGATTGAACCAGGGACCTTTAGATCTTTAGTCTAACTCTCTCCCAACTGAGCTATTTCAGCTCAGAAGGTAGAATCCACTTGACCAGTTCACAAACAAATTGTGTATAAGGGAAAAAACCAGAAGAAAGAGGTTTTTCGTTGGATCCTGATCAGTGTTTCTGACTGAGGAATCATGTCCAGTTCACAAACAAATTGTGTATAAGGGAAAGAAACAGAAGAAAAAGGTTCTGAGTTGGATCCTGGTCAGTGTCTCTGACTGAGGAATCATGTCCAACCAAAGGTGGCGAGTAGTTCTCACAAGCATGGCAAAGTGCACACAAACAACTTTGCAATGGTTGCCGAAACCCGGGATCGAACCAGGGACCTTTAGATCTTCAGTCTAACGCTCTCCCAGCTGAGCTATTTCGGCTCAGAAGGTAGCATTCACTGGACCAGTTCACAAACACATTTTGTATCAGGCAAAGAGAACCAGAAGAAAGAGTTTTTGAGTTTGGTGCTGGTTAGAGTTTCTGATTCAGTAATCATTTCCAACCTAAACTGGCGAGTAGTTTTCTCAACCAAGGCAACGTCCACCCAAAGAAAGCAGAAGCAGTTGCCGAAACCAAAGCAGGGACCTTCAGATCTGTAGTCTAAAGCTCTCCCAACTGAGCTACTTCAGCTCAAGGGGTACAATTCACAGGACCAGTTCACAAACAAATTTTGTATCAGCGAAAGAAACAGAAGAAAGATGTTCTTCGTTGGATCCTGGTCAGTGTTTGTGATTCAGTAATTATTTCCAACATGTCACACCAAAACTGGCGAGTAACTCTCACACACAAAGATAACAACCTTGCAATGGTTGCCTAAACCCCGGATTGAACCAGGGACCTTTAGATCTTTATTCTAACTCTCTCCAAACTGAGCTATTTCAGCTCAGAAGGTAAATTCACTTGACCAGTTCACAAACAAATTGTGTATAAGGGAAAGAACCAGAAGAAAGAGGTTCTTCGTTGGATCCTGATCAGTGTTTCTGACTGAGGAATCATGTCCAGTTCACAAACAAATTGTGTATAAGGGAAAGAAACAGAAGAGAAAGGTTCTGAGTCAGATCCTGGTCAGTGTCTCTGACTGAGGAATCATGTCCAACCAAAGGTGGCGAGTAGTTCTCACAAGCAAGGCAAAGTGCACACAAACAACTTTGCAATGGTTGCCGAAACCCGGGATCGAACCAGGGACCTTTAGATCTTCAGTCTAACACTCTCCAAACTGAGCTATTTCGGCTCAGAAGGTAGCATTCACTGGACCAGTTCACAAACAAATTTTGTATCAGGCAAAGAGAACCAGAAGAAAGACTTTTTGAGTTTGGTGCTGGTTAGAGTTTCTGATTCAGTAATCGTTTCCAACCAAAACTGGTGAGTAGTTTTCTCAACCAAGGCAACGTCCACCCAAAGAAAGCAGAAGCAGTTGCCGAAACCAAAGCAGGGACCTTCAGATCTGTAGTCTAAAGCTCTCCCAACTGAGCTACTTCTGCTTAAGGGGTACAATTCACAGGACCAGTTCACAAACAAATTTTGTATCAGCGAAAGAAACAGAAGAAAGATGTTCTTCGTTGGATCCTGGTCAGTGTTTGTGATTCAGTAATTATTTCCAACATGTCACACCAAAACTGGCGAGTAACTCTCACACACAAAGATAACAACCTTGCAGTGGTTGCCTAAACCCCGGATTGAACCAGGAACCTTTAGATCTTTAGTCTAACTATTTCCCAACTGAGCTATTTCAGCTCAGAAGGTAAATTCACTTGACCAGTTCACAAACAAATTGTGTATAAGGGAAAAAACCAGAAGAAAGAGGTTCTTCGTTGGATCCTGATCAGTGTTTCTGACTGAGGAATGATGTCCAGTTCACAAACAAATTGTGTATAAGGGAAAGAAACAGAAGAGAAAGGTTCTGAGTCGGATCCTGGTCAGTGTCTCTGACTGAGGAATCATGTCCAACCAAAGGTGGCGAGTAGTTCTCACAAGCAAGGCAAAGTGCACACAAACAACTTTGCAATGGTTGCCGAAACCCGGGATCGAACCAGGGACCTTTAGATCTTCAGTCTAACGCTCTCCCAACTGAGCTATTTCGGCTCAGAAGGTAGCATTCACTGGACCAGTTCACAAACAAATTTTGTATCAGGCAAAGTGAACCAGAAGAAAGAGTTTCTGAGTTTGGTGCTGGTTAGAGTTTCTGATTCAGTAATCATTTCCAACCAAAACTGGCGAGTAGTTTTCTCAACCAAGGCAACGTCCACCTAAAGAAAGCAGAAGCAGTTGCCGAAACCAAAGCAGGGACCTTCAGATCTGTAGTCTAAAGCTCTCCCAACTGAGCTACTTCTGCTTAAGGGGTACAATTCACAGGACCAGTTCACAAACAAATTTTGTATCAGCGAAAGAAACAGAAGAAAGATGTTCTTCGTTGGATCCTGGTCAGTGTTTGTGATTCAGTAATTATTTCCAACATGTCACACCAAAACTGGCGAGTAACTCTCACACACTAAGATAACAACCTTGCAATGGAAACCTAAACCCAGGATTGAACCAGGGACCTTTAGATCTTTAGTCTATCTCTCTCCCAACTGCGCTGTTTCAGCTCAGAAGGTAAAATTCACTGGACCAGTTCACAAACAAATTGTGTATAAGGGAAAAAAACAGATAAAAGGGGTTTTTCGTTGGATCCTGATCAGTGTTTCTGACTGAGGAATCATGTCAAGTTCACAAACAAATTGTGTATAAGGGAAAAAACCAGAAGAAAGAGGTTTTTCGTTGGATCCTGATCAGTGTTTCTGACTGAGGAATCATGTCCAGTTCACAAACAAATTGTGTATAAGGGAAAGAAACAGAAGAAAAAGGTTCTGAGTCGGATCCTGGTCCATGTCTCTGACTGAGGAATCATGTCAAACCAAAGGTGGCGAGTAGTTCTCACAAGCAAGGCAAAGTGCACACAAACAACTTTGCAATGGTTGCCAAAACCCAGGATCGAACCAGGGACCTTTAGATCTTCAGTCTAACGCTCTCCCAACTGAGCTATTTCAGCTCAGAAGGTAGGACTCACTGGACCAGTTCACAAACAAATTTTGTATCAGGCAAAGAGAACCAGAAGAAAGAGTTTCTGAGTTTGGTGCTGGTTAGAGTTTCTGATTCAGTAATCATTTCCAACCAAAACTGGCGAGTAGTTTTCTCAACCAAGGCAACGTCCACCCAAACAAAGCAGAAGCAGTTGCCAAAACCAAAGCAGGGACCTTCAGATCTGTAGTCTAAAGCTCTCCCAACTGAGCTACTTCAGCTCAAGGGGTACAATTCACAGGACCAGTTCACAAACAAATTTTGTATCAGCGAAAGAAACAGAAGAAAGATGTTCTTCGTTGGATCCTGGTCAGTGTTTGTGATTCAGTAATTATTTCCAACATGTCACACCAAAACTGGCGAGTAACTCTCACACACAAAGATAACAACCTTGCAATGTTTGCCTATACCCGGGATTGAACCAGGGACCTTTAGATCTTTAGTCTAACTCTCTCCCAACTGAGCTATTTCAGCTCAGAAGGTAAATTCACTTGACCAGTTCACAAACAAATTGTGTATAAGGGAAAGAACCAGAAGAAAGAGGTTCTTCGTTGGATCCTGATCAGTGTTTCTGACTGAGGAATCATGTCCAGTTCACAAACAAATTGTGTATAAGGGAAAGAAACAGAAGAAAAAGGTTCTGAGTTGGATCCTGGTCCATGTCTCTGACTGAGGAATCATGTCCAACCGAAGGTGGCGAGTAGTTCTCACAAGCATGGCAAAGTGCATACAAACAACTTTGGAATGGTTGCCGAAACCCGGGATCGAACCAGGGACCTTTAGATCTTCAATCTAACGCTCTCCCAACTGAGCTATTTCGGCTCAGAAGGTAGCATTCACTGGACCAGTTCACAAACAAATTTTGTATCAGGCAAAGAGAACCAGAAGAAAGAGTTTCTGAGTTTGGTGCTGGGTAGAGTTTCTGATTCAGTAATCATTTCCAACCAAAACTGGCGAGTAGTTTTCTCAACCAAGGCAACGTCCACCCAAACAAAGCAGAAGCAGTTGCCAAAACCAAAGCAGGGACCTTCAGATCTGTAGTCTAAAGCTCTCCCAACTGAGCTACTTCAGCTCAAGGGGTACAATTCACAGGACCAGTTCACAAACAAATTTTGTATCAGCGAAAGAAACAGAAGAAAGATGTTCTTCGTTGGATCCTGGTCAGTGTTTGTGATTCAGTAATTATTTCCAACATGTCACACCAAAACTGGCGAGTAACTCTCACACACAAAGATAACAACCTTGCAATGTTTGCCTAAACCGGGGATTGAACCAGGGACCTTTAGATCTTTAGTCTAACTCTCTCCCAACTGAGCTATTTCAGCTCAGAAGGTAAATTCACTGGACCAGTTCACAAACAAATTGTGTATAAGGGAAAGAACCAGAAGAAAGAGGTTCTTCGTTGGATCCTGATCAGTGTTTCTGACTGAGGAATCATGTCCAGTTCACAAACAAATTGTGTATAAGGGAGAGAAACAGAAGAAAAAGGTTCTGAGTTGGATCCTGGTCCATGTCTCTGACTGAGGAATCATGTCCAACCAAAGGTGGCAAGTAGTTCTCACAAGCAAGGCAAAGTGCACACAAACAACTTTGCAATGGTTGCCGAAACCCGGGATCGAACCAGGGACCTTTAGATCTTCAGTCTAACGCTCTCCAAACTGAGCTATTTCGGATCAGAAGGTAGCATTCACTGGACCAGTTCACAAACAAATTTTGTATCAGGCAAAGAGAACCAGAAGAACGACTTTTTGAGTTTGGTGCTGGTTAGAGTTTCTGATTCAGTAATCATTTCCAACCAAAACTGGCGAGTAGTTTTCTCAACCAAGGCAACGTCCACCCAAACAAAGCAGAAGCAGTTGCCAAAACCAAAGCAGGGACCTTCAGATCTGTAGTCTAAAGCTCTCCCAACTGAGCTACTTCAGCTCAAGGGGTACAATTCACAGGACCAGTTCACAAACAAATTTTGTATCAGCGAAAGAAACAGAAGAAAGATGTTCTTCGTTGGATCCTGGTCAGTGTTTGTGATTCAGTAATTATTTCCAACATGTCACACCAAAACTGGCGAGTAACTCTCACACACTAAGATAACAACCTTGCAATGGTTGCCTAAACCGGGGATTGAACCAGGGACCTTTAGATCTTTAGTCTAACTCTCTCCCAACTGCGCTGTTTCAGCTCAGAAGGTAAAATTCACTGGACCAGTTCACAAACAAATTGTGTATAAGGGAAAAAACCAGAAGAAAGAGGTTTTTCGTTGGATCCTGATCAGTGTTTCTGACTGAGGAATCATGTCCAGTTCACAAACAAATTGTGTATAAGGGAAAGAAACAGAAGAAAAAGGTTCTGAGTCGGATCCTGGTCCATGTCTCTGACTGAGGAATCATGTCCAACCAAAGGTGGCGAGTAGTTCTCACAAGCAAGGCAAAGTGCACACAAACAACTTTGCAATGGTTGCCAAAACCCCGGATCGAACCAGGGACCTTTAGATCTTCAGTCTAACGCTCTCCCAACTGAGCTTTTTCGGCTCAGAAGGTAGCATTCACTGGACCAGTTCACAAACAAATTTTGTATCAGGCAAAGAGAACCAGAAGAAAGAGTTTCTGAGTTTGGTGCTGGTTAGAGTTTCTGATTCAGTAATCATTTCCAACCAAAACTGGCGAGTAGTTTTCTCAACCAAGGCAACGTCCACCCAAACAAAGCAGAAGCAGTTGCCAAAACCTAAGCAGGGACCTTCAGATCTGTAGTCTAAAGCTCTCCCAACTGAGCTACTTCAGCTCAAGGGGTACAATTCACAGGACCAGTTCACAAACAAATTTTGTATCAGCGAAAGAAACAGAAGAAAGATGTTCTTCGTTGGATCCTGGTCAGTGTTTGTGATTCAGTAATTATTTCCAACATGTCACACCAAAACTGGCGAGTAACTCTCACACACAAAGATAACAACCTTGCAATGGTTGCCTAAACCCGGGATTGAACCAGGGACCTTTAGATCTTCAGTCTAACTCTCTCCCAACTGAGCTTTTTCAGCTCAGAAGGTAGAATTGACTTGACCAGTTCACAAACAAATTGTGTACAAGGGAAAGAAACAGAAGAAAAAGGTTCTGAGTTGGATCCTGGTCAGTGTCTCTGACTGAGGAATCATGTCCAACCAAAGGTGGCGAGTAGTTCTCACAAGCAAGGCAAAGTGCACACAAACAACTTTGCAATAGTTGCCGAAACCCAGGATCGAACCAGGGACCTTTAGATCTTCAGTCTAACGCTCTCCAAACTGAGCTATTTCGGCTCAGAAGGTAGCATTCACTGGACCAGTTCACAAACAAATTTTGTATCAGGCAAAGAGAACCAGAAGAAAGAGTTTTTGAGTTTGGTGCTGGTTAGAGTTTCTGATTCAGTAATCATTTCCAACCAAAACTGGCGAGTAGTTTTCTCAACCAAGGCAACGTCCACCCAAAGAAAGCAGAAGCAGTTGCCGAAACCAAAGCAGGGACCTTCAGATCTGTAGTCTAAAGCTCTCCCAACTGAGCTACTTCTGCTTAAGGGTTACAATTCAGAGGACCAGTTCACAAACAAATTTTGTATCAGCGAAAGAAACAGAAGAAAGATGTTCTTCGTTGGATCCTGGTCAGTGTTTGTGATTCAGTAATTATTTCCAACATGTCACACCAAAACTGGCGAGTAACTCTCACACACTAAGATAACAACCTTGCAATGGAAACCTAAACCCAGGATTGAACCAGGGACCTTTAGATCTTTAGTCTAACTCTCTCCCAACTGCGCTGTTTCAGCTCAGAAGGTAAAGTTCACTGGACCAGTTCACAAACAAATTGTGTACAAGGGAAAGAAACAGAAGAAAAAGGTTCTGAGTTGGATCCTGGTCAGTGTCTCTGACTGAGGAATCATGTCCAACCAAAGGTGGCGAGTAGTTCTCACAAGCAAGGCAAAGTGCACACAAACAACTTTGCAATAGTTGCCGAAACCCGGGATCGAACCAGGGACCTTTAGATCTTCAGTCTAACGCTCTCCCAACTGAGCTATTTCGGATCAGAAGGTAGCATTCACTGGACCAGTTCACAAACAAATTTTGTATCAGGCAAAGAGAACCAGAGGAAAGACTTTTTGAGTTTGGTGCTGGTTAGAGTTTCTTATTCAGTAATCATTTCCAACCAAAACTGGCGAGTAGTTTTCTCAACCAAGGCAACGTCCACCCAAACAAAGCAGAAGCAGTTGCCGAAACCAAAGCAGGGACCTTCAGATCTGTAGTCTAAAGCTCTCCCAACTGAGCTACTTCTGCTTAAGGGTTACAATTCAGAGGACCAGTTCACAAACAAATTTTGTATCAGCGAAAGAAACAGAAGAAAGATGTTCTTCGTTGGATCCTGGTCAGTGTTTGTGATTCAGTAATTATTTCCAACATGTCACACCAAAACTGGCGAGTAACTCTCACACACTAAGATAACAACCTTGCAATGGTTGCCTAAACCTGGGATTGAACCAGGGACCTTTAGATCTTTAGTCTAACTCTCTCCCAACTGCGCTGTTTCAGCTCAGAAGGTAAAATTCACTGGACCAGTTCACAAACAATTTGTGTATAAGGGAAAGAACCAGAAGAAAGAGGTTCTTCGTTGGATCCTGATCAGTGTTTCTGACTGAGGAATCATGTCCAGTTCACAAACAAATTGTGTATAAGGGAAAGAAACAGAAGAAAAAGGTTCTGAGTCGGATCCTGGTCAGTGTCTCTGACTGAGGAATCATGTCCAACCAAAGGTGACGAGTAGTTCTCACAAGCAAGGCAAAGTGCACACAAACAACTTTGCAATGGTTGCCGAAACCCAGGATCGAACCAGGGACCTTTAGATCTTCAGTCTAACGCTCTCCCAACTGAGCTATTTTGGCTCAGAAGGTAGCATTCACTGGACCAGTTCACAAACACATTTTGTATCAGGCAAAGAGAACCAGAAGAAAGAGTTTTTGAGTTTGGTGCTGGTTAGAGTTTCTGATTCAGTAATCATTTCCAACCAAAACTGGCGAGTAGTTTTCTCAACCAAGGCAACGTCCACCCAAACAAAGCAGAAGCAGTTGCCAAAACCAAAGCAGGGACCTTCAGATCTGTAGTCTAAAGCTCTCCCAACTGAGCTACTTCAGCTCAAGGGGTACAATTCACAGGACCAGTTCACAAACAAATTTTGTATCAGCGAAAGAAACAGAAGAAAGATGTTCTTCGTTGGATCCTGGTCAGTGTTTGTGATTCAGTAATTATTTCCAACATGTCACACCAAAACTGGCGAGTAACTCTCACACACAAAGATAACAACCTTGCAATGGTTGCCTAAACCCGGGATTGAACCAGGGACCTTTAGATCTTCAGTCTAACTCTCTCCCAACTGAGCTTTTTCAGCTCAGAAGGTAGAATTGACTTGACCAGTTCACAAACAAATTGTGTACAAGGGAAAGAAACAGAAGAAAAAGGTTCTGAGTTGGATCCTGGTCAGTGTCTCTGACTGAGGAATCATGTCCAACCAAAGGTGGCGAGTAGTTCTCACAAGCAAGGCAAAGTGCACACAAACAACTTTGCAATAGTTGCCGAAACCCGGGATCGAACCAGGGACCTTTAGATCTTCAGTCTAACGCTCTCCCAACTGAGCTATTTCGGCTCAGAAGGTAGCATTCACTGGACCAGTTCACAAACAAATTTTGTATCAGGCAAAGAGAACCAGAAGAAAGACTTTTTGAGTTTGGTGCTGGTTAGAGTTTCTGATTCAGTAATCATTTCCAACCAAAACTGGCGAGTAGTTTTCTCAACCAAGGCAACGTCCACCCAAAGAAAGCAGAAGCAGTTGCCTAAACCAAAGCAGGGACCTTCAGATCTGTAGTCTAAAGCTCTCCCAACTGAGCTACTTCTGCTTAAGGGTTACAATTCAGAGGACCAGTTCACAAACAAATTTTGTATCAGCGAAAGAAACAGAAGAAAGATGTTCTTCGTTGGATCCTGGTCAGTGTTTGTGATTCAGTAATTATTTCCAACATGTCACACCAAAACTGGCGAGTAACTCTCACACACAAAGATAACAACCTTGCAATGTTTGCCTATACCCGGGATTGAACCAGGGACCTTTAGATCTTTAGTCTAACTCTCTCCCAACTGAGCTATTTCAGCTCAGAAGGTAAATTCACTTGACCAGTTCACAAACAAATTGTGTATAAGGGAAAGAACCAGAAGAAAGAGGTTCTTCGTTGGATCCTGATCAGTGTTTCTGACTGAGGAATCATGTCCAGTTCACAAACAAATTGTGTATAAGGGAAAGAAACAGAAGAAAAAGGTTCTGAGTTGGATCCTGGTCCATGTCTCTGACTGAGGAATCATGTCCAACCGAAGGTGGCGAGTAGTTCTCACAAGCATGGCAAAGTGCATACAAACAACTTTGGAATGGTTGCCGAAACCCGGGATCGAACCAGGGACCTTTAGATCTTCAATCTAACGCTCTCCCAACTGAGCTATTTCGGCTCAGAAGGTAGCATTCACTGGACCAGTTCACAAACAAATTTTGTATCAGGCAAAGAGAACCAGAAGAAAGAGTTTCTGAGTTTGGTGCTGGGTAGAGTTTCTGATTCAGTAATCATTTCCAACCAAAACTGGCGAGTAGTTTTCTCAACCAAGGCAACGTCCACCCAAACAAAGCAGAAGCAGTTGCCAAAACCAAAGCAGGGACCTTCAGATCTGTAGTCTAAAGCTCTCCCAACTGAGCTACTTCAGCTCAAGGGGTACAATTCACAGGACCAGTTCACAAACAAATTTTGTATCAGCGAAAGAAACAGAAGAAAGATGTTCTTCGTTGGATCCTGGTCAGTGTTTGTGATTCAGTAATTATTTCCAACATGTCACACCAAAACTGGCGAGTAACTCTCACACACAAAGATAACAACCTTGCAATGTTTGCCTAAACCGGGGATTGAACCAGGGACCTTTAGATCTTTAGTCTAACTCTCTCCCAACTGAGCTATTTCAGCTCAGAAGGTAAATTCACTGGACCAGTTCACAAACAAATTGTGTATAAGGGAAAGAACCAGAAGAAAGAGGTTCTTCGTTGGATCCTGATCAGTGTTTCTGACTGAGGAATCATGTCCAGTTCACAAACAAATTGTGTATAAGGGAGAGAAACAGAAGAAAAAGGTTCTGAGTTGGATCCTGGTCCATGTCTCTGACTGAGGAATCATGTCCAACCAAAGGTGGCAAGTAGTTCTCACAAGCAAGGCAAAGTGCACACAAACAACTTTGCAATGGTTGCCGAAACCCGGGATCGAACCAGGGACCTTTAGATCTTCAGTCTAACGCTCTCCAAACTGAGCTATTTCGGATCAGAAGGTAGCATTCACTGGACCAGTTCACAAACAAATTTTGTATCAGGCAAAGAGAACCAGAAGAACGACTTTTTGAGTTTGGTGCTGGTTAGAGTTTCTGATTCAGTAATCATTTCCAACCAAAACTGGCGAGTAGTTTTCTCAACCAAGGCAACGTCCACCCAAACAAAGCAGAAGCAGTTGCCAAAACCAAAGCAGGGACCTTCAGATCTGTAGTCTAAAGCTCTCCCAACTGAGCTACTTCAGCTCAAGGGGTACAATTCACAGGACCAGTTCACAAACAAATTTTGTATCAGCGAAAGAAACAGAAGAAAGATGTTCTTCGTTGGATCCTGGTCAGTGTTTGTGATTCAGTAATTATTTCCAACATGTCACACCAAAACTGGCGAGTAACTCTCACACACTAAGATAACAACCTTGCAATGGTTGCCTAAACCGGGGATTGAACCAGGGACCTTTAGATCTTTAGTCTAACTCTCTCCCAACTGCGCTGTTTCAGCTCAGAAGGTAAAATTCACTGGACCAGTTCACAAACAAATTGTGTATAAGGGAAAAAACCAGAAGAAAGAGGTTTTTCGTTGGATCCTGATCAGTGTTTCTGACTGAGGAATCATGTCCAGTTCACAAACAAATTGTGTATAAGGGAAAGAAACAGAAGAAAAAGGTTCTGAGTCGGATCCTGGTCCATGTCTCTGACTGAGGAATCATGTCCAACCAAAGGTGGCGAGTAGTTCTCACAAGCAAGGCAAAGTGCACACAAACAACTTTGCAATGGTTGCCAAAACCCCGGATCGAACCAGGGACCTTTAGATCTTCAGTCTAACGCTCTCCCAACTGAGCTTTTTCGGCTCAGAAGGTAGCATTCACTGGACCAGTTCACAAACAAATTTTGTATCAGGCAAAGAGAACCAGAAGAAAGAGTTTCTGAGTTTGGTGCTGGTTAGAGTTTCTGATTCAGTAATCATTTCCAACCAAAACTGGCGAGTAGTTTTCTCAACCAAGGCAACGTCCACCCAAACAAAGCAGAAGCAGTTGCCAAAACCTAAGCAGGGACCTTCAGATCTGTAGTCTAAAGCTCTCCCAACTGAGCTACTTCAGCTCAAGGGGTACAATTCACAGGACCAGTTCACAAACAAATTTTGTATCAGCGAAAGAAACAGAAGAAAGATGTTCTTCGTTGGATCCTGGTCAGTGTTTGTGATTCAGTAATTATTTCCAACATGTCACACCAAAACTGGCGAGTAACTCTCACACACAAAGATAACAACCTTGCAATGGTTGCCTAAACCCGGGATTGAACCAGGGACCTTTAGATCTTCAGTCTAACTCTCTCCCAACTGAGCTTTTTCAGCTCAGAAGGTAGAATTGACTTGACCAGTTCACAAACAAATTGTGTACAAGGGAAAGAAACAGAAGAAAAAGGTTCTGAGTTGGATCCTGGTCAGTGTCTCTGACTGAGGAATCATGTCCAACCAAAGGTGGCGAGTAGTTCTCACAAGCAAGGCAAAGTGCACACAAACAACTTTGCAATAGTTGCCGAAACCCAGGATCGAACCAGGGACCTTTAGATCTTCAGTCTAACGCTCTCCAAACTGAGCTATTTCGGCTCAGAAGGTAGCATTCACTGGACCAGTTCACAAACAAATTTTGTATCAGGCAAAGAGAACCAGAAGAAAGAGTTTTTGAGTTTGGTGCTGGTTAGAGTTTCTGATTCAGTAATCATTTCCAACCAAAACTGGCGAGTAGTTTTCTCAACCAAGGCAACGTCCACCCAAAGAAAGCAGAAGCAGTTGCCGAAACCAAAGCAGGGACCTTCAGATCTGTAGTCTAAAGCTCTCCCAACTGAGCTACTTCTGCTTAAGGGTTACAATTCAGAGGACCAGTTCACAAACAAATTTTGTATCAGCGAAAGAAACAGAAGAAAGATGTTCTTCGTTGGATCCTGGTCAGTGTTTGTGATTCAGTAATTATTTCCAACATGTCACACCAAAACTGGCGAGTAACTCTCACACACTAAGATAACAACCTTGCAATGGAAACCTAAACCCAGGATTGAACCAGGGACCTTTAGATCTTTAGTCTAACTCTCTCCCAACTGCGCTGTTTCAGCTCAGAAGGTAAAGTTCACTGGACCAGTTCACAAACAAATTGTGTACAAGGGAAAGAAACAGAAGAAAAAGGTTCTGAGTTGGATCCTGGTCAGTGTCTCTGACTGAGGAATCATGTCCAACCAAAGGTGGCGAGTAGTTCTCACAAGCAAGGCAAAGTGCACACAAACAACTTTGCAATAGTTGCCGAAACCCGGGATCGAACCAGGGACCTTTAGATCTTCAGTCTAACGCTCTCCCAACTGAGCTATTTCGGATCAGAAGGTAGCATTCACTGGACCAGTTCACAAACAAATTTTGTATCAGGCAAAGAGAACCAGAGGAAAGACTTTTTGAGTTTGGTGCTGGTTAGAGTTTCTTATTCAGTAATCATTTCCAACCAAAACTGGCGAGTAGTTTTCTCAACCAAGGCAACGTCCACCCAAACAAAGCAGAAGCAGTTGCCGAAACCAAAGCAGGGACCTTCAGATCTGTAGTCTAAAGCTCTCCCAACTGAGCTACTTCTGCTTAAGGGTTACAATTCAGAGGACCAGTTCACAAACAAATTTTGTATCAGCGAAAGAAACAGAAGAAAGATGTTCTTCGTTGGATCCTGGTCAGTGTTTGTGATTCAGTAATTATTTCCAACATGTCACACCAAAACTGGCGAGTAACTCTCACACACTAAGATAACAACCTTGCAATGGTTGCCTAAACCTGGGATTGAACCAGGGACCTTTAGATCTTTAGTCTAACTCTCTCCCAACTGCGCTGTTTCAGCTCAGAAGGTAAAATTCACTGGACCAGTTCACAAACAATTTGTGTATAAGGGAAAGAACCAGAAGAAAGAGGTTCTTCGTTGGATCCTGATCAGTGTTTCTGACTGAGGAATCATGTCCAGTTCACAAACAAATTGTGTATAAGGGAAAGAAACAGAAGAAAAAGGTTCTGAGTCGGATCCTGGTCAGTGTCTCTGACTGAGGAATCATGTCCAACCAAAGGTGACGAGTAGTTCTCACAAGCAAGGCAAAGTGCACACAAACAACTTTGCAATGGTTGCCGAAACCCAGGATCGAACCAGGGACCTTTAGATCTTCAGTCTAACGCTCTCCCAACTGAGCTATTTTGGCTCAGAAGGTAGCATTCACTGGACCAGTTCACAAACACATTTTGTATCAGGCAAAGAGAACCAGAAGAAAGAGTTTTTGAGTTTGGTGCTGGTTAGAGTTTCTGATTCAGTAATCATTTCCAACCAAAACTGGCGAGTAGTTTTCTCAACCAAGGCAACGTCCACCCAAACAAAGCAGAAGCAGTTGCCAAAACCAAAGCAGGGACCTTCAGATCTGTAGTCTAAAGCTCTCCCAACTGAGCTACTTCAGCTCAAGGGGTACAATTCACAGGACCAGTTCACAAACAAATTTTGTATCAGCGAAAGAAACAGAAGAAAGATGTTCTTCGTTGGATCCTGGTCAGTGTTTGTGATTCAGTAATTATTTCCAACATGTCACACCAAAACTGGCGAGTAACTCTCACACACAAAGATAACAACCTTGCAATGGTTGCCTAAACCCGGGATTGAACCAGGGACCTTTAGATCTTCAGTCTAACTCTCTCCCAACTGAGCTTTTTCAGCTCAGAAGGTAGAATTGACTTGACCAGTTCACAAACAAATTGTGTACAAGGGAAAGAAACAGAAGAAAAAGGTTCTGAGTTGGATCCTGGTCAGTGTCTCTGACTGAGGAATCATGTCCAACCAAAGGTGGCGAGTAGTTCTCACAAGCAAGGCAAAGTGCACACAAACAACTTTGCAATAGTTGCCGAAACCCGGGATCGAACCAGGGACCTTTAGATCTTCAGTCTAACGCTCTCCCAACTGAGCTATTTCGGCTCAGAAGGTAGCATTCACTGGACCAGTTCACAAACAAATTTTGTATCAGGCAAAGAGAACCAGAAGAAAGACTTTTTGAGTTTGGTGCTGGTTAGAGTTTCTGATTCAGTAATCATTTCCAACCAAAACTGGCGAGTAGTTTTCTCAACCAAGGCAACGTCCACCCAAAGAAAGCAGAAGCAGTTGCCTAAACCAAAGCAGGGACCTTCAGATCTGTAGTCTAAAGCTCTCCCAACTGAGCTACTTCTGCTTAAGGGTTACAATTCAGAGGACCAGTTCACAAACAAATTTTGTATCAGCGAAAGAAACAGAAGAAAGATGTTCTTCGTTGGATCCTGGTCAGTGTTTGTGATTCAGTAATTATTTCCAACATGTCACACCAAAATTGGCGAGTAACTCTCACACACTAAGATAACAACCTTGCAATGGTTGCCTAAATCTGGGATTGAACCAGGGACCTTTAGATCTTTAGTCTAACTCTCTCCCAACTGCGCTGTTTCAGCTCAGAAGGTAAAATTCACTGGACCAGTTCACAAACAATTTGTGTATAAGGGAAAGAACCAGAAGAAAGAGGTTCTTCGTTGGATCCTGATCAGTGTTTCTGACTGAGGAATCATGTCCAGTTCACAAACAAATTGTGTATAAGGGAAAGAAACAGAAGAAAAAGGTTCTGAGTCGGATCCTGGTCAGTGTCTCTGACTGAGGAATCATGTCCAACCAAAGGTGACGAGTAGTTCTCACAAGCAAGGCAAAGTGCACACAAACAACTTTGCAATGGTTGCCGAAACCCGGGATCGAACCAGGGACCTTTAGATCTTCAGTCTAACGCTCTCCCAACTGAGCTATTTCGGCTCAGAAGGTAGCATTCACTGGACCAGTTCACAAACAAATTTTGTATCAGGCAAAGAGAACCAGAAGAAAGAGTTTCTGAGTTTGGTGCTGGTTAGAGTTTCTGATTCAGTAATCATTTCCAACCAAAACTGGCGAGTAGTTTTCTCAACCAAGGCAACGTCCACCCAAAGAAAGCAGAAGCAGTTGCCGAAACCAAAGCAGGGACCTTCAGATCTGTAGTCTAAAGCTCTCCCAACTGAGCTACTTCAGCTCAAGGGGTACAATTCACAGGACCAGTTCACAAACAAATTTTGTATCAGCGAAAGAAACAGAAGAAAGATGTTCTTCGTTGGATCCTGGTCAGTGTTCGTGATTCAGTAATTATTTCCAACATGTCACACCAAAACTGGCGAGTAACTCTCACACACAAAGATAACAACCTTGCAATGGTTGCCTAAATCTGGGATTGAACCAGGGACCTTTAGATCTTTAGTCTAACTCTCTCCCAACTGCGCTGTTTCAGCTCAGAAGGTAAAATTCACTGGACCAGTTCACAAACAATTTGTGTATAAGGGAAAGAACCAGAAGAAAGAGGTTCTTCGTTGGATCCTGATCAGTGTTTCTGACTGAGGAATCATGTCCAGTTCACAAACAAATTGTGTATAAGGGAAAGAAACAGAAGAAAAAGGTTCTGAGTTGGATCCTGGTCAGTGTCTCTGACTGAGGAATCATGTCCAACCAAAGGTGGCGAGTAGTTCTCACAAGCAAGGCAAAGTGCACACAAACACTTATGCAATGGTTGTCGAAACCCAGGATCGAATCAGGGAACTTTAGATCTTCAGTCTAACGCTCTCCCAACTGAGCTATTTCGGCTCAGAAGGTAGCATTCACTGGACCAGTTCACAAACACATTTTGTATCAGGCAAAGAGAACCAGAATAAAGAGTTTTTGAGTTTGGTGCTGGTTAGAGTTTCTGATTCAGTAATCATTTCCAACCAAAACTGGCGAGTAGTTTTCTCAACCAAGGCAACGTCCACCCAAACAAAGCAGAAGCAGTTGCCGAAACCAAAGCAGGGACCTTCAGATCTGTAGTCTAAAGCTCTCCTAACTGAGCTACTTCAGCTCAAGGGGTTCAATTCACAGGACCAGTTCACAAACAAATTTTGTATCAGCGAAAGAAACAGAAGAAAGATGTTCTTCGTTGGATCCTGGTCAGTGTTCGTGATTCAGTAATTATTTCCAACATGTCACACCAAAACTGGCGAGTAACTCTCACACACAAAGATAACAACCTTGCAATGGTTGCCTAAACCCGGGATTGAACCAGGGACCTTTAGATCTTCAGTCTAACTCTCTCCCAACTGAGCTTTTTCAGCTCAGAAGGTAGAATTCACTTGACCAGTTCACAAACAAATTGTGTATAAGGGAAAGAAACAGAAGAAAAAGGTTCTGAGTTGGATCCTGGTCAGTGTCTCTGACTGAGGAATCATGTCCAACCAAAGGTGGCGAGTAGTTCTCACAAGCAAGGCAAAGTGCACACAAACACTTTTGCAATGGTTGCCGAAACCCGGGATCGAATCAGGGACCTTTAGATCTTCAGTCTAACGCTCTCCCAACTGAGCTATTTCGGCTCAGAAGGTAGCATTCACTGGACCAGTTCACAAACACATTTTGTATCAGGCAAGGAGAACCAAAATAAAGAGTTTTTGAGTTTGGTGCTGGTTAGAGTTTCTGATTCAGTAATCATTTCCAACCAAAACTGGCGAGTAGTTTTCTCAACCAAGGCAACGTCCACCCAAACAAAGCAGAAGCAGTTGCCGAAACCAAAGCAGGGACCTTCAGATCTGTAGTCTAAAGCTCTCCCAACTGAGCTATTTCAGCTCAAGGGGTACAATTCACAGGACCAGTTCACAAACAAATTTTGTATCAGCGAAAGAAACAGAAGAAAGATGTTCTTCGTTGGATCCTGGTCAGTGCTTGTGATTCAGTAATTATTTCCAACATGTCACACCAAAACTGGCGAGTAACTCTCACACACTAAGATAACAACCTTGCAATGGTTGCCTAAACATGGGATTGAACCAGGGACCTTTAGATCTTTAGTCTAACTCTCTCCCAACTGCTCTGTTTCAGCTCAGAAGGTGAAATTCACTGGACCAGTTCACAAACAAATTGTGTATAAGGGAAAGAACCAGAAGAAAGAGGTTCTTCGTTGGATCCTGATCAGTGTTTCTGACTGAGGAATCATGTCCAGTTCACAAACAAATTGTGTATAAGGGAAAGAAACAGAAGAAAGAGGTTCTGAGTCGGATCCTGGTCAGTGTCTCTGACTGAGGAATCATGTCCAACCAAAGGTGACGAGTAGTTCTCACAAGCAAGGCAAAGTGCACACAAACAACTTTGCAATGGTTGCCGTAACCCGGGATCGAACCAGGGACCTTTAGATCTTCAGTCTAACGCTCTCCCAACTGAGCTATTTCGGCTCAAAAGGTAGCATTCACTGGACCAGTTCACAAACAAATTTTGTATCAGGCAAAGAGAACCAGAAGAAAGAGTTTCTGAGTTTGGTGCTGGTTAGAGTTTCTGATTCAGTAATCATTTCCAACCAAAACTGGCGAGTAGTTTTCTCAACCAAGGCAACGTCCACCCAAACAAAGCAGAAGCAGTTGCCAAAACCAAAGCAGGGACCTTCAGATCTGTAGTCTAAAGCTCTCCCAACTGAGCTACTTCAGCTCAAGGGGTACAATTCACAGGACCAGTTCACAAACAAATTTTGTATCAGCGAAAGAAACAGAAGAAAGATGTTCTTCGTTGGATCCTGGTCAGTGTTTGTGATTCAGTAATTATTTCCAACATGTCACACCAAAACTGGCGAGTAACTCTCACACACTAAGATAACAACCTTGCAATGGTTGCCTAAACCCGGGATTGAACCAGGGACCTTTAGATCTTTAGTCTAACTCTCTCCCAACTGCGCTGTTTCAGCTCAGAAGGTAAAATTCACTGGACCAGTTCACAAACAAATTGTGTATAAGGGAAAGAACCAGAAGAAAGAGGTTCTTCGTTGAATCCTGATCAGTGTTTCTGACTGAGGAATCATGTCCAGTTCACAAACAAATTGTGTATAAGGGAAAGAAACAGAAGAAAAAGGTTCTGAGTTGGATCCTGGTCCATGTCTCTGACTGAGGAATCATGTCGAACCAAAGGTGGCGAGTAGTTCTCACAAGCAAGGCAAAGTGCACACAAACAACTTTGCAATGGTTGCCGAAACCCGGGATCGAACCAGGGACCTTTAGATCTTCAGTCTAACGCTCTCCCAACTGAGCTATTTCGGCTCAGAAGGTAGCATTCACTGGACCAGTTCACAAACACATTTTGTATCAGGCAAAGAGAACCAGAAGAAAGAGTTTTTGAGTTTGGTGCTGGTTAGAGTTTCTGATTCAGTAATCATTTCCAACCAAAACTGGCGAGTAGTTTTCTCAACCAAGGCAACGTCCACCCAAAGAAAGCAGAAGCAGTTGCCGAAACCAAAGCAGGGACCTTCTGATCTGTAGTCTAAAGCTCTCCCAACTGAGCTACTTCAGCTCAAGGGGTACAATTCACAGGACCAGTTCACAAACAAATTTTGTATCAGCGAAAGAAACAGACGAAAGATGTTCTTCGTTGGATCCTGGTCAGTGTTTGTGATTCAGTAATTATTTCCAACATGTCACACCAAAACTGGCGAGTAACTCTCACACACAAAGATAACAACCTTGCAATGTTTGCCTAAACCCGGGATTGAACCAGGGACCTTTAGATCTTCAGTCTAACGCTCTCCCAACTGAGCTATTTCGGCTCAGAAGGTAGCATTCACTGGACCAGTTCACAAACAAATTTTGTATCAGGCAAAGAGAACCAGAAGAAAGAGTTTCTGAGTTTGGTGCTGGTTAGAGTTTCTGATTCAGTAATCATTTCCAACCAAAACTGGCGAGTAGTTTTCTCAACCAAGGCAACGTCCACCCAAACAAAGCAGAAGCAGTTGCCAAAACCAAAGCAGGGACCTTCAGATCTGTAGTCTAAAGCTCTCCCAACTGAGCTACTTCAGCTCAAGGGGTACAATTCACAGGACCAGTTCACAAACAAATTTTGTATCAGCGAAAGAAACAGAAGAAAGATGTTCTTCGTTGGATCCTGGTCAGTTTTTGTGATTCAGTAATTATTTCCAACATGTCACACCAAAACTGGCGAGTAACTCTCACACACAAAGATAACAACCTTGCAATGGTTGCCTAAACCCGGGATTGAACCAGGGACCTTTAGATCTTCAGTCTAACGCTCTCCCAACTGAGCTATTTCGGCTCAGAAGGTAGCATTCACTGGACCAGTTCACAAACAAATTTTGTATCAGGCAAAGAGAACCAGAAGAAAGAGTTTCTGAGTTTGGTGCTGGTTAGAGTTTCTGATTCAGTAATCATTTCCAACCAAAACTGGCGAGTAGTTTTCTCAACCAAGGCAACGTCCACCCAAAGAAAGCAGAAGCAGTTGCCGAAACCAAAGCAGGGACCTTCAGATCTGTAGTCTAAAGCTCTCCCAACTGAGCTACTTCTGCTTAAGGGTTACAATTCAGAGGACCAGTTCACAAACAAATTTTGTATCAGCGAAAGAAACAGAAGAAAGATGTTCTTCGTTGGATCCTGGTCAGTGTTTGTGATTCAGTAATTATTTCCAACATGTCACACCAAAACTGGCGAGTAACTCTCACACACTAAGATAACAACCTTGCAATGGAAACCTAAACCCAGGATTGAACCAGGGACCTTTAGATCTTTAGTCTAACTCTCTCCCAACTGCGCTGTTTCAGCTCAGAAGGTAAAATTCACTGGACCAGTTCACAAACAAATTGTGTATAAGGGAAAAAAACAGATAAAAGGGGTTTTTCGTTGGATCCGGATCAGTGTTTCTGACTGAGGAATCATGTCCAGTTCACAAACAAATTGTGTATAAGGGAAAGAAACAGAAGAAAAAGGTTCTGAGTTGGATCCTGGTCAGTGTCTCTGACTGAGGAATCATGTCCAACCAAAGGTGGCGAGTAGTTCTCACAAGCAAGGCAAAGTGCACACAAACACTTATGCAATGGTTGTCGAAACCCAGGATCGAATCAGGGAACTTTAGATCTTCAGTCTAACGCTCTCCCAACTGAGCTATTTCGGCTCAGAAGGTAGCATTCACTGGACCAGTTCACAAACACATTTTGTATCAGGCAAAGAGAACCAGAATAAAGAGTTTTTGAGTTTGGTGCTGGTTAGAGTTTCTGATTCAGTAATCATTTCCAACCAAAACTGGCGAGTAGTTTTCTCAACCAAGGCAACGTCCACCCAAACAAAGCAGAAGCAGTTGCCGAAACCAAAGCAGGGACCTTCAGATCTGTAGTCTAAAGCTCTCCTAACTGAGCTACTTCAGCTCAAGGGGTTCAATTCACAGGACCAGTTCACAAACAAATTTTGTATCAGCGAAAGAAACAGAAGAAAGATGTTCTTCGTTGGATCCTGGTCAGTGTTCGTGATTCAGTAATTATTTCCAACATGTCACACCAAAACTGGCGAGTAACTCTCACACACAAAGATAACAACCTTGCAATGGTTGCCTAAACCCGGGATTGAACCAGGGACCTTTAGATCTTCAGTCTAACTCTCTCCCAACTGAGCTTTTTCAGCTCAGAAGGTAGAATTCACTTGACCAGTTCACAAACAAATTGTGTATAAGGGAAAGAAACAGAAGAAAAAGGTTCTGAGTTGGATCCTGGTCAGTGTCTCTGACTGAGGAATCATGTCCAACCAAAGGTGGCGAGTAGTTCTCACAAGCAAGGCAAAGTGCACACAAACACTTTTGCAATGGTTGCCGAAACCCGGGATCGAATCAGGGACCTTTAGATCTTCAGTCTAACGCTCTCCCAACTGAGCTATTTCGGCTCAGAAGGTAGCATTCACTGGACCAGTTCACAAACACATTTTGTATCAGGCAAGGAGAACCAGAATAAAGAGTTTTTGAGTTTGGTGCTGGTTAGAGTTTCTGATTCAGTAATCATTTCCAACCAAAACTGGCGAGTAGTTTTCTCAACCAAGGCAACGTCCACCCAAACAAAGCAGAAGCAGTTGCCAAAACCAAAGCAGGGACCTTCAGATCTGTAGTCTAAAGCTCTCCCAACTGAGCTACTTCAGCTCAAGGGGTACAATTCACAGGACCAGTTCACAAACAAATTTTGTATCAGCGAAAGAAACAGAAGAAAGATGTTCTTCGTTGGATCCTGGTCAGTGTTTGTGATTCAGTAATTATTTCCAACATGTCACACCAAAACTGGCGAGTAACTCTCACACACTAAGATAACAACCTTGCAATGGTTGCCTAAACCCTGGATTGAACCAGGGACCTTTAGATCTTTAGTCTAACTCTCTCCCAACTGCGCTGTTTCAGCTCAGAAGGTAAAATTCACTGGACCAGTTCACAAACAAATTGTGTATAAGGGAAAGAACCAGAAGAAAGAGGTTCTTCGTTGAATCCTGATCAGTGTTTCTGACTGAGGAATCATGTCCAGTTCACAAACAAATTGTGTATAAGGGAAAGAAACAGAAGAAAAAGGTTCTGAGTTGGATCCTGGTCCATGTCTCTGACTGAGGAATCATGTCCAACCAAAGGTGGCGAGTAGTTCTCACAAGCAAGGCAAAGTGCACACAAACAACTTTGCAATGGTTGCCGAAACCCGGGATCGAACCAGGGACCTTTAGATCTTCAGTCTAACGCTCTCCCAACTGAGCTATTTCGGCTCAGAAGGTAGCATTCACTGGACCAGTTCACAAACACATTTTGTATCAGGCAAAGAGAACCAGAAGAAAGAGTTTTTGAGTTTGGTGCTGGTTAGAGTTTCTGATTCAGTAATCATTTCCAACCAAAACTGGCGAGTAGTTTTCTCAACCAAGGCAACGTCCACCCAAAGAAAGCAGAAGCAGTTGCCGAAACCAAAGCAGGGACCTTCTGATCTGTAGTCTAAAGCTCTCCCAACTGAGCTACTTCAGCTCAAGGGGTACAATTCACAGGACCAGTTCACAAACAAATTTTGTATCAGCGAAAGAAACAGACGAAAGATGTTCTTCGTTGGATCCTGGTCAGTGTTTGTGATTCAGTAATTATTTCCAACATGTCACACCAAAACTGGCGAGTAACTCTCACACACAAAGATAACAACCTTGCAATGTTTGCCTAAACCCGGGATTGAACCAGGGACCTTTAGATCTTCAGTCTAACGCTCTCCCAACTGAGCTATTTCGGCTCAGAAGGTAGCATTCACTGGACCAGTTCACAAACAAATTTTGTATCAGGCAAAGAGAACCAGAAGAAAGAGTTTCTGAGTTTGGTGCTGGTTAGAGTTTCTGATTCAGTAATCATTTCCAACCAAAACTGGCGAGTAGTTTTCTCAACCAAGGCAACGTCCACCCAAACAAAGCAGAAGCAGTTGCCAAAACCAAAGCAGGGACCTTCAGATCTGTAGTCTAAAGCTCTCCCAACTGAGCTACTTCAGCTCAAGGGGTACAATTCACAGGACCAGTTCACAAACAAATTTTGTATCAGCGAAAGAAACAGAAGAAAGATGTTCTTCGTTGGATCCTGGTCAGTGTTTGTGATTCAGTAATTATTTCCAACATGTCACACCAAAACTGGCGAGTAACTCTCACACACTAAGATAACAACCTTGCAATGGTTGCCTAAACCCGGGATTGAACCAGGGACCTTTAGATCTTTAGTCTAACTCTGTCCCAACTGCGCTGTTTCAGCTCAGAAGGTAAAATTCACTGGACCAGTTCACAAACAAATTGTGTATAAGGGAAAGAACCAGAAGAAAGAGGTTCTTCGTTGAATCCTGATCAGTGTTTCTGACTGAGGAATCATGTCCAGTTCACAAACAAATTGTGTATAAGGGAAAGAAACAGAAGAAAAAGGTTCTGAGTCGGATCCTGGTCCATGTCTCTGACTGAGGAATCATGTCCAACCAAAGGTGGCGAGTAGTTCTCACAAGCAAGGCAAAGTGCACACAAACAACTTTGCAATGGTTGCCGAAACCCGGGATCGAACCAGGGACCTTTAGATCTTCAGTCTAACGCTCTCCCAACTGAGCTATTTCGGCTCAGAAGGTAGCATTCACTGGACCAGTTCACAAACACATTTTGTATCAGGCAAAGAGAACCAGAAGAAAGAGTTTTTGAGTTTGGTGCTGGTTAGAGTTTCTGATTCAGTAATCATTTCCAACCAAAACTGGCGAGTAGTTTTCTCAACCAAGGCAACGTCCACCCAAACAAAGCAGAAGCAGTTGCCGAAACCAAAGCAGGGACCTTCTGATCTGTAGTCTAAAGCTCTCCCAACTGAGCTACTTCAGCTCAAGGGGTACAATTCACAGGACCAGTTCACAAACAAATTTTGTATCAGCGAAAGAAACAGAAGAAAGATGTTCTTCGTTGGATCCTGGTCAGTGTTTGTGATTCAGTAATTATTTCCAACATGTCACACCAAAACTGGCGAGTAACTCTCACACACAAAGATAACAACCTTGCAATGTTTGCCTAAACCCGGGATTGAACCAGGGACCTTTAGATCTTTAGTCTAACTCTCTCCCAACTGAGCTATTTCAGCTCAGAAGGTAAATTCACTTGACCAGTTCACAAACAAATTGTGTATAAGGGAAAGAACCAGAAGAAAGAGGTTCTTCGTTGGATCCTGATCAGTGTTTCTGACTGAGGAATCATGTCCAGTTCACAAACAAATTGTGTATAAGGGTGTCGCGGAAAACTACCATTTATATTATGTTAAATGGATTAACAAACCTCGTAAGAAGAAGGGCACCACCTGGCTCACCAGGAACAATTTCATTAATTATGGAAAAATTAATAAAATTAGATATGAAAAATCAATAAATTTGTTTCTTATGAAAATCCATAAATACATGGATTATTATTTTGAATCAATCTCAATCTAAGTATATGAATTCTCAAAACGTTCAACCACTGAATCAAACACGAACACACCTTTGAATTTTATACGTGATTATTTTTAATGAATAAGGATGAACAAAGAAATGAACGATCTTAAAGGAGCATCGGATATATATATGTAAAACCAGAGGTAACAGATACTATTTCTTTATTCAATTCAGTATGGTGTTGTTTACGTCTGTCTAACCAAAACTATTAACTAGATTCGGATCAGAATTTTATTGAACGAAAACAAAAAAAATAAAACTTATAAAAAAGAAGAGGGTGGAACTATATTACGGTGGATAGAGCCAGGGGAAATTTTCAAACGAAGGACACTCTCGACACTTGTTTCTGAGTAACAACCAACTGTTGAATATCTTACTGTATTCGCTGAAAAACGAGTCCGCCCAGTGGTACTGTAATTTGGAGAAGGGATTTCTGAGAAGATTCTGTCCAGTTTTACAGCCCGTGGTCCACCTTAGTGAACAGGTCGGAGTCGATTTAGAGATGAACCCAGAAGTGTCGTGGTGCGTTCCGTCAGCTTTTCCCAGCTCGGATGAATGTCCAAAAAATATTGATAAACGTTTGTCAATTCTCTGCTTAAACTGAAATGGCCAATTCAGTTTAATTCAGATGACGAATCATTCAAGTCTTTGTTGAAAAGAGAAATCCAAAAATTATCGTCCAGAAGTGATAAAACTTTCAATTGAAGCAAACAAGAAGTACTAAGTCCAAAAATCATTTATCTCGAACAAAAGTCATAGTGTAGAACAAAAGAAAACTTACAAATTCCACAAAGTTAAAAGCGAAATTACGGGACCAGCCGAAGATATGACGGCTGCACGGCCTTTTTAATAGAGTGTTGAGGATACCACGCCCCTTCAGGATGATGTGTCTCTGGGCGGGCTGAAACATGACTCTAAAGTTCTGAAACTAAACTAACGTAAACCAAAACACCATACCAGAGTTCTTAATTCTACGTAAACAATGAAACAACATGTACAGACATGAAACTGAAACGAAACATAACATCAGACCATGAATGCAACAATTTTCAAGCGCAGAATTAATGTCTTGTCTGTTGAATAAAACATTGATTTAAAAGAACCACTAGATGGCACTGGTGCTCCATGACAATCTTTGAACAGAGGCAGCGACTTCAAACGATAACCCAATTGTTTAATAGCTTCGTGATAGAGTGTCCGATCTGAGTCTGGTTTGAAAGACAGCATTAGTTGAAATGTCCTTAGAAAGATTGTTCATCTGAAAATGAGAAATACATATTGGTTAATATACATCTGAAAATGAGAGCATATGATCTCCCCTCATTTTAATGGGGTTCAGTCCAGGTTCAGACATTCCTTAGGGGGAGATTAAGTTGTCTTGCAAATCAGAGGTTCGTGGCAGAAGTGTTTTCCAAGTGTCAATACGATTTACTAAAGAAGGAAGAAAAATGTGGTTCCATAGGTCTTCTGCGTAATGAAGCCCTTTGAAAATGTTTACATGGGATGCGATAGCCTTTATGATTTCAGGTTTGGAGGGTTCAAACTGAGGGTCTTGTCGAAAGCAGAGAGGGAGGAGGATCATAAAGTTGAGTTGTGTGAGGACATCTGGTGGAGGGTGAAGATGAGGGCCTCCGGCCTCTCCAGAGGAATGTCAGACTCCTCTTGGATCTGATCAATCTGAATCTTGACCAATATTCGTAACAAGGGAAAGAAACAGAAGAAAAAGGTTCTGAGTTGGATCCTGGTCCATGTCTCTGACTGAGGAAACATGTCCAACCAAAGGTGGCGAGTAGTTCTCACAAGCAAGGCAAAGTGCACACAAACAACTTTGCAATGGTTGCCGAAACCCGGGATCGAACCAGGGACCTTTAGATCTTCAGTCTAACGCTCTCCCAACTGAGCTATTTCGGCTCAGAAGGTAGCATTCACAGGACCAGTTCACAAACAAATTTTGTATCAGGCAAAGAGAACCAGAAGAAAGACTTTTTGAGTTTGGTGCTGGTTAGAGTTTCTGATTCAGTAATCATTTCCAACATGTCACACCAAAACTGGCGAGTAACTCTCACACACTAAGATAACAACCTTGCAATGGTTGCCTAAACCGGGGATTGAACCAGGGACCTTTAGATCTTTAGTCTAACTCTCTCCCAACTGCGCTGTTTCAGCTCAGAAGGTAAAATTCACTGGACCAGTTCACAAACAAATTGTGTATAAGGGAAAAAACCAGAAGAAAGAGGTTTTTCGTTGGATCCTGATCAGTGTTTCTGACTGAGGAATCATGTCCAGTTCACAAACAAATTGTGTATAAGGGAAAGAAACAGAAGAAAAATGTTCTGAGTTGGATCCTGGTCCATGTCTCTGACTGAGGAATCATGTCCAACCAAAGGTGGCGAGTAGTTCTCACAAGCAAGGCAAAGTGCACACAAACACTTTTGCAATGGTTGCCGAAACCCTGGATCGAATCAGGGACCTTTAGATCTTCAGTCTAACGCTCTCCCAACTGAGCTATTTCGGCTCAGAAGGTAACATTCACTGGACCAGTTCACAAACACATTTTGTATCAGGCAAAGAGAGCCAGAAGAAAGAGTTTTTGAGTTTGGTGCTGGTTAGAGTTTCTGATTCAGTAATCATTTCCAACCAAAACTGGCGAGTAGTTTTCTCAACCAAGGCAACGTCCACCCAAACAAAGCAGAAGCAGTTGCCGAAACCAAAGCAGGGACCTTCAGATCTGTAGTCTAAAGCTCTCCC
The DNA here is from genome assembly GCF_947650265.1 of Symphodus melops. Taxonomy (NCBI): domain Eukaryota; kingdom Metazoa; phylum Chordata; class Actinopteri; order Labriformes; family Labridae; genus Symphodus; species Symphodus melops. The sequence goes on from NC_136700.1 coordinate 15,561,499, forward strand.
AACTGAGCTACTTCAGCTCAAGGGGTACAATTCACAGGACCAGTTCACAAACAAATTTTGTATCAGCGAAAGAAACAGAAGAAAGATGTTCTTCGTTGGATCCTGGTCAGTGTTTGTGATTCAGTAATTATTTCCAACATGTCACACCAAAACTGGCGAGTAACTCTCACACACAAAGATAACAACCTTGCAATGGTTGCCTAAACCCGGGATTGAACCAGGGACCTTTAGATCTTTAGTCTAACTCTCTCCCAACTGAGCTTTTTCAGCTCAGAAGGTAGAATTCACTTGACCAGTTCACAAACAAATTGTGTACAAGGGAAAGAAACAGGAGAAAAAGGTTCTGAGTTGGATCCTGGTCAGTGTCTCTGACTGAGGAATCATGTCCAACCAAAGGTGGCGAGTAGTTCTCACAAGCAAGGCAAAGTGCACACAAACAACTTTGCAATAGTTGCCGAAACCCGGGATCGAACCAGGGACCTTTAGATCTTCAGTCTAACGCTCTCCCAACTGAGCTATTTCGGCTCAGAAGGTAGCATTCACTGGACCAGTTCACAAACAAATTTTGTATCAGGCAAAGAGAACCAGAAGAAAGAGTTTTTGAGTTTGGTGCTGGTTAGAGTTTCTGATTCAGTAATCATTTCCAACTAAAACTGGCGAGTAGTTCTCTCAACCAAGACAACGTCCACCCAAACAAAGCAGAAGCAGTTGCCGAAACCAAAGCAGGGACCTTCAGATCTTTAGTCTAAAGTTCTCCCACCTGAGCTACTTCAGCTAAAGGGGTACAATTCACAGGACCAGTTCACAAACAAATTTTGTATAAAGGAAAGAAACAGAAGAAAGAGGTTCTTCGTTGGATCCTGATCAGTGTTTCTGACTGAGGAATCATGTCCAGTTCACAAACAAATTGTGTATAAGGGAAAGAAACAGAAGAAAAAGGTTCTGAGTTGGATCCTGGTCAGTGTCTCTGACTGAGGAATCACGTCCAACCAAAGGTGGCGAGTAGTTCTCACAAGCAAGGCAAAGTGCAGACAAACATCTTTGCAATGGTTGCCGAAACCCGGGATTGAACTGAGCTATTTCGGCTCAGAAGCTACAATTCACAGAACCAGTTCACAAACAAATTGTGTATAAGGGAAAGAACCAGAAGAAAGAGATTCGGAGTTGGATCCTGGTCAGTGTCTCTGACTGAGGAATAATGTCCAACCAAGGGTGGAGAGTAGTTCTCACAAGCAAGGCAAAGTGCACACAAACAACTTTGCAATGGTTGCCGAAACCCAGGATCGAACGAGGGACCTTTAGATCTTCAGTCTAACGCTCTCCCAACTGAGCTATTTTGGCTCAGTTGGTCACACAAACATCTTTGCAATGGTTTCCGAAACCCGGGATTGAAAAGCTATTTCAGCTCAGAGGGTAGAATTCACTTGACCAGTTCACAAACAAATTGTGTATAAGGGAAAGAACCAGAAGAAAGAGGTTCTTCGTTGGATCCTGATCAGTGTTTCTGACTGAGGAATCATGTCCAGTTCACAAACAAATTGTGTATAAGGGAAAGAAACAGAAGAAAAAGGTTCTGAGTTGGATCCTGGTCAGTGTCTCTGACTGAGGAATCATGTCCAACCAAAGGTGGCGAGTAGTTCTCACAAGCAAGGCAAAGTGCAGACAAACATCTTTGCAATGGTTGCCGAAACCCGGGATTGAACTGAGCTATTTCGGCTCAGAAGCTAAAATTCACAGAACCAGTTCACAAACAAATTGTGTATAAGGGAAAGAACCAGAAGAAAGAGGTTCGGAGTTGGATCCTGGTCAGTGTCTCTGACTGAGGAATGATGTCCAACCAAAGGTGGCGAGTAGTTCTCACAAGCAAGGCAAAGTGCACACAAACAACTTTGCAATGGTTGCCTAAACCCAGGATCGAACGAGGGACCTTTAGATCTTCAGTCTAACGCTCTCCCAACTGAGCTATTTTGGCTCAGTTGGTCACACAAACATCTTTGCAATGGTTTCCGAAACCCGGGATTGAAAAGCTATTTCAGCTCAGAGGGTAGAATTCACTTGACCAGTTCACAAACAAATTGTGTATAAGGGAAAGAACCAGAAGAAAGAGGTTCTTCGTTGGATCCTGATCAGTGTTTCTGACTGAGGAATCATGTCCAGTTCACAAACAAATTGTGTATAAGGGAAAGAAACAGAAGAAAAAGGTTCTGAGTTGGATCCTGGTCAGTGTCTCTGACTGAGGAATCATGTCCAACCAAAGGTGGCGAGTAGTTCTCACAAGCAAGGCAAAGTGCAGACAAACATCTTTGCAATGGTTGCCGAAACCCGGGATTGAACTGAGCTATTTCGGCTCAGAAGCTACAATTCACAGAACAAGTTCACAAACAAATTGTGTATAAGGGAAAGAACCAGAAGAAAGAGGTTCGGAGTTGGATCCTGGTCAGTGTCTCTGACTGAGGAATGATGTCCAACCAAAGGTGGCGAGTAGTTCTCATAAGCAAGGCAAAGTGCACACAAACAACGTTGCAATGGTTGCCAAAACCCAGGATCGAACCAGGGACCTTTAGATCTTCAGTCTAACGCTCTCCCAACTGAGCTATTTCGGCTCAGAATGTAGTATTCACTAGACCAGTTCACAAACAAATTTTGTATCAGGGATAGAGAACCAGAAGAAAGAGGTTCTGAGTTGGGTGCTGGTTAGAGTTCCTGATTGAGTAATCATTTCTAACTAAAACTGGCAAGTAGTTCTCTCAACCAAGACAACGTCCACCCAAACAAAGCAGAAGCAGTTGCCGAAACCAAAGCAGGGACCTTCAGATCTTTAGTCTAAAGTTCTCCCACCTGAGCTACTTCAGCTAAAGGGGTACAATTCACAGGACCAGTTCACAAACAAATTTTGTATAAAGGAAAGAAACAGAAGAAAGAGGTTCTTCGTTGGATCCTGATCAGTGTTTCTGACTGAGGAATCATGTCCAGTTCACAAACAAATTGTGTATAAGGGAAAGAAACAGAAGAAAAAGGTTCTGAGTTGGATCCTGGTCAGTGTCTCTGACTGAGGAATCACGTCCAACCAAAGGTGGCGAGTAGTTCTCACAAGCAAGGCAAAGTGCAGACAAACATCTTTGCAATGGTTGCCGAAACCCGGGATTGAACTGAGCTATTTCGGCTCAGAAGCTACAATTCACAGAACCAGTTCACAAACAAATTGTGTATAAGGGAAAGAACCAGAAGAAAGAGATTCGGAGTTGGATCCTGGTCAGTGTCTCTGACTGAGGAATGATGTCCAACCAAGGGTGGAGAGTAGTTCTCACAAGCAAGGCAAAGTGCACACAAACAACTTTGCAATGGTTGCCGAAACCCAGGATCGAACGAGGGACCTTTGGATCTTCAGTCTAACGCTCTCCCAACTGAGCTATTTTGGCTCAGTTGGTCACACAAACATCTTTGCAATGGTTTCCGAAACCCGGGATTGAAAAGCTATTTCAGCTCAGAGGGTAGAATTCACTTGACCAGTTCACAAACAAATTGTGTATAAGGGAAAGAACCAGAAGAAAGAGGTTCTTCGTTGGATCCTGATCAGTGTTTCTGACTGAGGAATCATGTCCAGTTCACAAACAAATTGTGTATAAGGGAAAGAAACAGAAGAAAAAGGTTCTGAGTTGGATCCTGGTCAGTGTCTCTGACTGAGGAATCATGTCCAACCAAAGGTGGCGAGTAGTTCTCACAAGCAAGGCAAAGTGCAGACAAACATCTTTGCAATGGTTGCCGAAACCCGGGATTGAACTGAGCTATTTCGGCTCAGAAGCTAAAATTCACAGAACCAGTTCACAAACAAATTGTGTATAAGGGAAAGAACCAGAAGAAAGAGGTTCTTCGTTGGATCCTGGTCAGTGTCTCTGACTGAGGAATGATGTCCAACCAAAGGTGGCGAGTAGTTCTCACAAGCAAGGCAAAGTGCACCCAAACAACTTTGCAATGGTTGCCTAAACCCAGGATCGAACGAGGGACCTTTAGATCTTCAGTCTAACGCTCTCCCAACTGAGCTATTTTGGCTCAGTTGGTCACACAAACATCTTTGCAATGGTTTCCGAAACCCGGGATTGAAAAGCTATTTCAGCTCAGAGGGTAGAATTCACTTGACCAGTTCACAAAGAAATTGTGTATAAGGGAAAGAACCAGAAGAAAGAGGTTCTTCGTTGGATCCTGATCAGTGTTTCTGACTGAGGAATCATGTCCAGTTCACAAACAAATTGTGTATAAGGGAAAGAAACAGAAGAAAAAGGTTCTGAGTTGGATCCTGGTCAGTGTCTCTGACTGAGGAATCATGTCCAACCAAAGGTGGCGAGTAGTTCTCACAAGCAAGGCAAAGTGCAGACAAACATCTTTGCAATGGTTGCCGAAACCCGGGATTGAACTGAGCTATTTCGGCTCAGAAGCTACAATTCACAGAACAAGTTCACAAACAAATTGTGTATAAGGGAAAGAACCAGAAGAAAGAGGTTCGGAGTTGGATCCTGGTCAGTGTCTCTGACTGAGGAATGATGTCCAACCAAAGGTGGCGAGTAGTTCTCATAAGCAAGGCAAAGTGCACACAAACAACGTTGCAATGGTTGCCAAAACCCAGGATCGAACCAGGGACCTTTAGATCTTCAGTCTAACGCTCTCCCAACTGAGCTATTTCGGCTCAGAAGGTAGTATTCACTAGACCAGTTCACAAACAAATTTTGTATCAGGGATAGAGAACCAGAAGAAAGAGGTTCTGAGTTGGGTGCTGGTTAGAGTTCCTGATTGAGTAATCATTTCTAACTAAAACTGGCAAGTAGTTCTCTCAACCAAGACAACGTCCACCCAAACAAAGCAGAAGCAGTTGCCGAAACCAAAGCAGGGACCTTCAGATCTTTAGTCTAAAGTTCTCCCACCTGAGCTACTTCAGCTAAAGGGGTACAATTCACAGGACCAGTTCACAAACAAATTTTGTATAAAGGAAAGAAACAGAAGAAAGAGGTTCTTCGTTGGATCCTGATCAGTGTTTCTGACTGAGGAATCATGTCCAGTTCACAAACAAATTGTGTATAAGGGAAAGAAACAGAAGAAAAAGGTTCTGAGTTGGATCCTGGTCAGTGTCTCTGACTGAGGAATCACGTCCAACCAAAGGTGGCGAGTAGTTCTCACAAGCAAGGCAAAGTGCAGACAAACATCTTTGCAATGGTTGCCGAAACCCGGGATTGAACTGAGCTATTTCGGCTCAGAAGCTACAATTCACAGAACCAGTTCACAAACAAATTGTGTATAAGGGAAAGAACCAGAAGAAAGAGATTCGGAGTTGGATCCTGGTCAGTGTCTCTGACTGAGGAATGATGTCCAACCAAGGGTGGAGAGTAGTTCTCACAAGCAAGGCAAAGTGCACACAAACAACTTTGCAATGGTTGCCGAAACCCAGGATCGAACCAGGGACCTTTAGATCTTCAGTCTAACGCTCTCCCAACTGAGCTATTTTGGCTCAGTTGGTCACACAAACATCTTTGCAATGGTTTCCGAAACCCGGGATTGAAAAGCTATTTCAGCTCAGAGGGTAGAATTCACTTGACCAGTTCACAAACAAATTGTGTATAAGGGAAAGAACCAGAAGAAAGAGGTTCTTCGTTGGATCCTGATCAGTGTTTCTGACTGAGGAATCATGTCCAGTTCACAAACAAATTGTGTATAAGGGAAAGAAACAGAAGAAAAAGGTTCTGAGTTGGATCCTGGTCAGTGTCTCTGACTGAGGAATCATGTCCAACCAAAGGTGGCGAGTAGTTCTCACAAGCAAGGCAAAGTACAGACAAACATCTTTGCAATGGTTGCCGAAACCCGGGATTGAACTGAGCTATTTCGGCTCAGAAGCTAAAATTCACAGAACCAGTTCACAAACAAATTGTGTATAAGGGAAAGAACCAGAAGAAAGAGGTTCGGAGTTGGATCCTGGTCAGTGTCTCTGACTGAGGAATGATGTCCAACCAAAGGTGGCGAGTAGTTCTCACAAGCAAGGCAAAGTGCACACAAACAACTTTGCAATGGTTGCCTAAACCCAGGATCGAACGAGGGACCTTTAGATCTTCAGTCTAACGCTCTCCCAACTGAGCTATTTTGGCTCAGTTGGTCACACAAACATCTTTGCAATGGTTTCCGAAACCCGGGATTGAAAAGCTATTTCAGCTCAGAGGGTAGAATTCACTTGACCAGTTCACAAACAAATTGTGTATAAGGGAAAGAACCAGAAGAAAGAGGTTCTTCGTTGGATCCTGATCAGTGTTTCTGACTGAGGAATCATGTCCAGTTCACAAACAAATTGTGTATAAGGGAAAGAAACAGAAGAAAAAGGTTCTGAGTTGGATCCTGGTCAGTGTCTCTGACTGAGGAATCATGTCCAACCAAAGGTGGCGAGTAGTTCTCACAAGCAAGGCAAAGTGCAGACAAACATCTTTGCAATGGTTGCCGAAACACGGGATTGAACTGAGCTATTTCGGCTCAGAAGCTACAATTCACAGAACCAGTTCACAAACAAATTGTGTATAAGGGAAAGAAACAGAAGAAAAAGGTTCTGAGTTGGATCCTGGTCAGTGTCTCTGACTGAGGAATCATGTCCAACCAAAGGTGGCGAGTAGTTCTCACAAGCAAGGCAAAGTGCAGACAAACATCTTTGCAATGGTTGCCGAAACCCGGGATTGAACTGAGCTATTTCGGCTCAGAAGCTACAATTCACAGAACCAGTTCACAAACAAATTGTGTATAAGGGAAAGAACCAGAAGAAAGAGGTTCAGAGTTGGATCCTGGTCAGTGTCTCTGACTGAGGAATGATGTCCAACCAAAGGTGGCAAGTAGTTCTCACAAGCAAGGCAAAGTGCACACAAACAACTTTGCAATGGTTGCCGAAACCCGGGATCGAACCAGGGACCTTTAGATCTTCAGTCTAACTCTCTCCCAACTGAGTTATTTCGGCTCAGAAGGTAGTATTCACTAGACCAGTTCACAAACAAATTTTGTATCAGGGAAAGAACCAGAAGAAAGAGGTTCTGAGTTGGGTGCTGGTTAGAGTTTCTGATTGAGTAATCATTTCTAACCAAAACTGGCAAGTAGTTCTCTCAACCAAGGCAACGTCCACCCAAACAAAGCAGAAGCAGTTGCCGAAACCAAAGCAGGGACCTTCAGATCTTTAGTCTAAAGTTCTCCCAACTGAGCTACTTCAGCTCAAGGGGTACAATTCACAGGACCAGTTCACAAACAAATTTTGTATAAAGGAAAGAAACAGAAGAAAGAGGTTCTTCGTTGGATCCTGATCAGTGTTTCTGACTGAGGAATCATGTCCAGTTCACAAACAAATTGTGTATAAGGGAAAGAAACAGAAGAAAAAGGTTCTGAGTTGGATCCTGGTCAGTGTCTCTGACTGAGGAATCATGTCCAACCAAAGGTGGCGAGTAGTTCTCACAAGCAAGGAAAAGTGCAGACAAACATCTTTGCAATGGTTGCCGAAACCCGGGATTGAACTGAGCTATTTCGGCTCAGAAGCTACAATTCACAGAACCAGTTCACAAACAAATTGTGTATAAGGGAAAGAACCAGAAGAAAGAGGTTCGGAGTTGGATCCTGGTCAGTGTCTCTGACTGAGGAATGATGTCCAACCAAAGGTGGCGAGTAGTTCTCATAAGCAAGGCAAAGTGCACACAAACAACTTTGCAATGGTTGCCAAAACCCGGGATCGAACCAGGGACCTTTAGATCTTCAGTCTAACGCTCTCCCAACTGAGCTATTTCGGCTCAGAAGGTAGTATTCACTAGACCAGTTCACAAACAAATTTTGTATCAGGGAAAGAGAACCAGAAGAAAGAGGTTCTGAGTTGGGTGCTGGTTAGAGTTTCTGATTGAGTAATCATTTCTAACCAAAACTGGCAAGTAGTTCTCTCAACCAAGGCAACGTCCACCCAAACAAAGCAGAAGCAGTTGCCGAAACCAAAGCAGGGACCTTCAGATCTTTAGTCTAAAGTTCTCCCAACTGAGCTACTTCAGCTCAAGGGGTGCAATTCACAGGACCAGTTCACAAACAAATTTTGTATACAGGAAAGAAACAGAAGAAAGAGGTTCTTCGTTGGATCCTGATCAGTGTTTCTGACTGAGGAATCATGTCCAGTTCACAAACAAATTGTGTATAAGGGAAAGAACCAGAAGAAAGAGGTTCTTCGTTGGATCCTGATCAGTGTTTCTGACTGAGGAATCATGTCCAGTTCACAAACAAATTGTGTATAAGGGAAAGAAACAGAAGAAAAAGGTTCTGAGTTGGATCCTGGTCAGTGTCTCTGACTGAGGAATCATGTCCAACCAAAGGTGGCGAGTAGTTCTCACAAGCAAGGCAAAGTGCAGACAAACATCTTTGCAATGGTTGCCGAAACACGGGATTGAACTGAGCTATTTCGGCTCAGAAGCTACAATTCACAGAACCAGTTCACAAACAAATTGTGTATAAGGGAAAGAAACAGAAGAAAAAGGTTCTGAGTTGGATCCTGGTCAGTGTCTCTGACTGAGGAATCATGTCCAACCAAAGGTGGCGAGTAGTTCTCACAAGCAAGGCAAAGTGCAGACAAACATCTTTGCAATGGTTGCCGAAACCCGGGATTGAACTGAGCTATTTCGGCTCAGAAGCTACAATTCACAGAACCAGTTCACAAACAAATTGTGTATAAGGGAAAGAACCAGAAGAAAGAGGTTCAGAGTTGGATCCTGGTCAGTGTCTCTGACTGAGGAATGATGTCCAACCAAAGGTGGCAAATAGTTCTCACAAGCAAGGCAAAGTGCACACAAACAACTTTGCAATGGTTGCCGAAACCCGGGATCGAACCAGGGACCTTTAGATCTTCAGTCTAACTCTCTCCCAACTGAGTTATTTCGGCTCAGAAGGTAGTATTCACTAGACCAGTTCACAAACAAATTTTGTATCAGGGAAAGAACCAGAAGAAAGAGGTTCTGAGTTGGGTGCTGGTTAGAGTTTCTGATTGAGTAATCATTTCTAACCAAAACTGGCAAGTAGTTCTCTCAACCAAGGCAACGTCCACCCAAACAAAGCAGAAGCAGTTGCCGAAACCAAAGCAGGGACCTTCAGATCTTTAGTCTAAAGTTCTCCCAACTGAGCTACTTCAGCTCAAGGGGTACAATTCACAGGACCAGTTCACAAACAAATTTTGTATAAAGGAAAGAAACAGAAGAAAGAGGTTCTTCGTTGGATCCTGATCAGTGTTTCTGACTGAGGAATCATGTCCAGTTCACAAACAAATTGTGTATAAGGGAAAGAAACAGAAGAAAAAGGTTCTGAGTTGGATCCTGGTCAGTGTCTCTGACTGAGGAATCATGTCCAACCAAAGGTGGCGAGTAGTTCTCACAAGCAAGGAAAAGTGCAGACAAACATCTTTGCAATGGTTGCCGAAACCCGGGATTGAACTGAGCTATTTCGGCTCAGAAGCTACAATTCACAGAACCAGTTCACAAACAAATTGTGTATAAGGGAAAGAACCAGAAGAAAGAGGTTCGGAGTTGGATCCTGGTCAGTGTCTCTGACTGAGGAATGATGTCCAACCAAAGGTGGCGAGTAGTTCTCATAAGCAAGGCAAAGTGCACACAAACAACTTTGCAATGGTTGCCAAAACCCGGGATCGAACCAGGGACCTTTAGATCTTCAGTCTAACGCTCTCCCAACTGAGCTATTTCGGCTCAGAAGGTAGTATTCACTAGACCAGTTCACAAACAAATTTTGTATCAGGGAAAGAGAACCAGAAGAAAGAGGTTCTGAGTTGGGTGCTGGTTAGAGTTTCTGATTGAGTAATCATTTCTAACCAAAACTGGCAAGTAGTTCTCTCAACCAAGGCAACGTCCACCCAAACAAAGCAGAAGCAGTTGCCGAAACCAAAGCAGGGACCTTCAGATCTTTAGTCTAAAGTTCTCCCAACTGAGCTACTTCAGCTCAAGGGGTGCAATTCACAGGACCAGTTCACAAACAAATTTTGTATACAGGAAAGAAACAGAAGAAAGAGGTTCTTCGTTGGATCCTGATCAGTGTTTCTGACTGAGGAATCATGTCCAGTTCACAAACAAATTGTGTATAAGGGAAAGAACCAGAAGAAAGAGGTTCTTCGTTGGATCCTGATCAGTGTTTCTGACTGAGGAATCATGTCCAGTTCACAAACAAATTGTGTATAAGGGAAAGAAACAGAAGAAAAAGGTTCTGAGTTGGATCCTGGTCAGTGTCTCTGACTGAGGAATCATGTCCAACCAAAGGTGGCGAGTAGTTCTCACAAGCAAGGCAAAGTGCAGACAAACATCTTTGCAATGGTTGCCGAAACACGGGATTGAACTGAGCTATTTCGGCTCAGAAGCTACAATTCACAGAACCAGTTCACAAACAAATTGTGTATAAGGGAAAGAAACAGAAGAAAAAGGTTCTGAGTTGGATCCTGGTCAGTGTCTCTGACTGAGGAATCATGTCCAACCAAAGGTGGCGAGTAGTTCTCACAAGCAAGGCAAAGTGCAGACAAACATCTTTGCAATGGTTGCCGAAACCCGGGATTGAACTGAGCTATTTCGGCTCAGAAGCTACAATTCACAGAACCAGTTCACAAACAAATTGTGTATAAGGGAAAGAACCAGAAGAAAGAGGTTCAGAGTTGGATCCTGGTCAGTGTCTCTGACTGAGGAATGATGTCCAACCAAAGGTGGCAAGTAGTTCTCACAAGCAAGGCAAAGTGCACACAAACAACTTTGCAATGGTTGCCGAAACCCGGGATCGAACCAGGGACCTTTAGATCTTCAGTCTAACTCTCTCCCAACTGAGTTATTTCGGCTCAGAAGGTAGTATTCACTAGACCAGTTCACAAACAAATTTTGTATCAGGGAAAGAACCAGAAGAAAGAGGTTCTGAGTTGGGTGCTGGTTAGAGTTTCTGATTGAGTAATCATTTCTAACCAAAACTGGCAAGTAGTTCTCTCAACCAAGGCAACGTCCACCCAAACAAAGCAGAAGCAGTTGCCGAAACCAAAGCAGGGACCTTCAGATCTTTAGTCTAAAGTTCTCCCAACTGAGCTACTTCAGCTCAAGGGGTACAATTCACAGGACCAGTTCACAAACAAATTTTGTATAAAGGAAAGAAACAGAAGAAAGAGGTTCTTCGTTGGATCCTGATCAGTGTTTCTGACTGAGGAATCATGTCCAGTTCACAAACAAATTGTGTATAAGGGAAAGAAACAGAAGAAAAAGGTTCTGAGTTGGATCCTGGTCAGTGTCTCTGACTGAGGAATCATGTCCAACCAAAGGTGGCGAGTAGTTCTCACAAGCAAGGAAAAGTGCAGACAAACATCTTTGCAATGGTTGCCGAAACCCGGGATTGAACTGAGCTATTTCGGCTCAGAAGCTACAATTCACAGAACCAGTTCACAAACAAATTGTGTATAAGGGAAAGAACCAGAAGAAAGAGGTTCGGAGTTGGATCCTGGTCAGTGTCTCTGACTGAGGAATGATGTCCAACCAAAGGTGGCGAGTAGTTCTCATAAGCAAGGCAAAGTGCACACAAACAACTTTGCAATGGTTGCCGAAACCCGGGATCGAACCAGGGACCTTTAGATCTTCAGTCTAACGCTCTCCCAACTGAGCTATTTCGGCTCAGAAGGTAGTATTCACTAGACCAGTTCACAAACAAATTTTGTATCAGGGAAAGAGAACCAGAAGAAAGAGGTTCTGAGTTGGGTGCTGGTTAGAGTTTCTGATTGAGTAATCATTTCTAACCAAAACTGGCAAGTAGTTCTCTCAACCAAGGCAACGTCCACCCAAACAAAGCAGAAGCAGTTGCCGAAACCAAAGCAGGGACCTTCAGATCTTTAGTCTAAAGTTCTCCCAACTGAGCTACTTCAGCTCAAGGGGTGCAATTCACAGGACCAGTTCACAAACAAATTTTGTATACAGGAAAGAAACAGAAGAAAGAGGTTCTTCGTTGGATCCTGATCAGTGTTTCTGACTGAGGAATCATGTCCAGTTCACAAACAAATTGTGTATAAGGGAAAGAACCAGAAGAAAGAGGTTCGGAGTTGGATCCTGGTCAGTGTCTCTGACTGAGGAATGATGTCCAACCAAAGGTGGCGAGTAGTTCTCACAAGCAAGGCAAAGTTCAAACAAACAACTTTGCAATGGTTGCCGAAACCCGGGATCGAACCAGGGACCTTTAGATCTTCAGTCTAACGCTCTCCCAACTGAGCTATTTCGGCTCAGAAGGTAGTATTCACTAGACCAGTTCACAAACAAATTTTGTATCAGGGAAAGAACCAGAAGAAAGAGGTTCTGAGTTGGGTGCTGGTTAGAGTTTCTGATTGAGTAATCATTTCTAACCAAAACTGGCAAGTAGTTCTCTCAACCAAGGCAACGTCCACCCAAACAAAGCAGAAGCAGTTGCCGAAACCAAAGCAGGGACCTTCAGATCTTTAGTCTAAAGTTCTCCCAACTGAGCTACTTCAGCTCAAGGGGTACAATTCACAGGACCAGTTCACAAACAAATTTTGTATAAAGGAAAGAAACAGAAGAAAGAGGTTCTTCGTTGGATCCTGATCAGTGTTTCTGACTGAGGAATCATGTCCAGTTCACAAACAAATTGTGTATAAGGGAAAGAAACAGAAGAAAAAGGTTCTGAGTTGGATCCTGGTCAGTGTCTCTGACTGAGGAATCATGTCCAACCAAAGGTGGCGAGTAGTTCTCACAAGCAAGGAAAAGTGCAGACAAACATCTTTGCAATGGTTGCCGAAACCCGGGATTGAACTGAGCTATTTCGGCTCAGAAGCTACAATTCACAGAACCAGTTCACAAACAAATTGTGTATAAGGGAAAGAACCAGAAGAAAGAGGTTCGGAGTTGGATCCTGGTCAGTGTCTCTGACTGAGGAATGATGTCCAACCAAAGGTGGCGAGTAGTTCTCATAAGCAAGGCAAAGTGCACACAAACAACTTTGCAATGGTTGCCAAAACCCGGGATCGAACCAGGGACCTTTAGATCTTCAGTCTAACGCTCTCCCAACTGAGCTATTTCGGCTCAGAAGGTAGTATTCACTAGACCAGTTCACAAACAAATTTTGTATCAGGGAAAGAGAACCAGAAGAAAGAGGTTCTGAGTTGGGTGCTGGTTAGAGTTTCTGATTGAGTAATCATTTCTAACCAAAACTGGCAAGTAGTTCTCTCAACCAAGGCAACGTCCACCCAAACAAAGCAGAAGCAGTTGCCGAAACCAAAGCAGGGACCTTCAGATCTTTAGTCTAAAGTTCTCCCAACTGAGCTACTTCAGCTCAAGGGGTGCAATTCACAGGACCAGTTCACAAACAAATTTTGTATACAGGAAAGAAACAGAAGAAAGAGGTTCTTCGTTGGATCCTGATCAGTGTTTCTGACTGAGGAATCATGTCCAGTTCACAAACAAATTGTGTATAAGGGAAAGAACCAGAAGAAAGAGGTTCTTCGTTGGATCCTGATCAGTGTTTCTGACTGAGGAATCATGTCCAGTTCACAAACAAATTGTGTATAAGGGAAAGAAACAGAAGAAAAAGGTTCTGAGTTGGATCCTGGTCAGTGTCTCTGACTGAGGAATCATGTCCAACCAAAGGTGGCGAGTAGTTCTCACAAGCAAGGCAAAGTGCAGACAAACATCTTTGCAATGGTTGCCGAAACACGGGATTGAACTGAGCTATTTCGGCTCAGAAGCTACAATTCACAGAACCAGTTCACAAACAAATTGTGTATAAGGGAAAGAAACAGAAGAAAAAGGTTCTGAGTTGGATCCTGGTCAGTGTCTCTGACTGAGGAATCATGTCCAACCAAAGGTGGCGAGTAGTTCTCACAAGCAAGGCAAAGTGCAGACAAACATCTTTGCAATGGTTGCCGAAACCCGGGATTGAACTGAGCTATTTCGGCTCAGAAGCTACAATTCACAGAACCAGTTCACAAACAAATTGTGTATAAGGGAAAGAACCAGAAGAAAGAGGTTCAGAGTTGGATCCTGGTCAGTGTCTCTGACTGAGGAATGATGTCCAACCAAAGGTGGCAAATAGTTCTCACAAGCAAGGCAAAGTGCACACAAACAACTTTGCAATGGTTGCCGAAACCCGGGATCGAACCAGGGACCTTTAGATCTTCAGTCTAACTCTCTCCCAACTGAGTTATTTCGGCTCAGAAGGTAGTATTCACTAGACCAGTTCACAAACAAATTTTGTATCAGGGAAAGAACCAGAAGAAAGAGGTTCTGAGTTGGGTGCTGGTTAGAGTTTCTGATTGAGTAATCATTTCTAACCAAAACTGGCAAGTAGTTCTCTCAACCAAGGCAACGTCCACCCAAACAAAGCAGAAGCAGTTGCCGAAACCAAAGCAGGGACCTTCAGATCTTTAGTCTAAAGTTCTCCCAACTGAGCTACTTCAGCTCAAGGGGTACAATTCACAGGACCAGTTCACAAACAAATTTTGTATAAAGGAAAGAAACAGAAGAAAGAGGTTCTTCGTTGGATCCTGATCAGTGTTTCTGACTGAGGAATCATGTCCAGTTCACAAACAAATTGTGTATAAGGGAAAGAAACAGAAGAAAAAGGTTCTGAGTTGGATCCTGGTCAGTGTCTCTGACTGAGGAATCATGTCCAACCAAAGGTGGCGAGTAGTTCTCACAAGCAAGGAAAAGTGCAGACAAACATCTTTGCAATGGTTGCCGAAACCCGGGATTGAACTGAGCTATTTCGGCTCAGAAGCTACAATTCACAGAACCAGTTCACAAACAAATTGTGTATAAGGGAAAGAACCAGAAGAAAGAGGTTCGGAGTTGGATCCTGGTCAGTGTCTCTGACTGAGGAATGATGTCCAACCAAAGGTGGCGAGTAGTTCTCATAAGCAAGGCAAAGTGCACACAAACAACTTTGCAATGGTTGCCAAAACCCGGGATCGAACCAGGGACCTTTAGATCTTCAGTCTAACGCTCTCCCAACTGAGCTATTTCGGCTCAGAAGGTAGTATTCACTAGACCAGTTCACAAACAAATTTTGTATCAGGGAAAGAGAACCAGAAGAAAGAGGTTCTGAGTTGGGTGCTGGTTAGAGTTTCTGATTGAGTAATCATTTCTAACCAAAACTGGCAAGTAGTTCTCTCAACCAAGGCAACGTCCACCCAAACAAAGCAGAAGCAGTTGCCGAAACCAAAGCAGGGACCTTCAGATCTTTAGTCTAAAGTTCTCCCAACTGAGCTACTTCAGCTCAAGGGGTGCAATTCACAGGACCAGTTCACAAACAAATTTTGTATACAGGAAAGAAACAGAAGAAAGAGGTTCTTCGTTGGATCCTGATCAGTGTTTCTGACTGAGGAATCATGTCCAGTTCACAAACAAATTGTGTATAAGGGAAAGAACCAGAAGAAAGAGGTTCTTCGTTGGATCCTGATCAGTGTTTCTGACTGAGGAATCATGTCCAGTTCACAAACAAATTGTGTATAAGGGAAAGAAACAGAAGAAAAAGGTTCTGAGTTGGATCCTGGT
The DNA here is from genome assembly GCF_947650265.1 of Symphodus melops. Taxonomy (NCBI): domain Eukaryota; kingdom Metazoa; phylum Chordata; class Actinopteri; order Labriformes; family Labridae; genus Symphodus; species Symphodus melops. The sequence continues at coordinate 15,577,053 of NC_136700.1, forward strand.
CAGTGTCTCTGACTGAGGAATCATGTCCAACCAAAGGTGGCGAGTAGTTCTCACAAGCAAGGCAAAGTGCAGACAAACATCTTTGCAATGGTTGCCGAAACACGGGATTGAACTGAGCTATTTCGGCTCAGAAGCTACAATTCACAGAACCAGTTCACAAACAAATTGTGTATAAGGGAAAGAAACAGAAGAAAAAGGTTCTGAGTTGGATCCTGGTCAGTGTCTCTGACTGAGGAATCATGTCCAACCAAAGGTGGCGAGTAGTTCTCACAAGCAAGGCAAAGTGCAGACAAACATCTTTGCAATGGTTGCCGAAACCCGGGATTGAACTGAGCTATTTCGGCTCAGAAGCTACAATTCACAGAACCAGTTCACAAACAAATTGTGTATAAGGGAAAGAACCAGAAGAAAGAGGTTCAGAGTTGGATCCTGGTCAGTGTCTCTGACTGAGGAATGATGTCCAACCAAAGGTGGCAAGTAGTTCTCACAAGCAAGGCAAAGTGCACACAAACAACTTTGCAATGGTTGCCGAAACCCGGGATCGAACCAGGGACCTTTAGATCTTCAGTCTAACTCTCTCCCAACTGAGTTATTTCGGCTCAGAAGGTAGTATTCACTAGACCAGTTCACAAACAAATTTTGTATCAGGGAAAGAACCAGAAGAAAGAGGTTCTGAGTTGGGTGCTGGTTAGAGTTTCTGATTGAGTAATCATTTCTAACCAAAACTGGCAAGTAGTTCTCTCAACCAAGGCAACGTCCACCCAAACAAAGCAGAAGCAGTTGCCGAAACCAAAGCAGGGACCTTCAGATCTTTAGTCTAAAGTTCTCCCAACTGAGCTACTTCAGCTCAAGGGGTACAATTCACAGGACCAGTTCACAAACAAATTTTGTATAAAGGAAAGAAACAGAAGAAAGAGGTTCTTCGTTGGATCCTGATCAGTGTTTCTGACTGAGGAATCATGTCCAGTTCACAAACAAATTGTGTATAAGGGAAAGAAACAGAAGAAAAAGGTTCTGAGTTGGATCCTGGTCAGTGTCTCTGACTGAGGAATCATGTCCAACCAAAGGTGGCGAGTAGTTCTCACAAGCAAGGAAAAGTGCAGACAAACATCTTTGCAATGGTTGCCGAAACCCGGGATTGAACTGAGCTATTTCGGCTCAGAAGCTACAATTCACAGAACCAGTTCACAAACAAATTGTGTATAAGGGAAAGAACCAGAAGAAAGAGGTTCGGAGTTGGATCCTGGTCAGTGTCTCTGACTGAGGAATGATGTCCAACCAAAGGTGGCGAGTAGTTCTCATAAGCAAGGCAAAGTGCACACAAACAACTTTGCAATGGTTGCCGAAACCCGGGATCGAACCAGGGACCTTTAGATCTTCAGTCTAACGCTCTCCCAACTGAGCTATTTCGGCTCAGAAGGTAGTATTCACTAGACCAGTTCACAAACAAATTTTGTATCAGGGAAAGAGAACCAGAAGAAAGAGGTTCTGAGTTGGGTGCTGGTTAGAGTTTCTGATTGAGTAATCATTTCTAACCAAAACTGGCAAGTAGTTCTCTCAACCAAGGCAACGTCCACCCAAACAAAGCAGAAGCAGTTGCCGAAACCAAAGCAGGGACCTTCAGATCTTTAGTCTAAAGTTCTCCCAACTGAGCTACTTCAGCTCAAGGGGTGCAATTCACAGGACCAGTTCACAAACAAATTTTGTATACAGGAAAGAAACAGAAGAAAGAGGTTCTTCGTTGGATCCTGATCAGTGTTTCTGACTGAGGAATCATGTCCAGTTCACAAACAAATTGTGTATAAGGGAAAGAACCAGAAGAAAGAGGTTCGGAGTTGGATCCTGGTCAGTGTCTCTGACTGAGGAATGATGTCCAACCAAAGGTGGCGAGTAGTTCTCACAAGCAAGGCAAAGTTCAAACAAACAACTTTGCAATGGTTGCCGAAACCCGGGATCGAACCAGGGACCTTTAGATCTTCAGTCTAACGCTCTCCCAACTGAGCTATTTCGGCTCAGAAGGTAGCATTCACTGGACCAGTTCATAAACAAATTTTGTATCAGGCAAAGAGAACCAGAAGAAAGAGTTTCTGAGTTTGGTGCTGGTTAGAGTTTCTGATTCAGTAATCATTTCCAACCAAAACTGGCGAGTAGTTTTCTCAACCAATGCAACGTCCACCCAAATAACACAGAAGCAGTTGCCGAAGCCAGGGACCTTCAGATCTTCAGTCTAACGCTCTCCCAACTGAGCTACTTCGGCTCAGAAGGTACCGAAATTAAACAAGGGGTACAATTTACTGGACCAGTTCACAAACAAATTACGTATAAGTGAAAGAGAAACAGAAGAAAGAGGTTCTTCGTTGGATCCTGGTCAGTGTTTCTGATTCCGTAATTATTTCCAACATGTCACACCAAAACTGGCGAGTAACTCTCACACACAAAGATAACATCCTTGCAATGGTTGCCGAAACCCAAGCTCTAACAAGGGAAGTTTTGCTCTTCAGTCTAATGCTCTTCCAACTGCTTTCAGTCAAGGTTTTTTAAGTTTGATCTTGGTCAAGTTTACTATTTTAGAACTGGCGAGGAGATCTTACAACCTATGTGAAGTACCTATACAAATTAAAACTTGTCGAAACCTGGGTTCAAACCAGAGGCACTCTGTCTCAACTGAGCTATTTTGACACAAGGATACAGTTAACTGGATCAGGCGATATTACCGTGACACATAAAGTGAAAATTTTCTGTACCATGCTATGGTTCACGTCTCATACAATGCACTATTTATATTTTACACCCTGCTATAGACCTGCTATTTCGTACTGTGCAATAAGAATGAGTCCTACCACACATATCCCACCTTCTGTTAACTAGGGTCACTTTTTTTTTTTTGACCCATACTCTTCTTGCAGAATAGCACTATTGGTTTCAAACAAAACAACTGAACTGGACTTAGGGTACACTGATCTGGGCCCAGGTCCTGGTGGTTCTCAGGGAATAACAGCATGACAGCTACATACTCTTGGCTCTTTCTGTTAAGTGAGCAATCTTGAAAAAATAATATTCCCAAATAGGCAGTTTTTTCAAGGTATAATTGAAAGGGGCTTGTTCTAATATAATTTTATTGTACAATAAGTAAGAAAGTGCACAGATAATTTGTGCACATTGGTAGAAACATAATTTATAACTCTAAATTGAATGTATACTTTTTAAAGTTTCCTCACTGACACTTTATCTGCCAGCAAATGATTGAAAAAATGTTTGCAAGTGTAAAAGAAGACCAAACGACAGCATATTCAAAGTTTTCACTTTATCGATAGCCAAAGCCTTATCTTTTAGACCAACATTTAAAAAATAATTTGTTAAGAACCTGTATGGTGACATAAAAATAGTCCATCTCATTGTCGTGATTTATTCGTTCAGAGGGTGATATCCTGCGGGTTCACGAAGAGGTTGACGTCTACATAAACGTCTATCAGTTTTGTGCAAACAGCTGGAGCTGAGGATGTTATTTCTCATTTATTTTAATGTTCTCTCAGTCTAAAGCCAAAAGAAATGTCTTATTTTAAATTGATAAATGTATCACGCACAAAAAGAGAAGACTCCTACTCTCCTAAACAGATTGCAAGCAGGCAGTCTTGACAGTATGGTACATAATGTACATTTTTCATAGCAAAATGATAACTGCTTTGGAATGGAACGCTCTGTACAGACGCACAGAGGGGGAATCAAGATTGTACCACCGGCGTACTTGGTCAAGGTGAAAATTATACAGTACAATGTACTGTGAAACCGTGGTGTCATAGCTGTCAAGAGGTTTGTGCCCTAAAGAGGTGAAGGGTGCAACTGGGTTCAATTTGAATTCAATTTGAATCATGGGTATGCATTCTGAATAAGTCCGCCAGTGTCTTTCTGTCTGCATTCCATGTTGCAGCATGCAAAGGTTCATTTACTGAATGCAATTACGAAAGGGTAATTGAGGGGTTTTTTTTCTATATTGCTTTATTTCAGCATGTGTGACTGTGTATCTTCTTTTACAAAGCCACTAGCATTAAATCTTTCAATCTCTGCTCTGTGGCCCAAAAGAAGCAGTGCTGCAATTATTGATGAGGTTCACTTATCAATAATTCAGCCATACATCTGATTAGCCAATATAATTGATGATAGGGCTCTGCACTGAATCCTAAAACATCAATCCTCTTTTTGGCCCTGGGCTGTTATCTCTCCCTCCCTTGTCTTTCTTTCTGTTATGTCTGTGTCTCTGTCATTCTGTTCTTTTCCTTTTCTTTCTCTCTTTTTTCCCGTTTGCTTATAACCCAACCTCCTTGCTCGCTCACTCACTTTATTGTCTTTTTACGTTGTTGACATGTATGTAACTCGGTGCCACTTTGTTCTCTGGGTGTCCAACTGACATCAACAGGTTGAAAATGTCAGGCAGAAAAAAAGGAAAAACAAAAACAGAAAAGGAGTGGAGATGAGACTGAAGGGTTGAGGTGTACTTTGCATGTTTCTGTCACAGGAGAGTCAGGCGAGACTGAAGGACAGTGAGAGCAAGAGAGACAGAGTCAGTGTGTCTTCGGATGGAACAGAGAGCCTTTTCCAGGACAGCGGTAATCGATACCTACGCTGTCTGCTCTCACAACCCCCATGAGCACAGTGGAGGCCCAAGAAGTTAAGTGTGTGTAAATTTGTGCATGGGTGAACCCCCTAACTCCCTCCCTCTCTCTCTCTCTCTCTGTCTCTTCTGCAGTCTGTGTTCTGTGTGTGTTTGAGGTTGTCTTCTAAAGTTTTTGTCTGTGTTGCTGTCTGCAGGGCGGTGCAGAGAGACTGAGCATGAGAGAAGTGAGGGAAGAGAACTTGCCAGCGAAGAGCCAAAGTGTTAATTACTTATCGATCCAATTTGGCAGATGACTCCCTCAAAATGCACAGGGCAGCTCAGTGAGCTGCACAAATGGAGAGAGAGAAGACAATACTGTTCAAAAGTCCCTCGGACTCCCATCCCTGCCTCACTAAATGTTTACTACCAATTTCTAGCCTCTGAGCTATGCCTGGCTGAACTGTGTACTGCCACCTTATTACTTCTCAGCTATCTGACTCAATTCTTCTCTCTGTTTTACTCTTGTTCCACGTTGCCTGCTTTTTAGTGTTTTTTCCTGCTCTCCCAGGAAACATCACGCAAGCAGTTTGTCCATCAATTTTCCTCATGATGTTCTTAACAATATGACATTTTGTCAAACAACTCTGTTCATTGTTCATCCTTGTTTTGCACAGCAATAGGTCTTCTATCTCTTATCTCCATCATCATTCTTTTTCCCCGTCATGTAACCTCTCTACTATTTGGCTTTTTATTTGGCAACCCAACCACTCCCTTTACTAAATCCTCTGCCTGCGAGAAATGGCTCTGCACTGTAAAGGCTAGATGAAGCAGCACCCTGCTGTGGATTTTTTGAGTGTCCTCTTTCCAGCCCAGTTTACTGCCCCACAGCTGAAACAGTTTTTACAGGGACACTGCACGAGCCTTTACAGTCCAAAAATACATTTGTGCACAAACATTGAGTTTTGTTGTTAAAAAGGTGGATTTTTATGGACTATAATTTTGTTTAATTGTCTTTAACTCATTTACAAAGGTTACATTGCTTCAAGAACACACACACAAACACACACTCAAAAACACACATTGATTATTGTGAAATTATCTAAACTAGTGCAAGAAAAACATAATTCATAATACTCCAGCTATAGTTATTTATTTTTTGAATTAAATAATGTTGTATGCTGTATTGTAGGCCTGCTGGTTTTGTGGTTTGTCCCAAAACTTAGATCGTCTTAAAATAGCACATTTTCAATCTCTATAATTAGGCCTTGCTCTAAGTGTTAAAAAAAAGTATTTCTATACATAAAAAGAAATAAAAGCTGCTTTTTAAACGGATGACAGAGAAGTCAAACGTCAAAGAAACTAAAAGTTGTCCTAGACTGCTGGTAAATATTGTGAAGACTTTTATCCTCAGAATGCCCAACACCCTGCTGGCAAAAAAGTATAAAAATAGATATTACATAAAAATAGCACATACATAGCACATCAAACGTCTCAGACTGGTCCTATGACAAACTCATGTTTGTAAAAGGTTCCGAGTATGTATTGAAAGTGCATCAACTGGCAATAGAGGAATACGGATGCTATTTTGGCTGCATTTGGAGCGGAAACCCTTTGATGCAACAACAGGCGTTAAGGGGTTAATAAACTGTTAAAGTGGCTTTAGTAATAACTACCTTATCTAAACTTTTCCTAGGTGATAATTCTACTTAATGTTCCCACCCAAAGAAGAAAATCTGCCAAATTTTCTCCAGGACGATGAAGACCATATGTTGTCTGTAACAACAACTGAATACTGATGCTACTAACCTTACAATGAGTTTACTGATGAGGATAAGGCAGCTGCAGAGACTGTACTAGATTGTAAAAGGCACCCCTATATTTTTCACACATCTACGATAAGAGAATGTCAGATATGTATACTAAAGCCTGAATGGGAAATACTGTTGTTAAAATAAAAAAAAGGAACTGTAGTTTTAAACTTACTTTGGTTTATTTGTGTTTCATGTTAGTTTGACATTGTTTTATTTGCTAATTTGTGCTGTATGTTCACATACATAAAAATGCAATAGAAAGGCAGAACCGTAAAAATGGGCAGATTGTGTCCTATTTCAGTTTTCTTCTTTGCAATTGTCCTGTTTTCATTTATCAGTACTGCTCTAAGAAATAAACCTTCCTGGTGCAGCACGGAACTGGTTTAAATGAAATAGCAATAATTAGACAGCTGGGTCAAACCTTCGCTGACCGTAAAATAATAAACAGAACAAGTGATCAGTAGCTTGCAAAATTGAGAGACTTATATGGCTTATAATGCCAGATAAGTCATACGATGGTCTTATAATGGCTTTATAGCCATTAGGAGAACATTAACACAGCTCAAAAAATAAATTAAGGTCTTGGTTTAGCAACTTGTTTCTCTTGCTACTGACAAAACTTGTGTTTTTAAGTTCAGTACAATTGAACCATTTGTATGTTTTATGTGTGAATGCATTTTTGTGTTCTGGGAGCTGTTACCATATGGGGCGGCTGTGGCTCAATTGCTAGAGTAGGACATCTGCTAAACAAAATGTTTGGATTCGACCCCAAGCTTATCTGCTTATTTGTTATCTTATTTGTCAATCTTTGCTTGTATAGTGTCAGTTCATAACAGGTGTTATCACAAAGCACTTACAAAAAAAGAGGTAAGGGAACTTACTCTTTTTCTGTTAACATTACAAAAGAGCAGGTAAAAAGATCATGCTCATTGTTATATTTACAAAAAGCAGGTAAAAAACCTTACTTTCTTCTACAGTCCTTGGGCAAAACACTTAACCAGTTTTGCTTTATTGGTGGCGTATGAATGAGATTAATAACTTCTGATGGTCACTTTACGGATAAACTTCAGCTGTCAGTGTGAATGGGAAGGAGTGACCTGCTGTGTAAAAACATTTTGAGTAGTCAGAAGACTAGAAAAGCGCTATACAAGCTCAAGTCCATTTGCCTTAGTGTGGTCCGCTGATTGCATCGTCATACTGATTTTCTGCATTGCGCATGGATGAACCACGTGACAAACTCGCCCACACACGTTTAAAGCCTTTGCCATTCATATAAAAAAATCGGAACTATATCAGAATTTAGTGGAGTGTCAATCTTTTAGAGTTGGATGGATTTGAATGATGGAGACAATCTTTTTTCTGTCTCAAAATAAAATAAATAAATAATTCCATTCCAGTTTTTTAATACCCATGAAATAAGTTATTTTTCTATCCACTGTGTGCACTTTTTAGGTGCCTTATAGTTGTACCGCCACATAAAGCAGTTCAACTTTCCCAATACTCTATCAAAGTTGATTGACTCCTTTTTCACGATTGACTTTTCCTGTCTGAGTTCTGTGACTCCAGCTTAACTTTCTGACCCTCAACTAAAACCTCTATATCCTGGACTTCTGAATCTTACATCTAATGACTCTTTTTTTTTCTCTTGCTCTCGCTTTCTGCCTCACGTACCTTCTCAGTCTTTTCCTCTCCAAATGCATGTTGAAATGATTCTCAATTAATGAATATCATTACAGCCTTTCAAATGGCTGTGCTGTATTTCTAACTCTTCTTAGCTTTATCTCCCTCTGCACATGGGTCCCAGACAACCAAACCTTTCTGGAAGATACAGATAGAAAAGGCTAACTACTGTTTTCTTTTTTTCTTCCTCTCAAATTGGAAGGAAATGCTCACTCTTTCATTCAGCAGGGGAGCGAGGCATGCCATAATGAGTTTTGTGCTTAACGAGGGCAGTCTAATGCCTGCCAACATGTTTTTACTGCTGATATCAGTGTCCTACAGCCTGTTCACTTTTAGGCTACATGAGCAGCCCAATGAATAACACCTTATATTGTCTTAAAAAATGAGCTTGATATTGTCTTTAAGTGTTTTTCAGTTTTACTTTTTTTCCCTGCGGGTGTAGTTAAATTATGAATGAAATGTCCTTTCATTGAAGATTAAGTGGCCACTTGTTTTTCCTGTAGAGTATCAAGGAGCTGTAAGTGATTCTTCTTCATCTTTAAAAAAACACCTTCTAAATTATACGTTTAGAAAACTTGCCTGGGAAATTTAGATACCTGAGAATCCCCCAGAAAGTTAATGAGTGACTGACTAATTAGAGGACGGAAAAATAAAAATTATTTGAGTTTTTTAAATTCAAAATAAGATAAGTCTGGCCTATGCTTCATGTAGATGTGTTACTTGTTTTAACGAACAGCATGCCTAATTGTATCTATCATTATTTTACTTTACTGACATGCGTAAAGATTTTTGCTAGCCTTGAATTAGTTGTCTTAAATGTACATAAAATAATTTTAAGAGGGAGAGAATAGGTAGAGGTTTAGCCTTAAGCTATACAGTAGACATTAAACTCAAATCCTCTAGCTATGACTCTAGATGTTCCAAACACTTCTATCCAAGATCAGGCTTTTTCCTTCAGTGAAAAGAGGCTTTCAAACACCCCCACTCATGCCAAGAAAATCAATATTGTTTTTTATTTCAAAAATATAAACTGCTATGAAACTTATTTTTAATGTTTGTTTTTACTGCATTTATTCTTATCCTTTTCTCTTTGGTATCCAGTTGATTTGTTCTTTCACAGCTCTCTGATAGGCTCTTTTGATGCCGACAAAACCTGTCATGAAAATATGAGTGTGTGCATCTACGCATGTGTATTCTCTTAATTGCCTTTTTATCTACTCAGAGGAATGTAAATGGACTTTAGCTTGTAGTGTTTTTCTGCTCAAAGCACTTTGACACCACATGTTGCATCTACCCATTCATACATTGATAGCAGTGGTTGTGATGTAAAGTGACCTTCAGAAGTAAGTAATCCCATCTACACACACGATTCGTGGTTAAGTGTTTTGCCCAAAGACACACTGGACATGTTGCTGCAGGAGCTGGGGATTTAACCTCTGACCTTCCGAATAAGAGTCGACTCTTCTAACGGAGCTACAGCCACTCCAATACATGACATACCTTTTAATACACTACTGAACAAAAGGAAAAGCACGTCCTTAGCAATATATTAATAAAGATGTCACTAATTCTATTACTAGTAATAGTGCAAAATAAAGCACACTTTCATGAAGACATGTCCTGTTTTTCCTGACTTTGATTTCTTATTCAACATCCCGATGAGTGTTATGAATACATTAAAATCCCACATGTAATCATATTAAGCTTTAATGTTTTTTATTTTTATTTTATTATTTTGTTTTTATGTGCTGTCCTTAATATGGTTTTAAAATCGTTTGTCACTCATATTGTGTTTTTATGCTTCCCTTAGTGCAATGAAGCTTACATTTACTCATTCATTCGTACATACATTTCTCACATTGGATATTTTGGCTTTAAGAAGTTGTCAGGTTTTCTCGGATTTAGTTTAGATACAAAAGATCTACACCCACACAAACTCCTTTCAGTGGCTCTTGATAGATAAATAATAGCTAGCACTGATGCTGTTCCTTTGCTCTGGATTTCCTAGGGTGTTCAACTGGTCACACACAGATGTGTCAGGAAATTGGGCTGTAAATCAACACTTCATTATCCGTGTCTGTCTCCTCCTATCTGTGTGCCTGTTGTATTGGCCAGAGTAAGCAACACACACCCCCTGTGGTTTTAAAGGATGATGTGTGTGAATAAAAAATCCTTCAAAATCCTTGTAGATTTTTTCAGCATGTCCTTTGCTTTTAATTTCTAAAGGCTCACTTCTCTGACTTTACAGTACAGAGTAGCATTATAATGTCATTAAAGAACATAGCAAGCCTGTCACTCTTTATTATTTGTTTTAATTGCATGAATAATTTGCCCTGTGAAGTGCATGTGTGAGTGCAGTTGTGTTTTTTTTCCTCTCTCCTGCTCCTGATCAATGGCCCCTTCCTGTGCTTGTAATTACACCACTGTCTGCGATGTCTCACTGTTTTAAAGATCAAATGCTGTCTCAATCCCCAAAAGGGGCACAGATCTAAGACAAGTCAGGCGTCGCTCTAAAAGGTCACTTGCTGCAATCTGATGCCATACAATGGTTGATATTGGTATTTTTATTTATTTATTTATTTTGGTGTTTGTGTGTGTGTGTGTGTGTGTGTGTGTGTGGGGGGGGGGGGGTCCCTCTGTGTTTCTTTATTCTGATCTATGTCTTACTTTCATGTGTGAGGAATAAGTCAGTAAAATGTCACGGGCACTCAGAAGTGATTATCGAGCAGAGGACAATAGGGTGGTTAGGTTGAAGATGTCAGAGCAAACAATGAAGCACAGAGTGGATGAGTAGTATAGAGAAAATAAAAAAGAGCAGTTCTTTGGCAGTGATATACAGTAATATACTGCCAAAGGATGACAGTAACTACATATTTCTTGATAGGCCTCATGATCATTTATTATTGGCCACATATGTAGCACACGCACTATGAAGAATGTTTTTGACTCATAGTTCAGGCTAAACAGACATCAACTGACATTTCAATCTGTCGATGATGTTTTGTAGTTCACAGTATCGAGTGTAGAGTTTCTCTACATGTGGTGTCCTCCACAGGTGCACACGATTACTAATTAAGACTCTTTACCGGCTAATGTAACGAGAAGAAGCTGCTGCACAAGTGGATGTGTGATTTTAAACATCTTGTAAGCGATACTTATAAAGTGTGTCTTACAAATTACCACACAGATGCTAATTTCAAAGTGTTTATAATTACACAATATCTTTTTAGCTACATTTGTTTTGATTAACCAATCACAGCTACTGAAAAAAGTTTCATACCTATAGCAACAGGGGTCAACCACGCTTTCTCACTAAGATCCGGAGACGGGCCGCTGTGCCCACTGTGTGAACACAATGAACTGAATGCTCTCAACTTGCAGCTTAAAGGGAGATCAGCTTCCAAGTGACGTGTTGAATGCAATAAGAACATTTCTGAACTAAATACCTATCCTTGGAATACCTGACCTGAGGATTCATTCAATTCCCCAAATTTAGATCAACAACCACAAATGACCATTTTTTGCAACAGAACCTCGGCCCTTTGTAAAAGTTTTGGAATTGCTAAAGGATGAGTTTAAATCCAGATTCAGTGATGTGAATAAACACATGGAGATGTGTTTCACTCTTTTTGAAAACCCCATTCTATGTTGTGGTATCCTCTCTCCACCCTCACTGTCACACAGCTCTGGAAAGTGAAATAATTGAGTTTCACACAAATGACATTTGCAATGTTGAACTGAGTGCAGGTGTTGGCCACTTCTGGAGTTTGTTATCTGAAGCAGATTTTCCCTAATTAAAACCACCTGTTCAGAATGTTATGTCTTTCTTCAAGAGGTAATACACATGCATGTCAACATTTTCAAACACGAATGCTAGAAAGCAGAGAAATGGGCTCACAAATGCATATCTTGAGTGCCTCACAACAATTGCAACAACAAGCAAATATAACAAGAAGAAAGTCAAGAAAATGCATGCCAGCCATGCTAGCTCCCGCTTATCCCAGCATGAAGGAAAACCCTGTAATGGTTGTGTTGTTACTGTGTTGTGGGATGAGAAATTAATAAGCAGACATGCTCTTTTGACATTTGGTGTAAGTGTCTGTCCTGCAGATTTTGTCCTGTAATTTTGGCTCTCTTGGAAAAAATAGTGAGGATCACTAGCGTAAAGGGAGAAGAGCAGTGGGAAGAGGACAAACCCTTGGGGGGCGCCAGTGCTTAATTGTGTGGACGCTATGTTATTGTTGCTCTCATTAATTATGTTTTATTTAACATCCTTTTTTATTCATACCTCTTTCTTTGACACAGGTAAGAGATAAAAATGTATTTAGAAAATGTTTTTAACAAAACTAAATCTAATTAGATAAGAAACATATCAGACTGAAATCCCTCTCTGAGTCTTTTGGCTAGTAATTAGTATTAGTGTTTAGCTAATCAGTTTGTCCTCTTTTCCAGTTCATTTTTTTGTGCACAGGCAGATGTTATGTCAGTTATCAGACACATGATGAAATAAGACTATGAAGAAATCAATTTATGATTCCTTGACCACAGAAAACACAACACAATGTTATGAACATGTCAGCAAACACACACTTTTAAACACACAAACACCACCATGCCCACACATACACAATATAACTGCAACTTCTCCTTTCCCACACTCTAATATATCCCACATCTTCCCACCTTAAAACCAAATATTACAACAAAATTACACAAGTTACAAGAAAAAAACCCACAATATCGTGTCCAACCACAACATGACTTTATTCTACATTGATTTGTTCTCACAGCTTTGGTCTATGAATAAGGCACCTCTTCTGTACCTTGCTTACATCATTCTGAGAAAGAAGCACAATAATGATGGTATTGACTGTGAATAAGGCACTGAGAAGGATGAGAATATGGAACATTAAGAAAAAATGGAAACAGTAGATAAGTCATTCACTTTTGTTTAGTTCATTAACTACAGTATCCTTTTGAATGTTAGTAATTATAAATCATCATTCAGCCTAATAACTTTGCACGTGCCATTTAACAAGCATGCCTGACATGAAGTTGTAAATAAGCATGTTATGGACATTTCACTTCAAACCCTCAAATATAATCATTTATTCAAGTAATTATTACTGTTGGGACAATGGCTGTCGTATCTAATACTTTCTGAAAAGGAATGTTGGATCCACTTGCACATGGAGAGATCAGTTGTGCCTTCTTATCTTTTTTGACATGCATTTCAACTTACACCAACATAAAAAAGTTGAAGATGAGATCATTGATAGCAAATGTGCTATATAAAAATAAAGTTATTGAACTTGATTAATAAAGAGGATAACAAAGGATGCCACTTCTGTGCTCAAAAACATGGAGGCGATCCTGGCTGTCATTAGGCAAGAGGCAGGGTACACCCTGGAATGTTCGCTAAGTATAGATAAAGAGAGAGACAACCAGGCAAACTCACAGGAATAGTAGATTCAAAGGTGAACCTAACAAGCATGTCTTTGCAACAGAGGAAGCCGGAGTACCCGGAGAGAACCTACGTGTGCAAAGGAGGAACATGTAAACTCCAATCAGAGAGGCTCCTGTCCGACAGGAATTTGAACAAGGATCCTCCTCGCTGTGAGGCAACAGTGCTAACTGTGTTTAACCAAATTTGAGCTCATTCATTTTTACTAAAACCAATAATATATAATAGATTTTCTGCAGAAAAATGGGACTTCTTTCTTTCAAAGATACATTATGACAGAGCAGAGGTTAAGAAGTTTGAAAAAAAGATTTAGCTTTCGAAGTGATAGTTGCTTGTGGTCAGCCTTCAATGTTTCCAGTGGAAAAGCTGCTTCCTTGTTAACACCAATGTTGCTTTGAATTAAGATAATAATACACACTGTTCATCTGCTGAAAACATATGGATGAAAGCAGTTTGTGTTTTCATTACCTCTAAGCTATCTTTGACAAAGCACTTCACGAAAATCAATCCTCCAATCTAGATATATTTGGTTTTTGGCAGGCAGCCGTGTTCATGTCAGATTGTCTATTTTTCGACTTTCCTTTATGCACTTCTCCACACAAACCCCGTCTTATCCGTCTGTTATTTTGGTGCTCTCCTTTTCCTATTCCTTCTTCAGTCAATAAGTGAAGCAGAAATTTGGTAAGTGGCATGAGTCTGGATGTAATCAAATAATAGAAGACACCCACATATGCTTCAGACTATGTTAGGTTCACAAACAGATACAAATCCTAGACACACCTCAATCCTGATTTATACTTCTTTGTTGAATCTATATAACCTGTAGGTTTCTGTACCACTGCACCTGCACAGATACCTAGAGGTATGTACCCTGACGGCACCTACACCGAAATGAAAAAATGTATCTAAATGACTCACAGTGATGGGTCTGGTGGGTAACGTCACATTTCTTGCATTTACAACATTCAGGGTATCACTGACATTTATACACTAGAATGCTATTCATCAGCTTAATCTGCAAATTGTATTGGCACCAAAATCCATTGACTTGCTTAATCTGCATCTTTTTTATTGTCTTTTAGATACTCTGTCCATGTTGACCCAGTTCTTCTGGTAATGAGATAGTCGATCTTGTTTTGAACCCTCTACATCCCACTACGACCAGATAAACCCTAGATTCCCACACAATGTTCACCTTGTGCTGATAAAGCTGCAGTATCAGCTCCTTGTTTCCATACCTATCCTCCTCTGTTCCTTCCAGGGCACTGTTAATTTAGTAATGTGTTACAAAATTACCAAAATGTCACAACTGGAGCAAAATTCAACAGTTTTGAAGAACATATCCTCCAAGTTGTAGCAGTTTTTGGAAGTGATCATCTTTTTGAATTATTGTTGATCATTTATTTATCTTTTTAAAGCATGTCTTTGAATTTTGGAAAACATTTTGGGAATTTGATTAGTCAAATCAGGAGTTAAACTCAAAGAGCTCTCCATAAGTGCCTGATCCAAACAGAAAGATGAGTCATTTAGAGGACAGCTCATCGCTCAAGATCCTTTGCGATGATCTGTTTATGAAGCACATCTGCTTAGCTGACTATTTTTACGGAGCCTTGCATGATAGATCATTGTCACAGACACAGGGGAAAAAAGCCAAGCCTCCACTAAACTGGTTAACTTCCAGTGACTCTGCCTGCATCATTTCGCTCACATGATCAGCTGTAAGAGCTAATTGTGGTGAAAAGGCCAGCTGTTGATAACCCTTTAAAAACAAGCATGTATCTCAAAACATACCATGCATTGTTCAAGCTTTTGAAAATGTTTTTCTTTCTTTTTGGAAAATCTTTGATTTCTTTGAAGGACATTCTCAAGTCAAGTGTTCTTTGCCTTTGTTTGACAAAGAATACATATTATGCTGATTATAATGGCCAGTTGTGACTAAGAAAAGCTATTAATAAACAACAATCAAATACTTTTACTTAGAGATACAGATTCCTCACCATGCTGTAAACACTGAAAATAATTTCATTATGATTTCTATCTAAATGAATATCACAGACAAAAAGAACAAGAGAGCTATCCGAGCGATGTTTTTATATTGCAGCATACAGCAGTTCTAAGGTGGCTGTTAAGGATAGTGAATGACTTCAAAGTCTTTTATATTTTAAGTGCATCTTTTACAAGTGCAGACCTGAAATTCAACAACCACAGTAAGATGGTAACAAAATCAGCTTTCTACCATCTGAAAGATATAGCAAGAATCAAAGATTTTCTAACCAAACAGGATTCAGAGAAACCTGCTCATGCTTTTATTTTCAGCAGGCTGGATTGTTGTAATGTTTTGTTTAAAGGCCTCAGTAAAAAATCAATCCAACAGTTGCAAGCTGATCCAGAACGCTGCAGCAAGAGTCCTCACCAACACAAAGAAGGTGGAGCACATTACACCTGTGCTTCAATCACTGCACTGGCTGCCTGTGTGTCAGAGAATCGACTTTGAAATCTAACTCCTGGTCTATAAAGCATTGAATGGTCTTGGCCCTAAATACATGTCAGATCTACTTGTAGAATATAAAACATCCAGACTGCTCAGGTCTTCAGGAAGAGGTTTACTCAGTGTTCCAAGAGTCAGAAGTACACAAGCTGCACACCTGAGGACTGCTGGCACACTCAGGCCTTTAAACTATATTATTCACTCAGGCTGTCCATTTGAAATATACTTTCTGCCTTACCGCAACTCATTCTCCCTTTCTTAATAGTTTTCAATAGTTGTTCCTTTATCAAGTGATTTTACATTCTTCTGTTTTTAATGATGTACAATCTTTTGTTCTGCTTTTTTTTTTTATTCTGTTGCATTCTTTCCTTACGATCTGTCTGTAAAGCACTGTGAATTGCCTTGTGTCAGAACAGCGCTATATAAATAAACTTGCCTTGTGAATCAGGTATGAATAGGTGAATGTGACATGTAATCTAATGTAAAAGCACTTTGAGTCATCAGAAGACGAGAAACATTTTATCCAAGATTACTTTGATGTCGATGACATTGATTGTAGTTTACATTTCTGCAGCATGGGTAAAGATTACAAGATGAATTTCTCACTTTGTGAGACAATAAAGTTGATCTTGAATCTTGAAGTACATTTACCATGTAGCCACCTCATGTTATAGTCTAAGACACAAGACAAACATTTTGGTTGATTGTGGGGTTTACATTCTACATACAGTTTACGTGTACGTCTTGCACTTGTACGTCTACAGGCAAAGCCCCACATTAATAGAGTGATGTTTTCTTGAAGAGCCTGCATACAGCATAATGCACATATTGTATTTACAGGAGCAAAGTTATTATTGTGCACCCGTTTGCTACCATGTGTCTTTTTGCATACTTTTTTTTTTAAATCCCTTTCGTCATTCCTTTTCAGATGCAGATACAACACAATAATCACACGGACACAAACACCTGCACAAAAGCACACTCACAGGAAACAATACATTGCATAAGGCGGGATCATGAGGCTGAATTGGTTTTCTGAGTTACTCCGCTTAGGCTAAAAAATAACTGTGGAAATGCAGAAATAGGAACAAAGGGAATGTGTCAAAGAAATGTAGCTGCAAAACATAGAAGGACAGATGAGGGACAGGCAGCAAGAAGAAAGGACACCAGGATAAGAGAGACAAGTGGAAGTAGCAGTTGGAGAGAAAGAAAGAAATACAGAGGGCCAGAGGGAGAGGGTAAGCGGGAAACCCAATCTGTGAGCTGATGGGGCTCCTCAGCACAGCGGCAAAATCAATTTGACTGGTGCTGCTTCTGCTCTGAATGAGAGGCAAGGATGATGGAGTGAGAGAGGAAAGAAAAGAGAAGAGATGGAGAGCATGGCAGCTGGGTAAGGATGGAGCTGTGGAGTCAATAAGAGTGTGCCGGTAAAAAGAGAGAAAATGGATGGAGGGAATAACAAGGAGGAGAGTAGAAGGAGGTCAGCTTAGGGACAGCAACCAGACAGAATGTAGGGGTGACGGATAGGCAATATAACACAAGCAGCCACCCGATGTTTACCTGTGGATTGGAATAGAGGGAGACTTTGAGATATTCAGTCAATAAAACAAAAGCGAAAATGCTGAGTGAGAAAGCACACATAAAAGTGGATTTAAAGTGAAATTTTTGATCAAAGTGAAAAGAGTTACCACTCAAAATGTGTAGTTCACTCAATAGCTTTTTCGACGGATACATTTTGAGGAAAAGAAAGCTGAGGATGGATCTGTGTTGCTTTGACAGCGCTAATCTAATCAGGCTGTCTTCCATATTACCTTGTTCAGTGTACAGGAAACCAACTGAGTTGTTTAATAAACGGCTGCTGTTATGGCATGAACTGCCTGCTAATGGAAGTGGGGGTTAAATGTTCTGTAAGAGCCATGATGGAGAAACAGCATTTGTTTTTACACCATATCAATGGCAGTAAACGGATGCAATGCCAAATTAGCTGACCACTATTATACCTTTTACCCTCTGCCTTAAGCACAATGGATTTACTGGAGAAGCTCTTGAGCTAATTAGCTGCTTAGCTTATTAGTTAATTGCCAGGAGAGAGACAATGCTGCCCCTCGTTTTGCTATCAACAGGTACCAGTGTGGCTGGCATTCAGCCATTCAGCACAGACTGGCTTCGGCTGTGTCTAATTAGTGCTGTGAACAAGGTGATTTTTTGGAATGCACAACCAACAGAAATACTTGCTTGGATCTGGGTTCGGGGCTAGACACCAGGATGTGAGATACAGGGGTTTGGGGTGTCTGAGACCCCTTGATTGACACTTGAAACCCCCTAAACGTCTCAACAGCAAAAGGTTGAAGGGTCTTGGTAAATAAAAAAAATAATATTAATAATGTCACAATACAATAATACTACATGATATATCAGCTATAAACATACTGCTTGTATAGAAAATACTGTTGTAAGTGTGCTTAAAAATTACAACTCTCCAGTCCGCATTTATAGAAGTATTCAAATCAGATGAACACAAATTATCAAAATACAGAAACACCAATGTAAGGTTCCAACATTTTCTGGGGGAGATCTCCAAACCCTGCCTATCCTGGTGGTGAATACTATTAACACTTTTTTTTTAAATTTTACTTTTGGAGCACTATAGGAAATATCACATTGCTTGACACCCAATGTGATATTTCTAGAGGTGATACATCGTGCGACAAGCAATAACAGTGTTATTATTGTAACTGCAGTTGAGGTATTTATGTCCTTATAAGAAATAAACTAAAAGGGGGATATGGTCATTTAGATTGTTAGAGAAAAGGCCGAAAGGCTCTTTACAATGTCACAAAGTTAACGCTGGCAGAGGAAGTGGCCTTTGTAAAAATTAAATATCAAGCTGGTAACTTGTAGAATAATACTGGGCAAGCTCTGCTCTTCCCTTCAGCAGAGCAGCAATAACAACTGTGAGGCTCAATCTAATATGTCTTTGTGTCTTTCAGTGTGCTTTTCTTTGTTTACAATATATCCTCTAACGTCGCTTTTCAGGAGAATACACATTTTATTTCAAACTAAATCAGAGTGCCAGCTTGGAATCATCTATGTGACAAGGAGCAAGACGAGGAGAAACAAAAAAATAATTACTGTTAAACACCATCTGAAGACCATCAAGATATTTAATCCATTCTTTAACCATCCTAGTGTTTCTTACCAACAATATGCAATCACGTCAAGACTTTCTTTTAAAATAAAGGCTTTGTACAAGGTATTTGTTTGTTAAAACAGCCCATTGTTCCTGACATAAGGCACTGAGGAAAATGGTTAATAACAGTTTGAAACGCACACTTGAAAAATATCCAAAGAGTGCATTTTAATCGGTTTGGGTAATATATAGTAACTATACCTTTGCTTTTACTGGGACTATAGCAGGATCCAATTGTATTAATTGTATGCGTGTGTGCGTGTGTGTGTGTGTGTGCCACCCCATCCTAATTCTATCATAAAGGCTTCTACCTCGAGAATGGAACTGCTTATTTTCTCATTGCTGCTGACAGCATCAGCCAAGAGGCTGCTATTTTTAAAAAAGGAGTGGGTGACTTGTGTGAGTTAATAAACGAGCACAGAAACGCACGCACACGCGCGCACACACGCACACACACACACACACACACACACACACAGACAGACAGATTCATGCAAGCAAATGATTTGCATAAAAAATAGATTTTTGTTCACCTGAAGTCAGTCTTGCACCTGTAGTGGAAAAACTCTGATCATCCTGCGCAACAAATCACACTCACAAATGAACATGTGTCAAAGTACAAACTGACCTCTCTCTTGCTTCTTGTACCAGACAGTTCCTGTCTCCTGTCCCTTATATATCTCTGCTTGTCCTACACGGTTCCTCTCCCAGTTTTTATCTCTGCCTGTTGCTAATAAATATGTTCTGCAACCGGCACTGTTCCGTAAATCTTTGATGCAATCGCAACTGATATTACTTTTGTAACTGATTTCCCCTTTTGCATGAGAACGTCTATGTTTTGCAAAAATATAAACAAAGACAAAAGACTTGAGATCTTCATTCAGCAAACAGAAAAATATACAACACACCTTTGACATGTGTATGCTCACACACCTTTATGCAACAATGTGCCACCCACAATTCAGTCCAGGAAAAAACACACACACACACACACACACACACACACACACACACACACACACACACACACACACACCACTTTGGGATACTGCCTTTCCATTTATCTTTATCGAGCCTTTCTCTTGGATTGAACAACTGATCTCCTTTTATTTAAAGCTGTCTATGAATAGTTTTACCACCTGACACCAGTGTGCAGCTACAAATCATTCTTGATCTAATGTAGTGGAAGATGTAACCACATCTGTTCTCGCACACTGAAGAGCGAGAAGACAGAAAGTAAAGACAAGGAAAGAAAAAAAAAGAGACAGGGAAAGGGAGAAACTGCACACACTATCAGCGTTTTTATAATCTGTGAGAGAGAGAGAGAGAGAGAGAGAGAGAGAGAGAGAGAGAGAGAGGGATGGATGGACGGACGGACGGACGGACGGACGGACGGACGGACGGACGGACGGACGGACGGACGGACAGACAGACAGACAGACAGACAGACAGACAGACAGACAGACAGACAGACAGACAGACAGATAGATAGATAGATAGATAGATAGATAGATAGATAGATAGATAGATACAAGTAATAACATTGTCCTGAAAAACAAACTGTTACAAAATATAGAAATTATGTTGTCTGACTTTGATTCTGGGTGTCTGACATTGAGCCACAGTGTGTGGGTCATGTGTAATATGGTTTATAGCACCATGTCTACCTCCCCGCTCTCTTTGGTGGAATGACATTGAAATAGGCTGCTTATCCCTTGATCACCGCCAGCTTCATTTGTCTCAATTAGCAAGACAGCTTTTGCTTTTCTCATGTCCATTTCAATTAGCTTGTTTCGCAACATTGCTTTAGCGCTTGCGTCAAAGAAACCGTGTACGTTTGACTGAGAGGGTGAATGTGCGTGTCTGTTATGCATGTGTATTTTGTTAAAAAAAAAAAAAAAATAGCAGAGGATATGGAAGCTTGTTTAACACCCTGCTTTTCCTGCCTAACACAGCAAGTACAATCCCACTAAAATAAAAAAAAGCACTAAGACAAACAGACATCCACAAGCAAAGGAAGGACACCACCTGCAGTAAAAGGCTAACTAGTGGCAAACAGGGCCAAACACTACAAACGTCCACCTGCCTTTTTTTTTGTTATCTCTCCCTATCTCCAGTGATGTGCCGTCTGCCCATGTATAAAGCTGGAAATGTTTGAGACGGGGAAAAAGAAGGAAACGATTAACACCTTCTCTTATGCCACCAACAGGTTGAGTCAAACTTAAACGCACCATATGCTCTCTCCCCAACAACATCGTCTGGTTTTTCACACCTCTGAAATTGTGCTTCCTTTTCCAGATAAGATGCTCTTTCAAAGGTGTTATGCAAGAGTGCAACTGGCTTTCCTTGCTGAAAACAAGAGAAGACACATTTTCACTTCATCGATAGTCGTTAACACATTGTTCAGGTGCAAATAAAATAAACTGTAGGAAAAAAAAACTTGACTAGGATTCATTGCATTATTGTGATGTTTAACACAAACTTTTAGTAAGCATCAATCTTTCTTTCTTTCTTTCTTTCTTTATCATAAGATGTCCGTACAGTATCACTTTGGTTTAATTGATTCCTCCCCCCTCACCTTTAACAGCAGTGAAACACAAGGGTCAAAGTGCAAGGCTTACATGCCTTTGGGAAATGACGAGAGGGGCTTCCTACTGAGCAAGAGAAGTTCACCAGTATTCCTGCAGGCTTTCAACCAAAGTGATTGATCTTGGTGAGCAAGCTTAGACAACGCTAGCTCAGGACTAAAGGTTAAACTCTGTTACTTTATAGTCTGGAGTCATGTACGACAACAGAAATAGATGCATACGTATATGCTCATCTGCAGCCTTGGAGAACTCAGCTCTCTGGCTTGTTCTGGCACAGTATCTCTCTCTCTCTCTCTCTCTCTCTTTCTGTCTCTGTCACTCTCTCTCTGTACCCCAGCACTGTTGTTTAACTCTCTGTCCCTCTCCTTTTCTCCTCTCGCCGTCGTGGGGGGGCAGTGTTCCCTTTTGTTATGTTGGCCCTCCTCCTTGATTTGCTCCCTAGATGTTACCATGGAAACTACAAGACACTACATCACCTCAAGTAGAAGTTTCTCAAAGTGTTCGCCAGTATGTGTGTGGATTTTAGTGTGTGTGTGTGTGTGTGTGTGTGTGTGTGTGTGTGTCTGTTCATGCTGGTGCTGGATTTCAATTTTTACTGATACGGAACTGCATAGTTAGAGGGCCCCCTCCTAAAACTGACACACACACAAACATACAGACATACAGAATACACACACACTGCACACCGACACACTCACACAAACCCACTCTGAGCAAGTTATCTAACAGTTATTAGTGTCAAGACTGAGTAACTGTTGCAGAAGCAGGGCGATTGAGATTATGGAGTATAATGGAGGGTATGGGACTATCCTAGATCTCAAAATGGTTGCCATGGTAACGAAGGTGTAGAGAAGGCTTCAAGATAGTATGACTTTTGTGTCATTATCCTATGTCAGAGGCACAGTATATGAAATGTGCATGGCTACCTCATATGAACTTGTAATGGCTGCGGAGATACAAAAATATGCAAGACAAGCACAAATATTGCATAGCGCTAGAGAACAACTCTTTAACTCCAATATTTGATATGTTGCCTTTGAAGTAATTAATTTGAGAAGATAAAGGCTATAGTATTTTTTTTTCTTAAATGGTTGACAATAGGGCAAATGTCTGTTTTTCTTGTTGAAGGTAAAATATGTGGTTTTTGGTCTTACAAAAGCTACAGGACACTCAAGGTTAGAATAGTTCTGGATTGTTCAATAGTTTTACTTTATTTTGTTATTTTAATGTATTTCAATTTCAGTTATGTTTGATATCCTTTTTAAAGCTGATAAGTTTATTTTTTAATTTGTGAACATGCTTAGTTTCAATGCATAGCTTTTTTAGATAAAAAACAAAACACAGTTAACACTTTTAGTAAATGACTAAGTTTGTCTCAGTATTCAAGCAACTTCTGAAAATACCCTACACATACTGACAGTGTAGCACAAACAAGGTAAACAAGATTTATCTTTTGTATTGAGAGAGCACATCCAAATTTAAAACTGCTATGTCTGACACCATTTGGTTAGATGACCCTCTATGTGCTTTTGGAAAAAAAATGCAAAACTAAAGGTCATCTTATTTTATTTAGTTTTGCAAACACACAATACCATTTCAGTTAGTTCCTTTTTAAAAATTAAAAGCACGTTTTTAATTTAGGAATAATGTTTTTTACTTTTCAGTTTTCATTATTTTGGCAGTTTTTCATTAAAAATAATCACCTTCACACACACACACACACACACACACACCCATACACACATGCACTCACACACACAATTTACTGTAATCAAATGTGCTTTTCATTATATTTGGGCTTCTTCAAAAGTATAGGGTTTAACTAATGAATGATGGATGGTCCTATTATATGGAAGTCATATTATCACATTGCATTATGTAACATTGCATTAATAAATATGTACACATTATGTTGCTCCACTGACTGCAAAGAGAGTGTTGTGACTGTGCAGATCTCAGTTCAGATGAGAGAGGCACCACTCCTTTTTCAGTGCAATGGAGCGTGGGATTAAATGCAGACCCGGGATCAGCTTGTATGACTCATGCTGTGCTCTGGGCTCTCTTTGCACTGTGCTGGGTCAATGAGATGAAGTAGGCGATGATTATGAGAGACACACACACACACATACACACACACACACATACATACCACACTTCTACCCGCAACATCACAGTGCCTTTGTTCATTACCCGTTCTCTCTCTGAATAACCGAGAAGTAGAAGATAATGACACTGACATAGCATATGTTACGTCACTCAGTGCTCTGTGTGAAGAGATGCTTTGAAGCATGCTGCTCGGTTTACTGCTCACTGCCCTCTTGCTAGTTGTTTAAAGCCATTCATTTTGAATTTGGCCTGCATGGTGTTGCCTGAGGGAAACTGTTGAGGGTCAAATGAGCTGCATTCAGTGTTGCTGATTGCATTAGTTAATTAAGGCAATCAAATGTTTTATTTAAGGCTTTGTGCCTTCTAAATGCAATCCTTTACAAAATGAACTATGACATATTTTACTGTCAGACAGTACCTCTTACCGCTATGCTGATTTTTCGTATACATTAGTAACTAGAGACTTTTTAAGATTTATTTTGGGGCTTTTTATGCCTTTAGTGGAGAGTTACCTGACCCCTCCACATAGCATCGGTTTGATGGTTAAACATACAGTAAATGTATGAATTAAGAATCTTCATTATGGTTATCTAGTTGGCTTTTTTAAGAACAGGCAAAACAAGTCAGTTTTCATGACCAGCATAAAACTCCCAAGGGCTTTAATATTACAGATAATGAACTTAAAAACAGTACCTTTTTTTCAAATTCTTTAGTTAAACATACATTTACTAAGATTTGAGTATTGTTGCAAATGGTTTTCGTCAAATATCCCCTTTGATAGTAAAAAATTCAAACTGAGATCATTCAAGATGTGACTGCATGTGTGGAAATACACTGCTAATGAGCAAAGAGTTGTGAAGATGAACCATGCAGGGAAAAAAAAACAAAAAAAAAAAAACAGTTGGTCTCCCAGGATAAAAGGAACAATTTTAATGAGTAACACTGTTTATTATGAGTTATTTGCTCAAAATGAAGCAAGCAGCCTGGGTGACAGCAGGATGCATGGTGTGAATTAAATCTCTGTAATTGTTTGACAAAGCCATTTTGATCGAGTGGACTTTGTTGCCAAAGGGGTACTTCAATGCGGGTTACTTAAGTGGACAGCAGTTCACCAGGGATCCTTAAGCTGGTTTGAAACAAGATATTTGAGCATGCAAAATCAGCCAGGCAGTAATTGTTGCTTGCACTCGTGTAAGCAGGAGAAGGAACTAAAAGTGATAGAAGCTGATTTTAGTGTTTAGAGACAAAAAATAAAAAATAAAAATAAGGGGGCAGCAGGGGCTTGATCACTTGCTAGAGGAATAAAACTAAGAAATCTGATTGAAAACACTGCTGAATGGCTTTGATGAATTATGAATATATATATATTTCTAAATTAGAATATGTCCGTTTTTGCATAACAAACATTTCAAACATTTGTTTCACCATTCTGACTCTAAAAGGCTACAAAATGGGTACTGTTAGCCTCTGATTATTGCAGATACATATTATTAGACGGTCTCAACAAGCGCTTTGAAACTAGGAACTTTCTAGGAGCAAAGTTCATTCATCTCTCATACTCCCTTCTCTGAATTGGTCATCTGTAAGACCCAGGGAAACAAAAAAAAATGTTGAAAAACTTTTTTTGACCTTCTCAGCTTCTGAAGGTAAAACAAAATCACATACAGGACTTCAAGAGCAGAATCTGTTATTACCCAACTAGAACAATGCATTCAAAGATGTTGAGTTATGTTGGTATCAAGAGTCTCCAGAAGAAGTATGGGAGGTAGGAGCCTTTCATGTTCATGTTGTTTGCCTGTGGTACCATCCTGCAATTTAGGTCTTGGGGACACCCTCTATTGATATAGCAATCATTTGTGTTAGAGCCACAGATTCATATATTTTGCAGCATTTGTATTATTTTGTATTGAAATGTTTATAATTAATATAATTAATTTATGTTTCTTATTTTTGTCAGTTTTGGAGGCATTTTTGGGGTCACTGTGGTTATGCTTTGTTTGATTCTGCTGCCGTAAATTGATCCCGCTGTCATAAAGCGGCTGATTGTTGCGCTGTGGCCATGTAAGATAAATCATCGTTAATATGAGCAGGAGAAGGAGCCACAGTTTTTCTGACCGTAGTTATTATCTTTTATTGTTTTAATTGAACATTTTTTTTACTATGTAACCTGCCTTTTTGACGAGAAATAAATCGTCTTTTGTTTCATTTTTAAATCTGCGTCATTTTCATTTTTGGATTTTTTCTTTTGGGATATACATTTTCAAGGCACGCGTCAGAAACCTTCTAGTCCTGCTCAGAAGTGGCAAAAGGATTTTTTGAGCAAAATTGCCACTACAATTTGTGTTGGTGCTGTAGGGTTATAATCCTCCTTTCTATTAATAGGCATTCATTTACCATCTATTGTTGTGACTAGCTTCGCATTATCGTTTGAGAGAAGTGTATGAAGTGTATGTTGGCTAGTTAATAAATTTCACTTTGCACTATTCCCCACCAACTCTGTCTTGATATTTATGTTTCTCTATATAACTTTTGCGATAAATCTTTTGAAAGCTAATTGATAAGACTTACTTTTATGCATGATCATCTATCTACAAATGAGGCAATCTGTTTTTGAGTCTAGTCTATGATCATAATTCTATTTTAATGAAGTCATAACCTCACCAGGGAACAGTCTAACACATAGGTAGAGAAAAAAAACACATAAGCAAACATATGCTCAACTGACCTCAACTCCATTATTCTCTTTCTTTTCTCCAACAAAGGAAAATATTGACATGTATTAATGTGTGTATGTATGTGTGTTTCTATGTGTGTTAATGTACATGTATGTGTGTCGGTATGCATTTCTGTGTATGCTAGCTTGTCTATATTTACGATTGTGTGGGTATGTTTATTTACATTGAATGCCTCTCTGCACGGTAAGCGTTTCCACTGCTCATAGAGCAGTTGATCAAAATGAAGCTTTCAGTATAAAGGGCACAGCTTTTTGGCTCCCCTCTAAATGTGGGTTAGAACCTTAAAGTAACCTCTTGGTGCACTCTCACTAACTGGAAACACACAACTTTGTGCACAAAACTTTCTTCAGTGTGTTTGTTGAAGGGTTGAGATTGGGAACACTGTGTCTAATTCAACAAAAATGTGTGTGTATGTGTGTGTGTGTGTGTGTTTAGGTGTTGTTGTGTGTGTACTCACGGTTTTATCTGTTTGTGGCTGAGAGCTTAAAGGCATATCCAGCTACTGGTAAATTACCCAAAGCAATATGGTGTGGTGTGAAGGCAGCGGGAGGGAGTGGAGGGGAGGTGATGTGGGAGATGGAGAGAGAAGGTGGTGCGTGTGTGCGTGTGTGTGTGTGTGTGTGTGTGTGTGTGTGGGGGGGGAGGAGACAGCTGAGTGATCATTTGGAACCCTAGGTCTTATCAAACATTGTTACTGCACCCCACTGCCTCTCATTTACATTTTTACATTTCCTTTTCCCTCTGAGGCAAACACACATACAGGCACAAGCAACACAAGCACACTGGCAAAAACACATTGGAGAGACTGGCACATGGGAACACAATATATACAAGCAAAGGGAAATTACCCACGACACATGGAACATATGGAACCCATATGCACATAGTAAGGTAGCATTGTTCAGTACTGTTGACTTTTAGACTCATATTTTATTAACGCTACTGTTTCTGCATTACATCTGATAGAGACAAACTCAAATACAGCCAGCCCCTATAGATAATGCACCCAGGTATTGGAGAGAGGGTAGCTATTAATCTAGAAGGAAAGTTGCAAAGGCCTTTCCCTAGATTGCCTTGCAGCATCTCACATTGCTCCTATGTCTTATAATTGATTTGATCTCTACATTGTATCATAAAAAAAACACTTTGGGATGTGTGTGTAAGTGTGTGTGTACACAAGCCAGTGACAATAACAACTCTCCTACATAAATGCAGCAGGTAAAATGCATGAATTTCTTTTGTAAGGAAGTATGCTCACTGACACTCACATTAAGAACATTTGATCCCATTCTTTATGCGTTGCAAGCGGTTGATCCGATGCTCTAAAACACACTTGGATATCTGGTTGCGCAGTGCAATCTTGCTGTGCCATTTCTTTTGACAGCATTTCTTCCTTTCAAGGAAAAGTCTGAAACAAGAAAAACTATTAAATAACTTCTAATTCACAAAACATGTTGTCTCTTTAGGTGTGAATTAACTTGCAATAAGTTTCTGCTGCTTTTCAGAGCTTACTTTTCAAAGCTCTCTCTTTGTTTAAAAATGAGTTGTCAACCTGAATTGATTGTCATGGAAACTAGAAAAAAGAAGCGATTAAGGTAAAAGAGAGAATAAGCAGTGAATCAGCGATACAGAAATGCATCAAATAGAAATCTTGATTAGAAAATGATGAATCAGATCATACAACTTAAGACGTTTTCATATAATATAGACTTCTGAAAATTTCAGAACGACTGCTCCTGAAATCCTCCTGATGTGGTCGTTCAAACTTGCGCCTCACAATAGGAGACTATCCCTGTCGGATTGGGATGGGGCGGGGACTCCTGAGGTAAGAGATGACGTGAAATGAATGACGTAAAACGAAGCAACCAAGTCTGCTATACAATGCTAAAATGAAAATATCCTGGGCAACAGAAAATGTAAACCAGCCATTTGATTACATTCACAGAGATCCTACTTGTCGCATGCAGACAGTCTATGGTCGTGCACAGATCACAGGATATGAACTTCACCAACCCACTCCCACATGCATGAGGTGAATTCTCCTGAGAATATCAGGCAGCATTCCCACATCAGCTTACTCTAACTTTCTATGGAAAAAGTACCAGGGGGCTGGGACGAGAAACTCTAAATAAAGTCCAAGTGAAAAGTTTGCAATCACCATATAGCATATATTTTCAGGAGTTGTGTGCAAGCATAAAAACACTACTACTTTAAGAGGGAAACACCTTTCCACTGGCTCACGAAAGACTCCTGCAGACACTAGATCATTAAATTCAAACTTCCACAAAAAAGGGGAAACTGTTCACAGAAAAATGCATGAACAATTGAAAGACACTAGCAAATGTTAAATTAAATTCACTTGGTGATACGGTCATATTGATTTTGAGACAATGGGGTATAGAAAGTTCAAAGAGAAACATGAGAGAGAGTTTTTTTCTTCTTTTTTTTCTGTATGTCCAGCAAATGTTAAAAATTGAACAATAAAGATGACTTTGAATCATCTTGATTTGTTGTATATCCTTTAATGATGATAACCAGACAAGTGTCCTCATAGACCATTTGTGATGATATTAAAATAATCTCTCACACATTTTACCAATGGTCTAAGTTACAACCAAAGGTTTACACCAGTACTTAAGTTTGTCTTTCACCAATGTATATTTTCATTTCTACACTTGACAAAACAATAAGTAAAACAAATGGTTTATCCATAAACGTTACATATTTAATCTGAAGAGGAGAAACTCCCAACTGAAACTAGAGAAGAAATGTGTTCACTCTGACAACATTGCTAGTCAATCACAATGCATTAGGATGTATGACCATTAACAATGACAGTAATGTGTGATAAAGAGTCACCAGTTACCATATGCTGTATATTTTTAGACTTTTGGAGGTAACCCAAGAATCAGGATGCAGTCATGGATTGCTGCTATTTAGGTGCAGCCAACCAAACCAACCACATGTTTTTGGTGCTTTACTACAGTACATATCCATGAAGCTCCAACTTTCAATCCTGGTTTGTAACTCTTCCAGAAACATTTTAGATACCTTTGAAGACAGGCACCCTCAAGGTATCTGATCTGATGCCTAAATTCATGAAGCGTTTCCTCGGAAAGGAGCTACAGCTATGCAAAAGCTTCACCTAGAAACCTTGGCTCAGATGACAGACCAAAACCTTTTGCTGTGTTTTGTAACATGAGTTTGGACATTGGGGTGAAGAAATAACCTCTGTTAATGAAGGCATAACAAAATTATTGTTTTTTGTGGAATAGGTGTCATTTTGTACACTTCCTGCAAAGAGTCCCCTTTAACTATTATTTTAAAAATGTTATTATTATTGTTGTCATGTTTGGTCCTTATTGCTTACGCTGAATGAGGACTGAGGTTTTTCGTATTGGTTATGGTTTATTGCAGGGAAGAGATGGAGAAGGTGAGATGGTGTCCAGGGAATTGCAAAGGAAAAGAGAAATGGCAGGCCAGTTAGGTTGAAGGTGTGAACGTGGCAGACAGCCACACAGGAAGGTAGATAGGGAGAGCTGGGATCCTGAGGCACAGAGAGGAATTGAGAGCAAAAACTTCTTAAAAATAAAGATTAAAAGTTTACCTTAGATGTAGTCTACTGCAGTGGCTGAAACAAGGATCTGGCCATGAGAGGTTAGCGAGCCAAGGTAGTTCAACTGAGGTCTGAGTATGGTAAGTTGAATGAACATGAAACACATGCATTGCAATGTCGTTATCCATTTGAGGATAATCAAATTGCACCTATCGCTATCCCCCATTGATTGATTGTGTGTCCCAAATATAATGCAATGTTGAGGAACACAGACACATTTTAGAGTGTATGGAAAGAAAATGTGAGAGTGGGCAGCTTTAAAAGAGCAAAGGACAGCTGAGGGATGTTGTTAATGCTATATGGTTAATAGCAAGAGGAAAGCTTTTATTGAGCACATTATTGATCAGACAAATGTTTTTTTGTTTTTTTTAATGCTCAGAATCTCCTTTTTGTACACTCAGGAATTAGGCACCAATATTATTCTAAAACAAAGTCCTTCCAATTTTAATGTGTGACTGCAGATGATAATTGAGTAAGAATAGCATCAGCTATAAAATCTGATCAAATCAAATCAAATCAAACTTTATTTATAAAGCGCTTTTCATACTTTTAAAAGTAGCACAAAGTGCTTTACATGTTAACATCACATTAAAATCACATTAAAATCATTCCCACCCTCCCCCCATCCCCCACGCATACAGACAGTATCACACTCACAGTCATGCTCACAGTCACCCCACGCTCCAACACACACACGCAGACCTACTCACATACACACACATGCACACACACCAGCATCAATGGTATGGACAGAAGGCTGAGTACGGATGAACCAGGTAAGTAAACGCCAAAGAGGAGCCGTCTGCATCGAGAGCGGCAGATCGGCCGCAGCCATCAGGGGCACCATCACAGGGTGCCCAGGGGAGGCGGGGCCGAGACCCCTGACCTCCACCCAGACACCGCAGGGCGGCGCCCAGGCAGCCACAGCCCTCCACCGCTCCCGACACAGAGGGCTCCCTCGGAGGAAACACTGGCAAGAAACGTAAAATACATAAAACTTTAAAATGAGGCCAAACAATAGACTGAATAAAGCTAAAACCAATAGAATGATGGTAAGAGATAAGTAATATGCTAAAATCATAACAGATAAAATGAATAAATATTATTTAAAAGCTAGACTAAAAAGGTGGGTCTTGAGCCTGCTCTTAAAAATATGAGCGTTCTCTGCGGCCCTGAGGTCCTCCGGCAGGCTGTTCCAGAGGCGAGGGCCGTAAAAACTGAAGGATGCCTCGCCGTGGGTGTGTGTCCTGACTTTTGGGATGACTAAAAGACCTCTGCCGGAGGAGCGCAGGGACCGCGAAGGCTCATATGGTAAAAGCAATTCTGACAGATAAGAAGGCCCAAGACCATTAATACACTTAAAAACCATTAAAAGAACCTTAAAATCGATCCTGAAAGACACGGGGAGCCAATGCAGTGATTCTAAAACCGGAGTAATGTGAGCCCGCCCTCTGGTCTTCGTCAGGACACGAGCTGCTGAATTTTGTAAGAGTTGTAGGCATGAAATATTCTTTTTAGGAAGACCAGAGAGCAGGGCGTTACAGTAGTCGATACGACTGGTGATAAAAGCATGCATTAGCGTCTCCGTGTTGGCCCGAGAGAGAATGGGGCGGACTCTGGCTATGTTCTTTAAATGATAAAAACCTATTTTGGTGATGTTCTTGATGTGTGGAATAAAAGTCAGCTCAGAGTCTAAAATCACGCCCAGGTTTTTCACCTGTGTGGATGGATTAAAAGATAGTGCCTGTAATTTGGGTAAAAGTTTCTCTCTCTGAGCCTCAGGACCGAGGACTAAAACTTCAGTTTTGTCCTGGTTAAGCTGGAGAAAGTTATCTGCCATCCAGGATTTGATGTCTAAAATGCAGTTAAAAAGTGCATCCATTGGCCTTGTGTCATCAGGAGACATGGAGATGTACAACTGTGTATCATCTGCGTAGCTGTGAAAGCTGACTCCATGTCTCCTGATGACACTGCCTAGAGGTAGCATATACAAGTTAAAAAGCACTGGGCCTAAAATCGAACCCTGGGGCACACCACATGTGACTTTATGGACCTTAGAGGAGCAAGTATCTAGACTTACCATGAATGTCCTGTCTGTGAGATATGAGGTAAACCATTTGTGAACAGCACCGGACAGGCCGATGTGCTGCAAACGGGTTAAAAGGACAGTGTGATCTACTGTGTCGAAGGCGGCGCTCAGATCCAGTAGAATCAACACTGTCAGCTTCTGTGAATCATAATTTAATCTAAAATCATTTAAAATCTTTAAAAGGGCCGTCTCGGTGCTGTGGTTTACCCTAAAACCAGACTGAAATTTCTCCAGGACATTATGTGAGTTAATAAAATCATTCAACTGAATAAGAACAAGTTTTTCTAAAATTTTGCTTAAAAATGGTAAGTTAGATACTGGTCTAAAATTATTAAAATCATTAAAATCTAAATTGCTCTTCTTCAGCAGGGGCCTCACCACTGCCCTTTTAAAGGCAGCAGGAAAGACCCCCGTCTGAAGAGAGCAATTCATCATGTTTAAAAGCTCTTCTCTGAAGGATCCATAAAATAATTTAAAAAATGAGGTTGGGGTTGGATCTAAAAGACATGTGGTGGGCCTCACTGAGGAGAAAACTTTATCAAGGGTCTCAGCATTAACCAGGACAAAACTGTTCAGTGTTTCCACCGGTGAAGACAGACACCCAGATGTGCTTAAAACCATATTACTTTGGGAGGATAAAATGTTACATCTGATAGTGTCAATCTTCCCCATGAAGTGGTCTGCAAACTCCTCACAAAGGGAGTCAGTGGCGTTAAAATGAGGTTTGTTAAAATCTGGATTGAGTAGATTGTCTATTGTTGAGAAGAGAATTTTGGTGTTATTTTTATGGTTATTGATAAGGTTTGAGAAATAATTATTGCGTGAGTTTCTTATTGCTTTATTGTATATTTTTTGCTGTTCGGCATACATTTGATGGTTTATTGTAATTTTGTTTTTTCTCCATCTTCTCTCTGCGACCCTACAATTACGTTTCAGTTTCTTAAGTTCTTCATTTCTCCAGGGGGGTATTGGTTTATTACTGATGATTTTTGTTTGAAGTGGGGCAACTGTGTTGATGGCCGACCGTAGTCTGCTGTTAAAATCATCAATAATAAGATCGCAGGGGGCAGGTAAAACAGTAGGTGGACATTTTTCTAAAACCTCTTTAAAATTTGCAGCCACTTCAGGGGTTAGATGACGTTTCGTTATAGTTCTCACAGAGGTCTCCCGCTGAATAAAACCAGTGATGTTAAAAAACACGCAGTAGTGGTCCGACACAGCCAGGTCAACAACAGAGGACACCCCGGTGGACAGGCCATATGTGATGACCAGGTCCAGGGTGTGCCCTCTGTTGTGAGTCGGCTGTGTGACGTGTTGGGTAAAATCCATGAAATTAAGAATATTTAAAAACTCATTAGACAGAGGGTCTAGTGGGTTGTCTACATGAAGGTTAAAATCACCGGTTAAAATAATCATGTTAAAAGAACTGTGTAAAATTGCTAAGAATTCTGAAAATTCCTGAATAAAAAGACTACACCTTTTAGGTGGACGATAAAAGGTGACACATAAAATCGGAGGGTTGCTAAAAACAATTGCGTGATATTCAAAGGTGGTGTATTGCTCAAATAAAATAGGTTTGGTGGCAAGAGTGTTTGTGCTTATAGAAGCTGTGCCACCTCCCCTTTTACCACACCTTGTAGAATAAAAGCAGTTAAAATTAGGTGGAGAGGCCTCGGTGAGAACAGCAGGTGCATCCGCACCCAGCCAAGTTTCAGTTAAAAACAAACAATCAAGTTTTCTATCTAAAATCAGTTCATTCATAATAAAAGACTTGTTCAGCAGAGAGCGGACATTGAGGAGGGCCATGTTGATTGTGAGTGGAGACTGATTTACTGTAGGATGTGGTTGAGCTTTGGGAAGAGGTTTGAGATTATTGATGTTAATGGTGGATTTGTGAGGAGGGTTATGCTGATTCCGCTCTCTGCTGATAATGACAGGGATGTGGTGAATTGAGTCCAGTGGAACAGCAGATGGTGTGTGGGAGGGGCCTGTGTGGCGCAGGTGTGTGTGTGGGGTCATCAGTCAATCAAGTGCAGGTGCAGAGTGGTGGATGGAATAGAGAATATTGCCTGTGAGTGTGTGGGTGCCGAACCTGTTCAGGTGAAGGCCATCTGGCCCGAAGAGAGTGGGACGGTTCCAGAAAAGATTAAAATTGTCAATGAGGTGAATGTCGTGGAGTCTGCAGAGGGAGTTGAGCCAAGTGTTCAGGTATCGGGTCCGGCTGAAGCGCTCATCACCTCGGTTGAGCGTAGGGAGGGGACCAGAGACAAACACAGACATGCCTTTAATAATCCAGGGTTTCAGCATGTTGAAGAGCTCCCTGAAGTCTTTTTTTGTTTGTTCTGACCGCCCGTGCGGCATGTCATTTGTACCCACGTGAACAACAATCCTGTTGATGGTGGCGGGCATGGACTGGAGCAGATCAGGGAGCTCCCGCACCATCCGTGCCACTGTCGCTCCAGGAAGACAGTGCACTGTAGCATTGAAGAAACGAACGTTTCTGATGATGGAGTCACCGACAATAATTGTTGTTGGAGGGAAGAGTGGCTGTGGCTGGGGGTCCGAGCGTGGATTTCTGAGATGTGGAATATCGCCATGGGAGGAGGTGGGCTGGCGAGAAGAAACGAGGTCCCCGGGCTTGCGCCGCGTACAGAGTGGGTTCCCATCAGCGATGGACCCCGGCAGCAGAGGCGCATTCACGGCCGAGATCCCCGACGGAGTTGCGGCCTCCCGGGTCCCGGAATCCTTCGCACCATCAGCGCGGCGGTGGTCCACAGAGTGCCGGCGCACCGCCTCCGCCAGCAGCTGCCGGCGGGATGTTCGCGATGGGAGCTGAACGTCCGACGCCGCAGTCGGACACCGGTCAACTCCGCCAGTTGCCAAGGTGGATGGCGTTGGGTTAACCGAGTGGGCGCCCACGAATGACGGCGGGGGTGAGGACGGCGGCTCAGGTGTACCGGATGACCTACCGGTCGCCGTCGGAGCCTCCCCAGGCGTAAGGTCCGCTGTGGAGGGGGGAGCATCGGCTCCGGGCTCCGAGCCCACACCAGGACCCGCAACCAGGGCCGAACCAGCTCCCGACAGTGGACCGAAACGGTTTGAGAGGCAGAGCCGGGGAGGCGAGGCAGAGCGGTTAGCGGCTTTCTTTCCGCCACGGAGTACCACCTCCGTCCAGGACCGGTGGTGGCTGGGTGTCGAGGAGGAGGACGGCCGCGGGTAGATGGAGCCGTCCCAGTGCGCCGTGTCGTGGAGAGCCGCTGTCATTGACGAGATCCGGCGGGATTGCTCGTGCGCGATGTTCAAACATTCTACCAGCATGGCAGATTTGGCCTCCAGCTCAGCCTTAAGCCGGCGAACATCCTCCTCAAGGTTAGTTATGTCTTTATTTGTTATGTTTGGTGTTATGAAGTCTTGGGAGAGCAGGGGAGTAGCCATAGTTGTGGCGCGCTTAGCTAGCTTTAAGTTTAAGCCCCTTGTGTAGCTGTGGTGGGCTGGTAGCTCCTGCTACTGGCTGCTGTGGTGGTGATGGCCTGGTAGCTCCTGCTACTGGCTGCTGTGGTGGTGATGGCCTGGTAACTCTGTGATCCTGATCCGGTAGGCCGGGCAGGTGGCCGGAGGCTGGATACTGGCAGGCCGGGCAGGTGGCCGGAGGCTGGATACTGGCAGGCCGGGCAGGTGGCCGGAGGCTGGATACTGGCAGGCCGGGCAGGTGGCCGGAGGCCGGATACTGGTAGGCCGGGCAGGTGGCCGGAGGCCGAATACTGGCAGGCCGGGCAGGCGGCTGGAGGCTGGAGACTGGCAGGCCGGGCAGGTGGCCAGAGGCCGGATACTGGCAGGCAGGGTGCAGGTGCAAGATTTTTATAAAGGATGGCTATATGACCTATATCCACCCAGTAGAATAAGAATCAGAATCAGTTTTATTGGCCAGGTATGTATGTACAGTATGTATGTACAGTATGTATGTACAGTATGTATGTATGTATGTATGTATGTATGTATGTATGTATGTATGTATGTATGTATGTATGTATGTATGTACAGTATGTATGTATGTATGTATCTATCTATCTATCTATCTATCTATCTATCTATCTATCTATCTATCTATCTATCTATCTATCTATCTATCTATCTATCTATCTATCTATACTCTGGTGGTGGAAGAATGTAAGGTGTGATGAGGAGTGGATTTCTGAGGCTGTTTCTGAAGATCACAGAAGCAGTGAGATGGTAGAAGTGGTAGAGAGGGAGGAGCAAAGTTGAATGAAGAAGTTGAATAAATGTGTGACAGAATATAACCTGTCTTCCTGCTTGAACTTATGCTGAGCTCTATTTATTGTGCTTAGTCATACTGTAGCAATGATGATGATGAAGTGGGGTAAAGACTCCCTGCTTAAAGAACAGACATACGGTACGTCAGTTCAAAAACAATATTATTCCAACCATTCACTAGGAAATGTTTGTGTAATATGAACTGTGAAAAGGGAGAAAGCTTCATTTTCTGCTGATTCAGATGGAATATGGAGAGAAAAAGATTTGTTCATATATTAGTTATGTGTGAACAATAGATCTGTCGAAAACCTCTTTGGTGTAAAATGCTAATATCGTTTCATGAAGTTGCTTAAATTTTTCCAATCACCTATCCTAACTGTAATTAACAATTCAGCATGCCCTTTTTTTGAAACTGCTCCCTTTCTGTCCTTTCTCCTTCGCCTCTCTCCCTCCAACTGCCCCCCCCCCCCCCCCCCCTATTACCAATCCTAATGATAGCCAGTCTTCACAGAGAGGTGCTGATGGCAGTGGGCGCATATCGTTATATTTAGATCTAATTAAAGATCATTATAATCTATCAGCACAATGGGCACCAGGCTGTGATAGAGTCAGAGGAAAGGGCATGGGAGAGGGAGGGAGGGAGTTAGAAAGAGAAAAAAGGAGTACGATAGCAGGAAGTAAGAGAGCCTAAATGTGTCTGAGTCATTGTCAATACCCCCCATTGTTCCATAACAACCTCCTTGAATTCTCAATTATCAAAATGTGATTACAAAGCATTACAATGATTGTGACCCTGGTACAGACACAAGGGTAAAAGGGACAGGGAGGGGAGGGGATAAGTATTGAATAATAAGAGGTATGTGAGCATATGGTGATCATTGTTAATAGCATGGGAGAGAAGGTGAGTATATATTGTATGTATATCATGTATTGTATTTAAATGTAATTGAAATAAACACTGTAATGAAAATTAATTTGTAAAATCAAATACACTCACTAAGGAACTAAAAAATAAAGAACTCCTCATCAACCATACATTTCTTTAATCGTTTTCTTTTTAACTGCTTAAAGACAATTTCAACTATGCTTCTTAAAACTTCACCACTTCAAATTTACAAAGTTGATTTTTTATAGCACTAAGCTGACTGTGAAGTGACAGAGACGTAGAGGAGCAGTGGCACTCTCTTCCCTATCAGAAGGAGTAGTGCAGTTGACATGGAATTGATTTAAAAGGACGGGTACAAATTTCACTGGCCCTGTCTCATATTACTCTTCCTTATCTCTTGCCAATAGCTTCATGCAATTATTGCAGCTGTTGCCAACTCCATTTCTGTTTGAACCTCAAACTGAAAGTATTATGACTTTGTTTAAAACTTTAGGCCATAAAGTAGATTGCCAAAATGTTCTTTTAATTGGAAATCAAAGAACTTAATTCAGTAAACCTGTGGCAATCCCAATTTGGCATCCAACTAGAGAACAGGTTATTACCATGTTCTAATATTCCAATGAAAAGTAGAAGTACTAATGTTGATCCCTGTAGCACCGGCTATGACGCAGACACCAACAGACTAAGTAGGACATTTATTTCAAATTAACCTGGAGATGTGGTAATTGTTTTTTTCTCCAATTCAGATGCTAATAAAGACAATTTTTTTCCTCATTTTTTTAAAAGGGGGGAGCAACATCATCCTCAATTTTCATCTTTATTAATCACAGTTCCTTGAAGAAAAAAAGTGCGATTCAGTAGCCCTTGAGCACCAGCATTAAACCAAAACAATGTGATGTTTGGCGACGCCTATGCTATTCAGAAGCCTCTGCCCTCCGCTCTCCACTTGAGTTACACAAAGGAGTTATGAATTAGAACGCGCCATAATTAAGCACCATTAAGCTCATGGGGCGTAATAAAATTGTCCCTTTGCTCGAGCTGAAATTGCCTGTGGCCTGCATTGTTGTATTATAAGGCTATAGCACACTTTGGTTAACTTGTAGCTTTATATTGCGCATAGATTGACACGGAATGAGCTAAAGCTACAGATACTTACATATGTGACATTTAAATAAGAAGTGAGTTGGCTGTGTTATTCTTGTCTAGTCCTTCACTAAAACAGCTTTATACGCAAGACTGTCCCGTCCATGTAAACACGGCTCCGACAGTACAGCATGCAGGCTCGGGCTTGCCACTTATCGTAGAAAGTCATGACTCAAAGAAACATTTGCGTAGGCTATAATCTATTTCTGTTGAATTTTTATGTACAATATTGCACATTATTCCAGATTACACATTAACTCATAGCACATATTAAGCGAATCACAGGAGCTCTGAACTGTCCTTCTGTTCGCAGACGTCTGATAAATTTGGAGCTGCTGTAACAACCAAATTTCCCCCATTGGGGAATCAATAAAGTGTATCCTTATCCTTAAATCCTCACTGATTTAAGAAATGTAGTGACTGTAATGCCTATTCCTTTTTCCTGTTACCTTTTTAAAATAAAAATGTTTGTCAGTCCGTCATCATAAAAATGTGAAGTCTTGTTTGTGTACGTTGTGAGTAGCTTCAAAAGCTGGTTTAATGATGTGGAAACATTTTTCATTTTGGCAACACATTCCCAATTTCTTTAGTTTTAGTCATGGCTCAGGAGTTTCAACTTGCCATCTTGTTTGTCAGTGATTTGCCTGTTTCTTTTTCTCCGCTGTTTCTGTCAGTGTTTCTGTTTGATAGTGTGTGTTTGAGTGGATATACTTATTTACCTGTGTCTGTCAACAGAGTTGTCAGTGTATTCTGTCTAGGTACGTGCCCAATTCATTCTACCTTTTTATATGCCTTTTTTTTGTGTGTGTTGCTCTTGTTGTTGCAGCTGTTAGCATCACCCCGAGGGTGAATGAATAAAACAAAGTAGATAGAACAAGTGGATAAGAAGGAGGGGTTACGACACTAAAATATAGACGGCCCATGCTGATAAAAATGCATATACACCGGTGCACTACTTTTGTTTTATCAGTCAGCATTTAAAAACAGCTCCCAATGTTTCAGAGGCAAACTGTCAGAAGTTCATCAGCTTGGAAGGAGGGAAAGTCAGAAATGACAACAACAAGGTATCAGCAATTCTGTAAGTGGGGATGGTGAGGTTAAAGGTCTTATGTATCACAGACATGAGTGGAATGCAGAGGAGGAGTTAATGTTGATGAAGTGGTGGGCCAAATTTCAACCTTCAAATTCCCAGAGAGGGAATTTGTTTT
This sequence comes from Symphodus melops, assembly GCF_947650265.1. Classification (NCBI taxonomy): domain Eukaryota; kingdom Metazoa; phylum Chordata; class Actinopteri; order Labriformes; family Labridae; genus Symphodus; species Symphodus melops. The sequence continues at coordinate 15,616,920 of NC_136700.1, forward strand.
CCTGTCAGATAAAAATGTCGAAAACACTTGAAATTGCACTCAGAAAATAACAAAAAAATAGACACATGAATTCACAAGTACATAGAGTGCTAAGAGGATGCTAAAATATGTAAAACCATCATTAGAACCCAAATTAAAACCATCATCGGTCATCATTAGAATTCAGTAGTTTGATGGCCTGTGTCATAAAATTATTTTTCATCACGTTGGAATCACCCTTTGGTAGTCAGTATAAGCTGCCTGAGGGCAGAAGTTCAAACTCACCGATGAGCGGATGTGGAGGACACTGTAGGATGTTACAAGCCTTAGCTGTTGCTCTCAGCTTAAGATAAATGGATCGGGTACATTAACGCCATTACAGGCAACTTTCATGATCTCTTGCACCCTGTTTTGAGAGATTACCAAAACAGGTGAGAAAGTCAAAGTAAAATTTGAGCTTTTAAGTGGCTGTAACTCGGGCACCAGTAGCTCAGTTCATAGGGTCTTGGGTTTGGAGCGGAGGGTAGCTGGCTCAAGTCCCAATGCAGACCTTAATATGGAAGATGTTCTGGTACTGTAACTGGGGCACTGTACTGAGGTACCCTTAAGCAAGGCACTGAACTCCCAACCCCTCTGGTGCTCTCCCTTTTGCGTAGTGTGAAGCTGCCCCACTCTGACATCACTCCATCAATGCATGTCCACATGGTCCTGTGCATGTGCGTGGTTTACAACTTTGTGTAAACTGAGAATTTGTGTTGACAATGACTGCAGTGGCCTGTGGTTTTTGTTAGTTTTCAGTCTATTTTTGGTCAAAGTCATGTTGATGTGTGACATTTACATGAAGTGGGTCTGTATGTGAGGGTGGAGGTTTGTTTTAAGGCTATTGTTCATTTTTAGATTTGAAGTCTCTGTGTGTGAGAGATAAATAGAGAGGAACATGGAGGAAGACGTAGTGTGGGACGGACAGAGAAAGGCAGAGCATGTGTGTGCCTGTGTATGATGTGGCTCTTAAAAGTAACACAGTCAAATGTGGCTCTTCATCTCTGACTGGTGGCCACCCCTGCTCTAGATTCACAAAATAAATCCACTGTATTGCTTAAATGGTGCCTAGAATAAATAATTTTACATTAAACTGATGTTCTACTGTTCTTCAAAAAGATGAAATAAAGGAATGCCCAGTATACACTTTCTTTTTCTTTGGGCATATTTTCACTTCAATGTTCTTCCAGTTTCCTGCTATGTTTTGAGTATTGTACGGCTGCTGAGAATGTGAGAAATAAAAGCAGAAATGTTTTTCACTTCCGCACAAGTAAAACTATTGTTCAGATTTCCATGCCTTTTTTCTCTAAGCCTGACTTGGAATTTTAACTGCTGCCAATTTGGTTAATGAAAAGCAGTGGGAATTACTCTTCGTACAATGGGAGACGAAAAACAATACCTGTCAGTAAGTCCGCACCATTTTCAACTCCTTGTACCTCTCATGAATACTTCAACAAGCCACAGACCCTCTCACATCATTCATCCTCTGTTCCTCCCTTTCTCCCTCCATTGTTTCATCCATCCCTACTTCAAGGGATAGGGGCATGATGTTGCGCTTTTTGTTTCACACAACAGGAGTTTATGTTCCAGACTTCTGTCTTCTTTTCTCATCACTCTGGATTTAGCCTGTCTGTGTGCCTCTCCTCTTCCAATGCCGTCTGTGGTTAAAGACGCTGCGGGGCTGTCAAACACTTGCAGAACGACGGTGCAAGATAAAAGGCAATAAAAGACAAAGTAAGAAAGCATTGTTTATGTGTGCTAATTAGCTGAGCTCTAATGAGAGTTTGAACATTTAATGAATGCATGAGCTGCACACAGATGGAAGATGCACACACAAAGTAACGCTCACTTGTATTGGCACAGGGACAATTTGGAAGTGAATCAACATGTTTGGATCAGCTCTTTGTGGGTGAATGAATGAAGAAAAGCCCTGAAACAAAATCTAATCTAACAAGCATTAATTTTCTGTGTGTCGAAATTTTGAACAGATAGAAGAACACATTCTTAACTCCTGTGATAACAACATTAAAAAAAAGGTTTGCTTTAATATAAGTGGAGTCACAGCAACACAAAGGCTATCACTCTTGATTGAGAAACTGCATGGGGGGTGCTAATGTAATTTGATTTTTATTAGCTCTGCTGTGGTTATTGGGTGTTAGACAGATAGACTGAGATGATGGAAACACAGTGACACAGATTCAAAGAGAGAAAGAAGAGGAGGAGAGGTGAAATTGAAAGAATTGGAATTTTACTGGCAGCTATAAATAAAGATGAAGTGCAACATAAAACAACGAACAAAAAAAGGAAAACCGGGAAGCGTTTGAATGAAAAGAACAACGTAAAAGGCAACAGAGAAGGACAATATGTGGGAATGGGAAAAGGGTTGTGGCACTGCAAAATCAATTTGTGTCTGTGTCTTTATGAACACACCATTAAAGAGTAAATATATGACAGCACTAATGGGCTATTGGAGCTCCCCTCGCACATGATGGATGGAATTAAAGTAATTGCATCTGTGTGTTTAAATCAATTATAGAACGCCGCTGTGCAGAGATGTGACAAATTGCAAGAAGAGTCCTCGCAACATTCTTGCCTCTCTTCCTGGTTGTGTGTGTGTGTACTCTAATCTCACATCCTCTCGTCGTCTCTAAAATCCATGGAGCTGATGACCTTTCCTGGGAATTATCTTTCCCATTCATTTCAGTTCATCGCCGCCCCATGGGATTAACTCCATCCATATACATCATCATGATTATTCCTGTCACATGTAGTGTTTATGTGTACAGTATAGGCCACATCCACAAAAGGATTGCACTGCTTTTGCATCCACTAAACCTGTGCAAAAGAGAGAAAAGGGTGGGGTGGAGTCCACAAAGCACGCGCAATTGGTGAAAGGTCTGCAAACTGCACTGCGAAGCATACAGCGTCCGGCGCCTGCCCCATTTGCATAGGCTGTAGGTATATTTGCCGAATTCAGAATAAAGCACCCGCTTCTTGCAGATAAACCTTGTTGCAAATACCATCTAAGCCACATAGTCCAGTGCTAATTGCCACAGGCAGTTACAGTGGAGTTATTTCAAATGGTGCAAGTTCTCCTTCACTCTTTTTCTCTCTCTCTCTTGAGTCGTACAAACACAAAACAGGTGGCACATTTCTTAGCTGGGGGTAACTGCAGCTCCGTATTTGTAAGAGATGTCACATGCAAAATTGCCAGTGATCAAAAACAATTCCGCCTGTGTATGACTTTAAAATAAATGATCTGTAAGTCTGTAAATATTTCGTTGAATATTATTAATTCAACCAGTGGTTATAATCATCTCAGGGCTGTCAGCAGCTCTGTAAAGAGGTCTGGAGCCCATCTGCATACTTTTTGGAGGGGTGATTCTGAGTAGTGAAACTTATTTTAAATTTTTTAAGTCATCAAAATGAAATAGTGTCCCTTACCCTCTGAGCTCATCATCTTAATTTGGACAAAACAGCTCTGTCAGCAAGAGCTCATCCCTGCACAGTTTCAGCGGTACAGACAGTTTTTCCTCCACATTCGTACGCAAATCAAAGAGCAAACTGCACAGAACAGAAGAAATGTGTGGGTATGTTAGGACCGGCATATAATTACTGTGGATTCCTTTGTTGATAGGGGTTTTAAATCAGGGCAGATTGGGGGTGACTATAAGCAGATGCAATCTATTCTTAGTGGATCTGGCCCTATGTTTCAGTTGTTTTTTGCTCATTCCTGCCTTGGTGCACATTATGTACCTGTGCACATTGGGCCCTAGCATCAACTTCCTTTATCCACTTAGTGAGTTTCACATTTGGAGATAATGCATTCTGGGGGTAGTACAGAAGCTGATGCAGCCATTTAAACAGGCCGTCTATGGACAGAAGCCCTTTTAGTTTAGAAATGATATTTTCTCCAAATCCAGAAAGCTAATGTCTTTAGATCTATGTGTGAAAAAAAAAAATCTACTGAATGATGAAATCTCTGTTTTTTACTTTTTTTCAGGCTTAAACTTGCAGTTTATGTTTTTTTTTTTTCCTGTCATTCCACAGATACATATAATATGTCTAATAATATATCTACTGATGCCCAGTCTTTGACATATCATCAGGGTTGTTACCTGGAGTCATTGGGTGTTTCGGGTCTTGCAACAGATACCCTTGCGACCAGACCGAAGCTGATCAGATTGATCCTGTGTCCGAGCGGAAATGACTGTCTACTACTACACCCACTGCTCTGCCCTCCTCAACCAGAGCCATTTTGAGGCTTTTCCTGCACACTTAGAAAAACCACTTAGCACCATTGACTGCCCCCACTTCATCCAGACACCTTGCTGTCTCTTGGTCACTGCTCTGCTGGTTCGCTCTTCCTTGACTGAAGCTTTCATCTCCTCCCGCACCAACCTCTGCCTCTCCCTTCCGCTGGCAGAGTCATATCGGGCCGCTACTAGGCTCCCAAGTCCGGCTCTGCCTTGTGCCAGGTTTCAAGGGTGGCATTGTGCCTATTCTATGTCATTCAGAGTACAGTTGAAGATCTTTCCAAGGCTCTTCACCGGCCTTTCAGTGACTGATGGGATCTGGTGTTCACCCAGCCTGAAGAGGAATTTGTCTGTGACCTTCCCCTTCTTTAGAACCAGGACCTGGATTTGGCAGGTTTGAAACTCACCTAACCCCTCGCCATGATTCTCTCCAACCCCTGGAGGATCTACCTGGCTCCTGGTACAGCTGTTGTTATCACTCTGAGGTCCTCTATGAAGGCTCTGATGGGAGGTTGCCTTACACTAGACTTGGTGAGGGGGCCTCTGCACTTTGGTTCCACTGCCTTGACCTTGTCTTGTCTTAAGGCAATCAGCCTATTGTTTTCAGCTCACATCTGTGGCCTTGAGATTGATTCATAATTTTGGAGATGCCTCCAACATGATTCTACTTCATCCCAACCTGTCACCCCATTCATACATTTATTTTAACAGGCACGTTGGTATGAATGTTCACAGAGCAACACAAGAAACAAGGCTAATTTTTCTGGATAAAGTAATGCAATTCAAAAGACAATGAAATAAAACATTGTTCCTCTCCTCAACTTCAAAATTGATTTCTCTCTGTTCTGGAACCGTTCTGAAGCCCGCAGAGTTCAGTGGTTGGTGATCTGCAGGCCGTATGATTTGCTGAGTAACTAAAACATGGCTGCTATTGTGTCCCCTCACACAGTCCCATTCTTTGCCAGGAGCTGTGTCTGTGTGCTTGTGTGTGACTCCTTTCACTCATCTGGAAGCAGCTTACCCCTCTGAGCTGCTCGGCTGGCAGCAATCCGAACCCAACCAAAGCTCCCTTTCTCTCTGTCTCTCTCCCTCTCTAACCTCCAATCAAAACCGTCCCGTCTTTCAATCTTTCCTCTCCATCCAGCTTTGTGGATCCATCTATCATTTCTTTTTTTTCTCTTTCATATCACTTTTTCTTTCATTTTACTGTGGTCTGTTTTCAAAGTTATTTGAAAACATCACTCTTTCCCCTCCTCACGTTGAGCCCTCTCTCTTCTTTTTTCAAACCTGTTTATATAAGGTTAATCTGTCTTTGACAAAAGGATGCCCCTCTGCTTCTTTGGGTGTCTTGGAGAATAGCTTTGAAAAATATGTGGAAAGGATTAAGGTAAGACCTGCAGCCAGGACTAGCTTTTTCTATTTCTCTATACTCAACTCTTGAGCCCACAAACAGAGAAACGGATGCACAGAGAGTAGCACTTCCTTTCCCTGTTTTTTACTTAGTACAAAAGTTGCAAGACTATAAAAAAAAGGCCTGCTTATTTGAAAGTTCAATAAGCTAATAAACTATGTTTCATTGACAGTGGAAGGAAACAAATATAAATTTGGGTTTCTTTAAGTGTACCTTGTCACTTGTGAAATCCATTCACACATGATGCTGATTCCAGCCATGACAGCCATGCTATAATTCAAACAACGCTTTTTGTATTGCTGGATTAAACAAGAAAAAACAAGTAAGGAAATGTGGGATTTTAAGTTTCTCTGTCACTTAAAAGTCATGAATTAGTTTTTTGTTTACGTTTCCTAGTTTGGTTTTGTGTGTCCCATGTTATTTTCTAATTTCTTATCCTTGTGTTTTTCTTTGTTCTTGTGGGTATTGTTATTGTTACATTCGTGAGTTCTCTGTGTGTCTTCAGTGTTTCCATCTTTATGTTGTCATAGTCCCCAGTGTTTCTTGTCTTTATTCCTGCCTCTGTGTGTTTCTCTCCAGTGTTGATTGATTGTCTTCACCTGTGTCATCAGTCTCACCTGTGTCTGATTAGCCCTGTGTCTATTTAATGTCAGCGTTCCTTCCCTCCAGTTGTCAGTTGTCGGTCTGTGCCAGGCATCAGTCTGTCCCTGTGTCTGTTCCTGGTGATTCCTTATGTCTTCTTGTGTTTTGTACCTGTTGTGGATGTATACATTTTGTTAAGATAGCAAGTTTGTTTTACCTGTTTGCCTTTTTGTTTGAAATAAATTAGGTTTTTTTTTGTTTCTGCACTTGGGTTCTCTTTTTAGTTTTCCAATTCATGACATTAACAGCATTAAAATGTACTGTATCATGTACTTTTTGTCTGTAAATTGTTGTGTTTGATTGGTGGTGTTCAAGTGTAGGCCAATCTAGGGATGGAAAGAACAAATTACCTTAGGCTACATGTTTCTATATGTGTTAATTTTCTTTTACTTTATCTCTCTCACGCTGTGTTTTTGCGAAGTAGAGCCACTATGGGTAATGTTGTCTTGCCTTTCTGTATATGTGTGGATGTGCTTTTCTATTGATTTTATTTAATGATTCGAGTGGAAGCAGCTGAATGTTTGGTAGCACTTTGAGTCCAAGATAATTTCCCCAAGGGGACAATAACGTTGTATTGTAAATGCTGTATGGTGTGGCAATGGTTTACTTGATCCATACTTGTCCCTATACTAATAAACGTAAAAAAAGCAAATAACACTAAAAAAGGTTAATATTGCCAAATATTAGATAAAATATACAGAGGGTCTAATGTTTACTTAATTAACTGATCCACATCTGTGTTCTGAGACCATCTCTGCATGTAAGGAGAAGGTTGGGTTGTTGAGGTAGCTCCAGCTTTATTTGGACGTCCAAATAATTCTAGTAAGTAACGTTTTAATCATTACATTACATTGATTTGACTCATTGAACATATCACCAGGTGTTGTCTCCTTTACAGGCAAAACATCTCAATCAGACACACGTGGCAATGTTAACTATTTAATAAGTGCTTACAGTATGTGGATCACCCTTTCCTTTCCAAACTGCTTTCAACAGTGGATACTGTGGATGGACAAAAGTTCAGCTGCTGGTTGCCACTAATACTAGCTTAATGACATAACCCTACACTCACTGCCAGATGACAAACAATGAAATTGTTGCCCCTTTATTTCTGCAAACAGTCACAATAAAGCATGCAACAGCAAACTCAGGGCCAAATCGTCTTTCACCCAGAACAAACCAGAGCAACATCTGAAAACCCAGAGCAGTGGCTGATCGTGGAATTCAAGCTGTGATCCGGCTCCCCTTTAGTCCCCAATGTGAAGGGATTGTCAGGGATAAGCAGGCCAGGGGAGGGACTTTGAGGTTTTCTGAGTCGCAAGCGGAGCTTTAGTGTTTCCCACCGTACATCCCAGATAGACCTGGAATTTGTAAGATTCTGGATTTGTGTTTGGGCTGAACTAATTGAGTCCCCTATAAACCTTGCTGCCCTGACTCCAGGACAGTGCTGGCACGCAGTCATACAACTACACACACAGACACATGCACACACTGATATACACACAAAAAACGTGTGCTCTCTTTTGTCTTTTTCTGTGCCAAGCTTAATCCTGCCGAACCAGCTGCAAAAAAAAAAAAAAGAGAGAGAAAGAGGGAGAGAGAGAATCTCCTCCCTCTATTCAGTTCCAATTCACTATTTCAATTTCAAGGTGCTTTATTGGCAAGGCTCTGCCTGAGCAATGCCAAGGCAATTAACAAAAAAAAAAACAAAAAAAAAACAGGCGCTTTCAAAGCAAAAAGAACAGAAATAAAGCACCAGTGGCATTCTATATTTTGCAAATACTACAGTAGAAACAACAACCATGATAATAGGCAATGAAATCATTTTCATTTGCCTTCAGTCCCCTGTTCCTGTACATCTCTTAGGGTCTGGGCATGATTTTCTTTCCCTCTCCTAATTGTGATGGGCCATGGAAAGTGCTCCACCAAATTGTGTAAACACATGTGGAAGCAAAGAGCAGGCAGCAATGGAAGAGTGATCACAGTAAATGAGTTTCTCAGAAAATGATTGGGCCCCATTTGATTGCCCAAATGTAAGTCCCCTTATCCGACATGGCACCTGACTACAGGGGCGGGGTTAGGTTTCAAGAAGAAAGAATGTAATATATGGGAAAGATCCATTTGCTGGAGCAAGGCAGAGCATTGAAAGTAGATCATTTGTAATCACATTGCACAGTACTCGTTTGATGTCGTTTGAATGTAGCTCTGAAGTTAATTTTCAATTCTCTTTGAAACTGGGTAAAAGTAATGAGTAGTAAGAACAACAGAGCACTGTTACATTTTAAATGAGTGAGTAGACAGAGGTCAAAGAGTGGTGTGGAATTAAATTACAGACCATAAACGAAGGAGAAAACTGATTTGCACACTTGAACTTCTTTGTAAATGCAAAATTGCTGTCACCAACTGATGAAAGAAATGTTCCCCCAAAACAACACTAATTGTAAAAAAAAAAAATGGGTTTGTCACCTTTGGAATTGGCAAACAAGCAACGAGGTGTTCAGCATATTTTCTAAAAGAACAAACATGAAGATCATAGATCATGTTTTAGTCTTTGTAGTAAGTTATTCATTTCAAAACAAACCAGATTTCTTGTTTGCCTTTGTTGTTCAGCGCATGTGTTCATTGACAAATCAGTCGAGAAATGTTTCTCATTTATCTGAGAGGGCACACTTTTGTTTATGCAATACGCCAAAAAAAAAAAAAAAGAATTGCTGACATTTAGTTTGAACATAATAACGCTCAGTTTATGTAAATAAATTAACAAAAAAAAACAATCAAATGACATCATCTCTGTGGAAATGGTGCTGGAAAAGAGGCAGGAAAACACATTTACAGATGGTCCTATTAAGATATATTCAAATATGCATATGTTGAAAATGTTAAAAGTTGTTTGAAATATTATTTATTTCAGTAAAGGAAACATGTATGTTTCATTTTAGCAAATAGTAGTTTTGCTGTCAAATTGAGGATGACTTTAGAATTGTTGAATTCTTCTTGATGCTGAAGTGTTCATTCTTTGGTTCAGTAAATGTAGGATGAAACATCCCCACAATTCATTGGTTGATCGATAGCCTTAAAATATGTTACTGATGTCATGACCCTTTTTCGCTATCTGTGTCTTATTATTAAATCCTATTAGTCCAAGCCAACGCTGGAGTAAAGACAAGGAAACATTTCCATATTATGGATTGCAACTCACTAATGGATTTTCCATGTAAGATTAGTAAATCAGCGGGGTTGAGTAACTGCCTTGACCACCACACAGACGCAAACTGAGCTATTCACAGACATACACTACTCGTCTAACAATATACATATATATAGAGTATAGTGTGTGTGTGTGTGTGTGTGTGTGTGTGTGTGTGTGTGTGTGTGTGTGTGTGTGTGCGCGTTTATTATGCCTGGAGTTGATCAATTGACTTTTGAGAAGTGCTTTCATTTGGTGGACGGCAGTTATTATGACAGGACTTTGCAAGTTATCCCAGTTAATACTGTGTCCGTCTTGGATCAATAAACCCCTACACCACTAGTGTGTATGCATGCATGCATGCACGCACACGCACACACACTTTGATAGATGGCTCACATACACAAACATGCACAGTGTCACCAGTAGGAGTCTAATCCTCACAACTGCCAGTGGGTCATCAGCTTTGGAGCTTTTGATACATTACAGCACAAGTGTAGGAGGAGAAAGTGAGGAAAAAAGATAAAAGGATAAAAAAGGTGGAAGAGTGATTAAACCAACAGAATGACTTAAGATGTTCGAGAGAGAGAGAGTGGTACATACAGATTGAACAGTCTGACCAGTAAATGCACCATGTATTAAGAGTCTGCTTTATTTCAGTGGTCAGAAAAGATAAATTAAAAATGTAATACATGACAATAATGTTCATATATAAAAGGTTTCCATTGTTGCCAAATATTTTTACTTCCTCCAAGTTTTTACATATACTAGTGTATATTTTATTCAAGTAATTCTCTTTCCAAGGGAAGTGTATTTTATAAAAAAGGTAAAGGCAAATAGCTCTTCTTATTAAATTAAAGTTAAATCAATGTGTTGTTGTTTTTTTATGAATTATTTGCACAGATTCATCTTCTCATGCTTACATCTATTATGCACATTCACACATCGATTTAATGTACTTAATTATAATTTCACTCAAAGAAATGCCATCATTTATTTGTTGAGTCTGGCAGATATTGTTCAGTCATGTATAAGGTGGAAACAGCAGTGGGGCATTGTTATATTTATTTTTGTTTGATATAAATGCCCAAGCATGTTTTAGGGTCAGAAAGAGATGATTTTGTTTCCTCAATAGAGATGTTCTAAATTATGTTTAAAGAAAATAGTTAGGAGCTTTTGTACCTGTATGAATGACTTTGGCATGCAAAACATCTTACAAAGATACAGTTAAATTGATTTTTACCATAAAGATTTAAGTACAGTTATAATCAACAGCAAACCGCCACAGTGGAATTAACACGTTTGTGGATTTTTTTTATAGAAACTAAAATTGAACTCTATTTAAGAGACGGCTTACAATTTTCATATAGGGTTGATTAAAACTGGCTGGCTGTACTATCATTTTAAATATATAATTTTTTAGCACAAGCATACTGTAAGGAAATTGAAGGTACAGTGAGGAACTTTCACTTCAGTTTTGTAGCGTGCTAAGCCCCATGGTGACAAAACAAAAGAACGTATCCATTTACTGATCTTGAGTTGGTGAATCTTTGCTGTGTAAAGTAAAAAATGACTTTATGTTTTAAGGTAATTTGAAGTTCAACTCATGGTTTGACACCAACCAAGTGGGATTGGTTAAAGGCAATTAAAAACAACCATGTATCAATAGCCACTCTGAAGGTGTATGCCCTTGGTGGCATCCGCATTTATTTATATCTAACAGTCAAAAGGAGAACTCTCAGGTATAGTGTGATTTGACTTGGACAAACTGTTGCATGAGGGGTTGACTATGAACAGTTACTTATCCTTTGTTTGATATTTGACAAAGACAGAGACAGAATTTTAACACAATAAAATACATATATGAAGAGGGAGGATGAAAAACTTTGGTAGAAAATAATCAGTAGCTCTGTTAAAAGAGTGTCACGTGAAATGATCAGAAGCAGCATGGTATAAAATGACTGAAGAACTTTGTTTCATCAGCAAAAAGTGTGTTTTACTTAGTAATGTAAAAATATTACTGTTTGTGCTATGGTATTCAATACATATTGGGTTTGACAGTGTACCGGAAATTGAATCATACAAACCATTTGTTAGGGGAAATTGTTTAAAACTCAGCCTTGTTGATTACTGATTTAAGGTTTTTAACACAATAATAGCTTTTTTATGACATTGAAGAAACCACAGTGTGAAGGGAAAATTAATTGCACATGAATACAAATATAATTGTCTTGATGTTTACAGCCCTTAATTACAATATTTCATTCATTACAATAGGAATGTAATGCTGGATATTTACAAGCCTTCAAAGGTTGTCAGATATGACAAGAAAACGAATAGCTGTGCTATCATTGGGCAATATGCTCAGATCTTTTCCAGTTTTTTCTCTTTAAATACTGTTTGGTGTTGACTTCTTTGACAAATGGAGCAAAGCAGGCTGAAAATAAACGTGAGAGTGGAAGGTGTTAAAAAAGGATCACTGGTGTCTATGAAGTGAACACAAGAATGACATCACTTGAAGAATACCGCATATTTGAAAATAAATGAACAAACTAAATAAAACTGAAGATATTACAGTTTGCAAGATACCCTAATGATTCGGTATAAGTTGTTGCTCAAGTCTCTTTAAAACAGCCTGAAGAGAGAAGAACGTTTACAATTGAAATATGTAACTGTTCTGAATCCACTGCTGAGTCAAAGTTTGTAAATGGGGAACGGCAGCATTGTTGTGGAAATCAATAGCAAAGGACCACATCACAACAATATACATTTTTAGATATTTAATGACGAATCATATGAATGAATACATGTTGAGAGGATGGTTATGATGGAAGAGGGTGTTGTCAGTGGGCTGGTCTGGAGGGATGGATTGACAGGGCAAAGGGAGACTCAGGATGGGGGTTTTGTTTCATGCGTGATTCTGCCTGAGTCGGTTAAGACCCAGACTGTTCCTAGAATAAGACAAACAAGATGAAGAGATGAGGAAGGAGGGTGGATGGATGAATGAACAGAAGGGACGATGGGTCTGGGGAACCACAATTACAGTGTGAGTCCATGATGAAAATCAGACCGATTTAGCAGGTTTATTAATGCTGTAAAAATCTCTTTTTTACAAGTCATATGTTTCTGACATCTGGGGCTCCTGGAGCCATCTTCAAGTGAGCAGTCCACCTTGACTTAATGTTTCAAGAGCGGTTGCTTTGTAATGCTTTGAGGGTACAACAGCTGCATTGCCAGAACTAACAGGACTTATTTTTAAGCAATTGTTTTTCTGATAACGTCTGTTTTCATCCTTTTTAATTGTTGAAAGAATGCTAAAATTAACACACTTCCAGATTAAACCACGGCCTCTTCCAATGTTGACTTAACTCTAACTTGACATGCTTGTCTTACACTTTCACTGTTATTCAACAGGTTGTGTATGGTTTTGCATGGATGTGTCCACGTGCGGGTGTGATTGTATGCATGCATTCAGTGCTCCTCTTGTCTGACGCTTTCTGGTTAGCAAGCCCACGGCTACCGGTGGAGTGGTTACCATGGAGTTTTGACATCATTTCATAAATGAGAATAGATGAGTCTGGGAAGTCAATATGGGCTGGAGCTGCTGAAGGGTGTTAAGGGAAAAAAATGAACACCGCTCAATCGAAATAACCTCCACTTCCCGCTGAGTCACACATGCACACACTCACACACTCAAGGATGCCCACACTACTGCAGACAAATTTATCTCCTTGTGTTGGCATGCTGGCCTCCATGAGAGGCTCATTGAGGTAATCATCGAATACGTCAGAAGTAAATAACTTTAAAAGCCCTGTCCTGGTGAGGTGCTAGAAATGTACTGTGCACTTGGCACAATATACTCACAAACCGTGCCCATTTTGGTGATGCTATTTATTTCATTGGCCTGCTGTCAAATAAAATGTTCTGTGCACTTGGGATGCTTTAGCACCTTGAAACTCCCCCCACAAGCTTTTAGTCACTACACAATCTGTGATAATTGGTTACAGCAAAACAGAAAACTCACAATATGAGGAGATTGATGCTGAAGGTTATGAAAATGCCTTTCCCTTTGTTTGAGGATTATATGTGGCAGAAGCCTTAGCTTTAAAGCAGCAATTAACTTGTGTTTCTTCTCCTGGCTATGTCAGTCTCAGCACTGAAATGATGCTTCAGGATCTCATGCTGTAAGATTAATGGACAAACACACAGGAACAGCATGAAACTGAGCTGATGAGAGTGAGGGGATAGATATGTAGAGGGCACCGGAGTGGAGTGACCTTGGGCAGAGATTTGAGGCAAAACTCTGCATGTTAAAGAGCATATTGCAGGTTAAAAAAATTTTTTAATTAATATTTTATATAGTCTGTTAATGGCTGTAAAATAAGTAGGTTATTTTTTTAATATGTTCTACAACACATAAGTGCTCTAATTTAGAGGAGAAAGTGGCTGTTTTAGCATAGCCGTTTAGAACGTGCTTTTTTTTCAACAACGCGTCATATGACGTAACATAAGGGAGTCCCGTTCTCTGACTCTGCTTTGATCGGCTTTATGCGTCCGTGTATGAATGAATGAATGAAGCCTTTATTGCCCCTGGGGGAACTTGTCTTGCACCGAGAGCATCAAACACTTTACAAACAAACATTTAGAAGGCAGCACAAAAGAATTAAAGCACAAAAAAACAGGCTAAAACATGATTAAAGAGGAGTAATGATACGTGGTAGTGAGTGAGAACAGACAGGATGCCTCCCTGCTATAGTTTGTAACTTGAGCGGCGCACATTCAGGTGCACAGTGTAAGTGGCTTGATTATTCATAGTGTGTTTTGGTGAATTATTCTCACAACCTCAGAAACGATCGAACAGACACGTTGAATATTTCGGTATCAGACACAAAAACGTTTCCTTATTAATGATTTAAATCTCTGGCTGTTTAACATAAAATATTATATACGCAGACAGAAAGCGTTTAATGATTTGATCTGCTGGAATCCTCTGTATATTCTCTAGTGTGAGCGTAATAGACACCGGACAGTCTGTTTTAATATATGTAGTCATACGATTTATTATAAATCCAACTCTGTTACAAGAGAGCGCGTGTGTGTGTGTGCGCGTGTGTGTGTGTGTGTGTGTGTGTGTGCGCAGTGGGGAAAGACGGAACGCGCAGTTTGGAAACGAAACGAAACACAACCTTTACTTCTGTCGGTCCTTTATCCCATTAAAACTTTAAACTTTTTGTAGTAGCCTAATATATGTGCACGCATTAAACTGTGGAGTGTGTGTGTGTGTGTGTGTGTGTTTGTGTGTGCGCAGTGGGAAAAGACGGAACGCGCGGTTTGGAAACAAACAGAAACACAAGCTTTACGTCGGTCCTCTATCCAATTAAAACTTTAAACTTTTTGTAGTAGCCTAATATATGTGCACGCATTAAACTGTGGAGTGTGTGCGCTGTTGTGCATGTTTGTGTGGATTACGTGCGCCGTGATCCTGCACCATACACTGTATTTTCTATAACAACGTGAGCACTGGGCTGCATGAGGAATAAACAATTAAGACATGGTGCTGCATTTGCACAGGCCGTGTAATCGGGTTCTATGTCTGTCTGTCTGTCTCTCTCTCTCTCTCTCTCGCTCTCTCTCTCGCGCGCGCACAGCGCGGCACCGTAATACGTTGTACAGATTTGCCGTTTTTACAAGTGTAACATACAATGTAAAGGTGAATGATCGTCACTTGCACCTTCTACAAATAGTTTTTTAATTGATTGAATGTGATTACAAACTTTACATATGCTGATGTGAACACAGCACTCGCCCATATATGGCGAGCTGACACCTGTCACTCAGCAGGACGCCTGCTCCGGGTCTCTCCTCACACCACAGCTTCACTTCTCTCCTGAGGCCGTTATTCCTTTAATCCTGCCTGTTTCTGCTCTCTATCACATTTAACAGGTTCAGAATAATAAGCCAGTGGACCATTATATGTAAAGGAATACATGTCTTCTTCCTCTTTATTGACGGGAGTGACACTCGGATCCATGATTTTCTATGTTAAACAGACGGGGATTCAGCGGGACTCCCTTATGTTACGTCACAGCCGAATGCGGAAGTAAAAAGCAAAGACGTGCGAAAACGTACTAAAACGTCTCCTGGAGACCCTGTGGGTTATTAATTTCAGAATTTCTTTAAAAACAGTATTGTTAACGTATTTTCCTATGATTAGTTAAGTTTTGTCTTTAACCTGCAATATGCTCTTTAAGCTGGTTTAGAGGGAAACATGTCGCTGAGTTATGTTTTCGATGTGCATTTTTGTGTAAAGTGAATGCAATTCTGTATTTCCATAGAATCAAGCTTATGCCAATCTCTTTCTATGGCCAGTTTGAATGTTTTTTTGTCTCATAGATTGTATCCGCTCATGACCTATGTCCAACTTTTTTTCTCCCATTTGGTTCTGAAAGTATCAGACAAGTGAAAAAAATATATCCAAGAGATGTACCTATTGATTCTTTGAAAGCGGACATACTATGAAAATGTACTTTTACATTGGGTAACCCCAGTGTGTAACGACTCACAAAATGTGAAATAAATCCACCCAGTCCTATGTCTGAAATATTTATTTTAAACTCCTGCAATAGTTTACATGTTGTACTGTGCAATATATTTTATATTTATTTTATATTTCTGCACTATCCATTCATAATTTATTATATGCGACCCGTAAACAAGTCCTACCATACATAGTCATAAACCAAATCTAACCTTAATTGGACTTACTTTTTAGATTGTTCTTTTGTTAAGATAAGATAATATACAATAAGATAATCTTTCATTCATCTCACAAACTGAGACATTTACAGTGTTACAGCAGGAAAGCAGAGGAAAATCACACAGTGCAAAAATGAATGTAATGTAATGAATGCAAAAAAAAATGTAAAAGAAATATGAATCACATAATAGTTAAAAAGAGCCAGTAACTTCAAGGTGCAAGTCTGTACAAACTGTATGGACACTATCATGCACACAGTGTTGTGTTTTTAGCTGTGTGCACTTTATGGTGGAGCCAATAATTTTGTTGTACAATTGTTTAATGACAATAAAAGCATTCTATGTTATTCTAGGGAACAGCTGATCCTCCAGGGAAATAATATATCCAACAAGACAGCGGCCGTTTCACATAATAACAGATATATCGCGGCCTTGAAAACACGCTCTATGCCAATGTAACCTTCTCCTTCATTGACTCAATTTTACTGACTCTCCGACCCCATCACTGGTGACTGGAACCAATACAAATGCCCTTCCTGGAGGACAGATTCGGACTTTGCAGGGACCAGTGGATGTTGTCCATTGGAATAGGCGATGGATGTGTGTGTCTAGACAAAGGAGGGCCATGAATGAAGGTGTGAGTTAATAGAAAAGTGTGTAATGGGATTCTGGTTCTGTGGGCGCTTCACTATACATAACAATAGTAAACAACAGAACATTAGCTTTCTTACTAAGTACACATCGTCTCCTCCCTCTCACTTCCCAGGCTTTAATGATTTAAAACAAGACTCCTGACAAGAATTACTTTTTGTGGTTGTGAACGGAATGCTTTGAATAATGAGCAAAGTTTAACTAGAACTGTTTGGCCCTGAGGAAGAAAAAAAGAAACATGCAAATTAGTTTCTTTCACTAATGCCATTTTTTTTTTAGGATTAACTGAATTTAATCAAGTACAAGAACCCCGAAAAGATCAGCGAAAAAGCATCTGAGGTTGGTGCTCTATTCTCAACTGAGAGTCATGGAGGTCCTCTTCCCCTCTCCTTTCAACCTTTTCACATTTTTACACCACTTATATGAATTCTCTTCTCCGTCTCCAGGTCTTCCGTTTATTAAATGCCAGTCAGAGAGGTAAAGAGTGGGTGGTCTTGGGGGTGATCTGTAATCTCTCTATCCCCACTGTCCAGACAACCTGATATACCTCTGAATTTTGATTACTTAATGCTCTTTGCTCTACAGCAGCTGCAATTTTGATTTCAATATGTGTCAAGCACTAATAATAAAGGTTGTATAACCACAGGATAAGAAAACATGGATTTTGATTTTCTCTTCCAACCAATTCTTCTGGTTTTCAAACTTCGAACTGTGTATGCTTAAAGTTTATTTTAGCATTTCATAATGGAACAATGGACGAGGCTCGATTTCATAACTTCAGCTATTCAATTTTGCTGTCATGATGGTCTAAACCTGCTGATACCACCAATTCTCAATCCAAAATCAAATGACTACTTTCACAAAAACAGTGCTGCTAAAAACAGCAACTAATTATAATTGTGATGTAATATTAGCAGTAGCCAAAGAGTACTGTAATCTCAAATACTTTTATTTTGGAAAAAAAAAAAAAAAAAAACTCAACTACAACATAAAAGATTTGCCTTTTAACCCACTTGCTTCTTGAACACTATGTGTAGTTATTGACCCTAGTTGGCACGCAAGCTTTAAAAAATAAATAAATAAATAAAGTATTCTTAACATTTTAGTAACACTTTATATAAAGGTCACAATATTCACCATTAACTAGCTACTTATTAGCATGATAATTAGTAACATACTGGCTTCTTATTAGTAATAATTAAGCACTTATGAGAACCTTATTCTATATACCAATAATCTATAGCTACTAGGCCATTAATATAAGAGTTTTAAGTTTTCCCTCAGTGTGAGGAAGTTGTTAATGATTAATTATGATCTTATTATGCTTGTACTTCCTTCTACCTTATAAGGGCCATATATAAGCAATTTGGCAAATCAGAGAGTCAGCATGAGTGGCTAGATTCTGAACTAAGTTTGAAAAGATTCAAAGAAAAAGAAAAACAGAGATACAGAAGGAGCTGACTGTGGTATGTTGGAATAAATGTTACAATATTAAATATTGAAGAGGAACGTCATATCCCCATAGCTCTTACTTTCAATCTCTAACCGAATTCCGCAAGGGGCTCGCTGGAGATGCTGGGGCTGGATGTGAGGATGAAATCAGCCCTCAGAAGAGAGACATGAGATGAGAGGCAAGAGAGGGCAACAAGAGCGGGGCAGATGGATGTGGCCGAAGAGAGAATGATAGATGCTAGATGTTAAATAATAATAATAATAATAAAAAAAATCCAACAAAAGGAATGCAGGAAAAATGAAATAAATAAATAAATAACATTATTCCACAACTTCAAATTCCAATAGAGTGGGAAGAACACACAAATAGGATCCATTAGCAGTATTTTGAAAAGAAAGTATTACAGGCAACTTTTTTGTTTTGTTTTGTTTCAGCTTTATAAGGAGATTATACACTCAGTACCATTTTGATTCATTGTGAAAGGAGCTGAATGTTCAAATATATATTTAACCATTTTTATCATTTCAGTTATTTATTGTGTCCTAGTCTTGTTGTCTTTGAATTCACTTTGGAAGCCTGAACAAACTCTAAGATTTTGACTTGCTGCATTATGCTAAACATCTGGATTCTTTCAGAGGGCGCCTGGGTCGCTTAAATCCTGGCTGCAGGATCGCGCCATTTAAGAGCTATAAGTTTTGTCTGAAAAGATCAAAAAGATGCCCTCAGGTAATGGCTGCTCTGAACAAGGCTTGAACCTTTAACCTTAAAGCGACACTGAGCTCGTTTTTTCAGAAAGTCAACACTATACAAAGTACTTTGGCCTGCTTGTGTTGCATGAAGTACAGCACAAACAGTACTAAACCATGTTCTGGTATTTTTAATGATGAGAAGTTTCTTTCTCTGCACATGACATTGAGCCACAAAATGTATTCAGAAACTCCCCGTGATTAAAAATGTTTTGTCAGGTTTCTATGAAACATCACAAAATCATCTTACCTATGACAAAGAAGCATCCCATTTTGCTTTGTGTATTTTTGCAGTGGTATTTCTTTTTCTTTTTCTCCAGACACAATCTCAGGCTGGATATAGAAAAGCAATCTCTCAGCTAAGTGATTTGTGGAAAGTGTCACATTCTCACCTGGCAGTAATTGCCTGCTGGTGTCACTGAGCTACGGTGATAGGTGCTTGAGAAGTGAGAGAGGACTTGCAGGCAAGTGCTGGTGGTGGTGGGTGGGTAACTATAACCAGCATGTGAGATTTGTTGTCAGGACTGAGAGGTGAGCTTTCAGATGCACATGCTTTACTAAAAAAAAAATTTGTAACCACCAAACAAGTAAAATCACAGAATGCTAAAAGGTGTAAAAAAAAAAAATTATATCATGAGAGGGTTTGGGTGGGGAGTCGTGGTGGGGCTGTATAAATGTGTTAAATGATTTGCACAGGACATGATCTGGACTAAGTTGACAGTCAGACGTCATCTATTGGGACCATGGATTGTAAATACTAATGGACAAAACTTGAGTGACTTCACCTATCTGTTACTGCAGGGGGATCATCGATGGCAGCCCCCATGCTAGAAATCCTTTCTTGGCTTAACTTGAGGTGAGGTGTGTATTAAAGTAAGCCCACTGAAAAACCGTTACACTACACCCACCAGTCAATCAGGTCAGACACTCGACTATCAAACTGTATTGATTATGAAATCAAAACAAATGCATTATAAAACAAATTCGAAATCTGTGTCAAGACAGAATCCTTTCTTCTTTTTTTTAATAAATATTGGCCAGACTGACAATATTTTATGGATTTTATTCCAGCTCATTTAATTCAAGAAGAGAAAAAGAGAAATATACTGAGGTCGAAAAAAAAAAGTCGATATAGATATTCAGGCTGCTTCGGGGGAAGTATAGAGATCAAGACAAAAAGGTTTGGCATTTTGATTTTCTATATGACTTTTTTCTTCCTATACTTTCTTTTTTTGAAGCCACTTGTCAAGATATCCACTTCAGCACATATTGTAGATTAGGGCTTGGATACAATATCTCCACTACTGTAGGTGAAGTGAAACCCCTCTGACCAAA
Source organism: Symphodus melops (assembly GCF_947650265.1). Taxonomy (NCBI): domain Eukaryota; kingdom Metazoa; phylum Chordata; class Actinopteri; order Labriformes; family Labridae; genus Symphodus; species Symphodus melops. Next base: position 15,637,375 of record NC_136700.1, read on the forward strand.
CAAAACAAAGTCCTTGAAACTAAAACCCTGCCATGCTCCCTCATACATAAAGAAATATTCTTGCTGTGTCATATCATGAAAAATCTCATTATTGCATGTAAATTTGATGACACTGGATATGTGAGTGCAAGGCATAAGCATATGTTTGTTAGCCCACGCTAATAACCCCTTTTTAAGGAGATATCAAGTGTGATGTCCTCATGATGGAGCCAAACTCATCAGGGATTTCAAGGGAAACAGCTCACATCCTGGATATAGACACATGGTGAGCGTTCACAGAGGTGAAGAGCTCTTAGACGCCTCTCCAGACGGGAGCACAAAGACACACACACATTGCGGTGAACTTGACCGAGAGAGAGGATCGCAGGCACACACTTGAACACCTGACATCATATATATGACATTGTATTTCCTGTCGGGAAAAAAAGAGGGAGTCTATGGTGTTTAAATGAGAAAAAAAAAACATGAGAGGAGAGACCGACCAAGAGGGTGAAGACTGGAATGCCACAGAGTTTCTCGGTGTGTTCTCAGTGTGAGGAGAAAACAGAAAAAAACAACAAGAATAGTAGATGAATGCAGAGAGCAAATTATTATTATTATTATTATTATGTTGTTCATTTGGAACACATTCAAACATATCTTTTTACTTGTACTGGTTTTCCTGTACAGTATTTCATCCTGGCACACCTGGAAGCCACATGTTCACACCAGCCCAGGCAATATAATCGGTAATTAAATTTTGGTGTCGGCAAGTGGAATACAGGCTGATAACAAGAAAAGCTGCCAACCACGGTGATAAACTATTGAGCAAAGTCATGTTGGTATGTCATGGAAAACATGGATTAACAAGTCTGTAGTTCAAGTCAAAATGACACACCGTCAGCCAAAAATGCAGCACCTTTGGCTTTTTTTTTTATGTCCAAGTTTTCACTCCTTGTTTGATTGTGTTTGTAATAACCAATGTGAGAGAAATTAATGGTTTAAGAAATAAGACTTCCAGGACTGAGGATCACTGCAAATATATTTAGCAAATTAAAGAAATGTTTTGTGTCAATGATCTGTTGCCCAACTCAGGTGTTTTTTTTTTGTTTGTTTTTTTTTTGTCATTTGAGAACACACATTAGCAGTGTAATCATGGACACACATTCCGAGCCATGTTTCTTCTCATATCCTTTAAATTATTCTAGGATGATACGCAGTAATATATTTTGGGTGTGAATTTGAGTTAAGCTACACTGTGTGACTCTTTTTCTTGGATTTGAAATAGTTTAGAGACATTTAAAGCATGTTTCACTTGGAACATTTTAACCCCATAACTTTTAGTGATTAGGATAATGATCTGCCTCTGGTCTTTGCCCAATTTAGCTTACATTAATGAGAGCACTAGTCAGGAATCTAAAAGTCCAGCTTTCTTTCTTTATTCAGACACTTTACAATCGAGTTGTTCATTATTCTTCTCTGACTTTACAAGGAGCATCAATTGTTCGAACCTGAACAACCTTTACTCATACCCAGAAGGCTTCTGTGAAAAGCCTTTTGATGTGATAACGAGTTAAAAAAATGAAATAAAAAGCTAGCTAGGAACGTGTCCGGTTGTGGTGCAAAGACACATGTAGAGGGCCTCAAGGACACAAACACAAAAAAGTAAAATGTGGAACTACGGTGCATGTATTTTTTTTTTAATTAATTAAATTAATTACTTTTGATGTGTCCACTGCTGTTTCCATTAATCCAAAGTTCTTTACAGCCAAGTGGACACAACAAAAACACAAACAATGCAAGGCAACAAAAGATATTTTCCAAACAAATAGTTCTGGGAACTCCCTCAAAGGAGTTCTCCGCTGGGAGATTCCCTTGGGGACAAAATTGTTGAAGGGCTTAGTTTTTCCATTGCTCTATAAATCTGGAGGATGCAGTTACATACACGTTTACTTATAATCCGACAACTGTACGGTAGCTGTAGCAATGTGTTATTTTAAAAGCATCATCAATAAGCTGGAGAAGGCCATTATTTAGGAGAGAGAGTTTAGTTTGTGTTGTTTGACATACAATAATGACAGAGAAGGACTGAAGATAAAAATCTGTGATTATGTCAATATCTTAGTCAATTTCTCAAGGCCACTACAATAACATACAGGGTCTTTAAAGATGGGGCTTTCCATTGCAACATTGACTTATGCATGAGTTCAATGAATGTACACTTATGCCTGAAGCAATCAACAACAATAACCATGTTTAAGGTCGTCTTGTGCTGGGAGACTACCTAGGAGAGTACAGGAGTTAAAAAAAAAACCCTTTAGATGGCATTTCAGTCAGCCAACTCACGTTAGTATCGTTTAAATATTTATTGAAGTAGAATGGCATGACCAGTGTATGGAACTCTAATCTCCCCCAACAAATCAAACTCAGCTTCTTCTATGTTACAGTGGAGTCTGTTCTCCTTCATGGCAGTGAATGCTGGACCCTGAAGCCAACTTTGCAGAAGGCTTTAGACGGGTGCTACACCAGAATGCTACGTGTAGTGCTGAACATCAGCAAGAGTGCACATGTCACCAACAAGACTTTGTATACTGGAGTATCCAGGGTGAGCAACAAAATAGCTGCTGGAGAATGAGACTTGCAGGACACTACCAAAGACACCAAGAGCTGCCAGACAGCAAACTGGTGCTGTGGGAACCAGCACATGGGTACCGGTCACAAGGACGTCCCACAATAGTATTTCTGGATGTTATCAAGAAGGACGCAGGAGTGCAAAGCACCAATGAGCTGGCTGGAAGTATGAAAAACTGGAATGATCGGAAGCGACAATGGAAGGCTCGTCTGAGGATGACCTAGAGAAGCAATGCACTGCACTTTATCAACACTGATACACTGAGTCCCTCTAAAGGTCTACACTGACTCAACATCTTCAACAGAAACCAGAAATGAAGTGCTGCCTGTCCATTTACAGTAAACAGATAGCAATATCAACCCCCTCCTGCCTTTCCTCCCATGCTTGTTTTCTTGTTACTTTGCCACATGTCTCAGAGTGATTTATTTGAACAGCTTATTTTATCCACCACAGATGTCCCTTACTGGATGAGCTTCAAGTGTTTCAGAGAGAAAATATGGTATGTTGTTTTCTACCATCGTGATACGCAGTGAAGGAAGAAACTCTAACTACAATTTTTTAAGTGTTTAGTTTTCATTTGATTGAACCAATATGTCCAATAATTACCTAATAACTTGCATTTTTTTGAAACATGGGGTTCAAGAAACCTGCATCGATAAAACAATCCAGACAATATATTGAGAATGCAGATGTATGTGTAGATTAGATGTTAGTTAGATGTGACTATTTAGTGCTGGTAATGCAAAGAGCTACAATTAGAAAACATGACAAAGCAAACTGTAGAGCGGAAAGAGAGTAAGACTGTCATAAATCAGATTTGTTATGTGTGAGACTTAGAAAACTCAGGCAGATAAAGACCTCGAAGAGGAGGGAATGCCATAAATGAGAGAGAGAGAGAGAGTCATGATTAGATGAGATGGGGAGTCATCCTAAATCCCCCTTAAAGGGAGCCCTATCGAGAGGGGATTAGATATAGATCATTTTCTACAGTCTAGGCTTGAACTTTATGAATGTTTAAAGCTGCCAGCATCCTGTCTATTAATCAGCTGCAGTGGCATAGCTGAGTGATGTCAACAAACATGACCCAAAATGTCCTTCTTTCATAATGTGGACTCAAATCACATGCATATAAGCATCCTCATTACTGGGCTGTCAACTACATCAAAGTCTCTTCCCAGACTCTCTGAAGTATGCTGAAGATCTAGGTAGGAGGTGCAGCCAACTAAAAAAAAAACACACAGACATTTCCTGGAATCTTGCTTGTTCACACATGCACCTCACAGCATGTCAGATGGCAAGAGCGTTGATCTTAATAAGTGATACATGGCCTTAAAAGAATGAAGCAGCGGCAATAGAAGCAACAGAGTCCGAGGATATAGATAATTTCAGTACTTACTTACTTACTGCTACACTTGTAGTAATGACTGTAAAAAAGTGGAGAGAGGAGTCAAAGCAGAAGCTACAACTCTGCTTTGATTGCACTGATTGGAGTGTTTTTTAAGCTGCATCAGAAAATCTCGATGAACTCATTGACACAGTGACAGCGTACATCAGCTTCTGTGAGGACATGTGTGTGAAGACCAGGACCTTGAGCACATGCGACAACAGCAAGCTCTGGTTTACACCTCACTTTAGGAAGCTGCGTCCAGCCAAGGAGGAGACCTACAGGAGTGGGGACTGGGACCTGTTCAAGCAGGCAGGAACAAACTGTCGAAGGCGATCAAAGTAGCTAAGAGGAGCTACACAGAGAAGCTAAAACAACGCTTTTCAGTTAACGACCCCTCAGCAGTTTGGAAAGGCCTGTGAGAGGTCACCAACTCCAGGAAATGCTTCCCCCACCCTGCAGGTAAAAATTGGGTGGGGGGAGCTGAACAGCTTCCATTGGAGGTTTTTACACCCATCACTCAGCCCATAAACATCAGTCCATCACTCAGACTCTGCCCTACCTTCTCTCCCCACAACCCCCACCCTCTTACCCTCTGACCACCCACCCGCACTGACGATATGTGAAAAGGATGTATGCCAGCTCTTCAAAAAAACAAAAGATCAGAAAGGTTCCAGGACCAGACAGCGTGTTCCCCTCATGCCTGAGAGTCTTTGCTGAGCAGGCCCCCATCTTCAACTCATCACTGGAGCTGTGCGAAGTGCCCTCTTGCTTCAAAAGCTTCACCATCATCCCAGTCCTTAAGAAAACTGGCATTACAGGACTCAATGACTACAGAGCCTTCGCCGGGACGTTTGTGTTCATGAAGTCCTTTGAGAGACTGGTGTTGAGCCAGCTGAAGGACAACAATGGGAGTATATCAACATGGGAGTGAACTACATCCTGCCTCACCTTGACTCCCCAGGGACCCCTCACTAGGATCCTGTTTGTGGATCCTGTCAGCTCTGCGTTTAACACCATCATCCCGGATATCCTTCACCAGAAACTCACCCAGCTCACAGTGCCGGCCTCCACCTGCAGGAGCTGCCTCCTGACTGCTCTTCTCCCTCTCCACCAATGACTGAACCTCAGGGACCCTTCTGTGAAACTCCTGAAGTTTGTAGACGATACCACATTATCAGTCTCATCCAGGACGGTTAAGATTCTGCCTACAGATGGGAGGTGAAACAGCTGGCTCTCTGGTGCAGTCAGACCCATCTGGAGCTGAATCCGCTCAATACTATGAAGATGGACAGACACAGACTGCAACGGACATTCAGGACTGCAGAAAGATCATCAGTGTTTACTTTCCCCCCACCCAGAACTTATACCGGTCCAGGGTCAGGAAACAAGCAGGTGGCATCACTGCAGACCCCTCACACCCTGAACACAAATTATTCAATCTCCTCCCCTCTGGCAGGCGTTACAGATCACTGTACGCCAAAACAACCCGTCATAAGAACAGTTTCTTCCCCCAGGCTGTTGCTATGATGAACGCTAAACAGTCACAGAGTGTCAGACCTGTCGCTGTGAAATAACCCTGGAACTAAACTGTCAGTGTGAATGTACATATATTATCTAATTTAAATTATCATCTACACACAGACACTGTAAATACAAAAAAAAGATACCTACGTCATGTTTATTTCATCCTCCTTTTGCACTACTCACCACTGCACTATTATCCTATTTAGTCTTGTAAATTTTAGTCTTTAATTACCTGTTTTTATTTTTAGCTAATTGCCATTATTTAATGTTTACATACAGATTGAGCACAGTCTACCAAAGTTATATTCCTTGTGTGTTAAACATACCTGGCCACTTAAGCTGATTCTGATTTATTTCAATCATGTCCAGTCTTGTGTTTTAAAGTCTGATGATTAAAATGATCACATTCTTACTTCATCTAATTTACTCAATGAGTCTCTCCAAGAACTGTGTGTCAGCACATGCAGTTAGCTGACATGGAAAGTTACAGAAATAGAAGGTATCAAAGGAGATGGGTAGGAGAAGATAAAGGAACACGGAGAGGTGCGGGGGAGTGTGAACAGGTAACCGTCAGTATTATTTTTCTCCATTTTCACTGCAGCTGTATTAAGGTTTAATGTTGTGGGACGCTATTTGAACTCCAAAGCCTTGTTTTATTCCCTTAACTCTGTCCTCTTATCTTCCCAGTACAACCTGTTCTTTTTTTTAACTTTATTTTATGCCCATGAATTTATGAAATCAATCTTGTTGTGTTAATATGCACCTCTGTCGCTCCATCTGTCTCGCTTCCTCTTCCTAAATTCTCGATTGTCATCCTTGTTTTTCTTTAAGTTTGTGTGTGTCCTCTGAATGTAGTTGCCAAGAATCACAAACACATATTATTCTTTAGAGATTGTTCCTGTCCCTCTTTTGTCCTACCATGCATTTTCCCCTAGTGCTGATCCCTTTCTCATGAGCTTTTCCCCCTTAATCTCTGTCCATCTGCACATCTTTATCTACCCATTGTCTCTACCTGTTAACTGCTTCTGCCTCTCCTTTCTACTTTGTGTTTACTTGGAGGGGATTCAAAGCAGCCGGAGGGAGGAGAAAAGGGGCTGGCTCTTAGGTAGCGGTGGGTTGATTTGTCTCATTGGTGTTGATTGTAATCAATTAGGGTGTGCTGCTCATTAGAGCTCGACTTGGATCATTATGGAGACAGCATCTGCTGCCTATACACACATTGACGAAATACAGCAACACAAGACCACATCAATGCCAGACACTTAGGTCTGTCATAATATCTCACAGGAGTTGGCAATGTTTGCTGTATCATCGTTTGAGGAGGTGTGTTTATATTTTGACAGCCAGAACTGGATGGCAAATTTATGGATCCTATAGAACATTTTGCAAATTTAAGTTTATGATGTCTACAATTTAATTATGATAAGTCTTTGTGTGGACTCTCCTCCACATAGTACCACTCAATAAATCTGATAAATATACATTTTATTTACACAATCTGTCCTCCATACTGCCCATGCATACACACACACACACACACACACACACTGTCTGCTCAGTCTTCTGAGCCCGGCCGCACATTGAGTAAAGCTGCAGATTACACCAGAGGTGAACACAGGCCACCTGTGCTTAACAATGATATGTTGCCCATTCAAGGTCACTGCAACGGCACGCACACACACACACCTACACACACACACACACACACACACACACACACACACACACACACACACACACACACCTACACACACACACACACACACACACACATACCCATTCACACAGGGAGGGTTAAAGCACAGATCATAATTCTGGGAGGCTGGAGAGCCTGCATTTAAAGGACCACATCACATACTGTAAATATATGCAGTCTTTATGAGAGCCACGGTTCCAAGAGTGCAAAAGGTGAGACAAAGGGTAATGAAAGTACTTTACAGAATGTCTTCCTTCAGATCTCTTCATACATTTTATGCCCACTCCACTGTCTGCTGCTGCCCTTTCCCTGCCTCACTTCTGTATCTGTTTTAATCTTGCTAGTTGTTGATAAAACTCAGAGAGAATGATACAAGCAAAGACATATGATGCATTGCCCTTCTGAGTTTCTTCAGCAGCCTCGAATTGTTTAAGGATGGCTACTCATTGAATTCAAACAGCTGTCATAGTTGATCATTAACCTCAGTCTGTGTCACATTAAAGGGTAGCTCTGGAGAGAGTAAGTGTGCTTGCCTGTCCAATTACTGCATATATGACAACAAAGACTGCATGTATTAGCATTACAATAACATCCAGAAATTAATCTCCCTTTATTTTCAAGCCCCATTTTCTGAAGCCCCAAATCTGTGTTTTTAATTGACAAAAAACTCATACTGCCCATCGCCTGTCATAAGGGAGGGCAAAGAAAATGGCTCAGCAAATGGTTAACCCAAACAGCAAAGAATAGGGTCATTCCACAACCAGCAATCACTGGATTTGAATCCATCATTAAGCTATACAAAGAGATAAGGATAAACTTTATTGATCCCCAATGGGGGAAATTTTGGTGTTACAGCAGCTCCAAACAGTAAAACAGGTAATACAAAGAAAAAAGAACAGCTATGAGCAAAGATATGTATGGCATATGGAGAAGGATCAATTTCATCAGTTAGCTGTCCCGCTGTGTGTTCTGTTGAGTGGTCATGAACAGAAAACGAGAAGAACAATGCAGATGGAATTCTGGCTGAGAAGACAGAATGTGTAAAGCTTCATTTAATTTTAATTTGTGAGCTGAGGGTGAGTTGTCAGAAGACGCAAAACCTAGTTGGTGACACTCAGAAGTACTATGCTCACTCTTATTGGCTGCTGCAGCTATTCTGTCAGAGGCAGTCGGGCCTGGAATCGTAAATATCAAACACGATTCCAGATTGGGGAGGCTTAGACTTCACTAGAAGCAGTAAAGTAATCATAGTGACACCACACACCGATTTAAAGATTTGTATCTTCAAGGTTCAGAAGAGAAGGACTGAAGGCCGAGAGATAGAATGGAAGAGTGTGTGTACATTTGTGTTTCTGTCAGCTGCTGTTAAACACAGTGACAGCATGAGGGCAAAGAGGTTAGGCCTGTCCTCAGTAAATTACTCTATTCCTAGTTCCTGTGGTTGTGTGTGTGTCTGAATTACATATCACGTGTGTGTGTGTGTGTGTGTGTGTGTGTGTGTGTGTGTGCGCGCGCGTTAATGTGTGTTAAAGTGCCACACGTAGTAATAGCCCTCAAGGTTAATTGACCACAAGCTGAGCACTTGTTCCTCCAAATAGACATCCAGGGTTAGGGTCTCCCTCCCGCTCACCTCCTCTTGACCTAAACAAGATATCATTATCAGCTCTCTGTCATTAGTTCTCTCCCTTTGTTCAGCTTCCTCAAACAGATACAGAGGGACAGAGCCAACATGAGAGCAGGCACGTGGTGCACTATTAAGCGATTGCTGTGTCTATGCGAAGAAAAAACAAAACAAAACAAAAAAACCCAACAACTTCGGAACAACTGGAACAATTTACAGTTCAAGGAAGGAAATAAGAAGAAAAAGAGGAAGCATTGGGTATTTGACCCCAACAGGAACCTGTCAAAAAATATTTTCTAGTCAGGTTCAAGGTCGATGGGAGCCAGGTAAAGGGAGCTATTGTTAGCCAGGAAGCTAACAGTACTGATTGAATGTCCATATGTTGATTTAAATCGAGGGTCTGTTCACTGGACCTTTCAGGAGATCAGCCATTTCTGCTGCCGGGCCTGGTTCCATGTCCACATCTTTAATTGGCTAGACTTTTTTTTGTATTTGATAATTGTTGTACTTCTGTAATACAATAAAGTTCAAAATCAAAATCCACAAGTGTTTAATGTTATAGTGCTTATGGTTGCATCAGTTTTCCTCTATAGTCACAAAAATCCCTGGAGAAAAAATTGAAACACATGATTTTACAACCAATATTAAGGAAAGAAGAGGGTGAACTTCTGTGGAAATTATTCATTTCTGATTGCCTTGTTCAGGTGAGTACAAGGAGACAGGTACAGCTAAGGTTAACATTTGCATGGCTTAACAGCCAAGCAGAGACCTTTAAATGATTTAGAGTCTTGTATTTGTCTAATTTACAATGTGAAAGATAAATGAACAAGAGATAGGAAGAAGATATACTGCCATATCAATAATTTGTCCCAACACTAACCACATATTAAACAGACTAAAACAAAAAGAAATAAAAAAAAACAACAGCTGTTGTATATAAATTCAAACAGACTTAATAAACTGATATACAGTTGCGTTTCATGCTGGACAATTTCTCCCACCCGCTCCATTACGTGCGGGTCAGACGTAAAACCACTTTCAGTGCCAGACCTATACAATTACATTACAGAATGCCACAGGAGGTCATTCCTTGCCTACAGTGACCATCAAATTCTTCAACTCCTCCCTGTGAATGACAGTACAATTTTTGTATTGAAAAAGTTTCAATATGACTCTCGCAAACGCTGGATTTTTAATTTGTTACCATTACTTGATGTGTATTCCAACAGTTTATTCAGGTACCATGTGTGGCTAAAGACAGCAAACGAGAGCTAGCAGGGAGGCTGGATAGGTTGTTAGTTGGTATTAACTGGTGCATTAGCAAGTGTTGGGCAATTACTTTAATGATGTAAAATGGACCAAGATTTCCCCCTGCACAGGAAGTGAACGAGAGAAATGTAACAATGATTATGATTAGGCAACTAATTATAGTGTCGGCTCAATGCTGAACATATGAATAGACAGACTCTGCTTATTTAGACGATCAGCAGGGGTACAAATTCACTGATTGCAATGTTATGACAGACGTGTGTGTGCGTGTGTGTATTAGTGTCTGCAATGCCATCATTTTGGCAGTCATTTGAGTGAAGATGACATGTTAGATATGTGTTTGATTGATAATCACTGATTAAGCCACTCATGCAGATTCACAAAGGTGTTACAAACATGTATTATCAGTATGAAATGTACATACTGTCATCAAAGCTAAATTGTCATTTCACAAAAGACCTTTAAAGTACCAGCTGACTGTGATCTTGAAGTGTTTCTTATTGTCCCTTTGTCCCTGTACAAAATGCAGATTTCATGAGACTGAATACCTCTGTAAGGGGACTGACAGTGTTTTGTTTATTTATTTTTAAATATAATGCAACAGGAACATGTCCAACTCGTACCAAGCCTCTGGCCGAGTACACATAAGACATGTATGGATGAAACATAGATGGATGTCTGAATGAATATTAATGCTAGCCAGTGATTAATGGGTGGTGTAGTCTTAACTTGGGGAGAAACATGAAGCAAGTAAATATACAGTAGGAGGTGTTCAACAAAAAGGAAGGATATGGACATACTGTGCTACTTAACATGAACTAAAATTCATTTCTAAATTACACACTGTAACGCCTCAAACGTTTGATAATTTTGTTTGACGGCTTTAGAGTTGGCCTCGACCTATTGTATCTCCCTGCTGCTGGCTTTGATTTGCTTATTGCAGGTAGATGTGGTTGGAGTCAGAGAGGACTCTATAATGTACTTTTCACTATCCTCTTTACCTTAAACCACAGGGAAAATGTCATGAAGTTAAGGGAAGATGTTAGAATATTTCATAAAGGACCAAGGGAAAGGTGACTGCGTTGCTCTGAGAATCCGACCGCATTTGTCTGCCATGGTGAAACTACAATTTTCAAAAGACGGACTACAAAAAGCACATAAAAAGTGTTTCCTGTGCATTCTTACAGGGGAAATAATCCTCATGAGCACAAGGTTGGAATTAAAATAAAAGGGAAACAGGCTACGAATAACAAAAGCAAAACCAAATGGTTGTCACATGCTCACTCTCACCTTTCTGTCCACTCATTATTAATATTAATCCAAAATAAGTATTGTTGTATGAAATTAATTGTTACATTTATTCAAGTTATACGTTAACATACATGCACAACTGCACAAAGCATGCTTAAATATGTTGAATAAAACATAATCTAGCTAAAAATGTCTCTTTGTGAAAGACAGTGCTCTTTGTTATGATGATTATAATATGAATATATGGCTTTACATCATAGCTTAAGAACCACCACACAAATCAGTGAACACTGCGACATGAGGACCTAATTGTTCTTTAAAGTTGCTATAACATGAGAGGTATGGCAAGCGTTCCATTTCGGCCATCATTAGTTTACGTAAACGGTCAGATGCGCAAGTTGCTTTAAATGTTGTGGCAGCAAGGAACTGTGGGACGGCATGATTTTATTTCCCTTCATAAAGGATGGTCCAGTTTACCCTGTGCTACAATAGGTTAACTGGAAGCATTGACGCACCTGTCCTTAGGTTTTAGAGAATTCAAGCTTGCGGGTCATTTCACTCAGTAAGGAACCTTCCTCAGCAAAAAAGACAATCAAATGCACCCCTGCTCTGTCTTCTCACTCTTTTCCCTGACTTGGAGACTGTTGTCAGCATTTGTTTGTATTGTATTGTGTTGTAGACACATTCATCCACACAACCATCAACCCTGCATACACACTGACTTCCTCACAAGCGTTACATCGTGTAACCTAATAATTAAATTAAAACTATTGCCAGGTTGGGACTTTTGTAAAATTGGAAAAAACAAATCAAAAATAGGATGTGTTGCTGCCATTTTCATTTTGAGTATTTGGGCCATCAGAAGGGAAGTTATCCAATATCACTGTAGCTGTAATTTTACAAAGCAGCCAAATCACGAGAAGATATGCAGCATTAAGTTCCTCACCCTGTAACTCAGTGCAAGTGAAGGGCCGAAGAGTCAATTACAGTCTGGTACACTGAGTTTGCCCGAAATAAAACGCTTGAAAAAGAAACAAGCAGAAAAAAATGTAAAATATTCCCCTTTTGTCTGGGTTCAGGACCCAAGGCAATCGTTTTTTTGGTTACAATGGCTCTAACCTTGTCGGGAAGCGTGGGGCCCATTCTGTGTGATTGCCTTTGTTGCTCAGCATGTTTCTATGTTTGGCTGGAAGTGCCTTTGGGCCTCAGCAGGCAGCTGCTTTAGGCCTGCTGGTTTGCCCAAAGTGATGTCTAAAAAGTAAAGGCAGACAGGGACAAAACAAAAAAGAACACACCCCCAGACAGATTGGCAACCGAGAACACCCACACTACAGCACAAACTGAAAGATAAGCAGGCTGGCATACTCGCAAATCCCAAAGACCTTTCCTCCCCTCACTTCATTATCTCAACTCCTCTCCCATTTGTCCCTCATCCCTCTTTCTTATGTATTCAGGAAAAAATTAAAACAAGCGATGAGGGAGAGGGGGAGATGGACAAGCAGAGTGTTAAAAGGAGGAGAACGTGAGAGCACAGGGGAGAAATTGTGGCAAAGGGAATCAGTAAGTAGGGGGGGAAATCAAAACAAAGGACGGGGCATCATGAGGACTTGGCTGAAGGACGTGATGAATGGCGAAGAGATGACTGTTTCTATGTTGTTCACAAAAAGCTCTGTGTCAGTGCACAACTGTGTGTGATAGGGCATATGATACAGAAACGTTACCATAATTGGATAAGTCTTGTGTTAGTGCATTTGTTTGTATATGCACAGTAATTGGCCACGTGAATATAACTTGTGCATGATGTGTTAAAGGGTGTTGACATGCTTTTGGCTACCTTTTAAAGCACATTAAAAGGACAGGGTGTCTGCCCTGTTTTAGACTGGGCATCGGTGACAGAACAAGGGTGCAGAGAGCACCACCCCCCAAAAAAATACACACATACTCACACGCACACACCCTTTGTAACCATCCAGTGACCCATCTTCTGGGGGAGCTGGAGGAAGGCTGCAGGAAGTGTCACTGCAGGGTAATTGGCCTGTCTGTCTCCTGGTCTGCTGGTCACCACACACACAAAGCTTGACACACACTTACTTCTCTCCAGCAGTGAGTTATGAGCTTTTTTATGAGGGAGTACACATTTGCTGTATGTATGTGAATTACTTTTACAATAGTATGTCTGTGAATCAACAGGGAGATTGGTGAACTAAATCAGAGTGTTAAATACAAACACAGAAACATCCGAAAACAATATTTTCTAAAGTGCAGTAACACATTAGATATCCCCTATTCAACATTTCATGTCAACAAGAGTACTAATGATCTCATAATAAATAATTTGTCCTTTTTTGACCCCCTCCCTTTAGACTCTCTCTTTTCAACGTCTGACACAGACGCTTCATGTGATAATTGCTCGTCTAAATGTGCCAGATTAGCTGACCTCATAAAACAATAGGGCCAGGCAAGAGCCAGAAAAGAATTAGCCTCTCCAAATGAGTTTTTATTTTGGGTTACACCCATTAGTCATAAAGTGAGTTGTATGCGGTGCCTGGGTCGTGTCATAGGGTCATGATGAAGTCATAAAGCCTGACAAGATGTCAGAGGGTAAAGAAAAGTGAAGTTACCGGAGAAGGTCAAAAGTCGGATGAGGATAATCCATTCCACAGTAACGAGCAGACTGTCAAGGAAACAGTGAAAAAAGATGTTGAATTTTTGATGATCAAGAGAATGGAACATTCTGCCACATGTAACAGTGCCAAAGGATTTGTTTTCTTGATGTTGTTGGTGTGGAATGCACAAAACAAAAACTGAAGACTAATGTCAGATATTAAAGGAGTAACGAGTAAGCCTGACTCATAGGGTCTGATTTACTAAGATCCCAATTAAAGAGTACTAAATTGCGTGTTCAGTCCAACAGATTGCTCATTTGGTTTGTGGGCGTAAATGTCTACTAAGAAAATTTGCAACAACAATAACATTTGGCTTATCAGAAAACCACAGCATTAAAACGTGCCTCTCTTTTCTTCCCTTAATTTTTTCAATGAATTGTCATACATTGTACAGGAGGTACGAGCTGTGGCACAGGCGCTCAGGCACGCTGATAGGACTATTGCACACCAGCGCTGTGTGTGATCGGACATAAATGCCTTTGCAAAAGGAAATGTTCAGTTTAAAATCTAATGTTGATGAAAAGAGGGAAATAGGACGACATAAATGTCAATGTTGCACTTCTTTAGAATGCAGAGGCTGTGAACGTTCAGTAATATTTGTTTAATCATGATGTTTCTCTTTGTTCAAAATTATTGAAGCAAAATGAATAATGCATGCCATTTATTTTTCGGTCATAGAAACAAAAGCAATCTTTACGCCTTCTTTTATTAAGCCGATGTCTCCTCCTAACTGAAGCCTGTTGTGCGTAACACTGAGCTCTTGGATTAGCATGTTCCTTTCAAAGGTGTGAAATTTAGACAGTGTCACAATCACCGCAATTTTTGCCTGGTGTACTAACTTAACTTCTTTGCCTGTTATCCTCCAAATATTTTGCACACTGACGCAGAAACGCCCCACATTACATATGCATTTAGGCAAAAGTACTAAATGAACAATACGCGTTGTTTTGCTCATATGAAAGACGCAATCCTCACTGCACGCTGTTAGTAAATCAGGTAGCACATTTTTTGCTGGTGGAATCAAGTTTGCACACGTTTTAATACACTCAAACGTTTAGTAAATCAGGCCCATAGTGTTTAAAATTGGAACTGCTGTCAAAATTCAAAACACTGGAGAGAGCTGTCTCCGTTAATGTGTTTACTGGTTGCGGACACAGCAAGCTTCAGTCTTAAGCCAGCTCTGCATTGGGCTTGAAACCTTTATGTATTCAAACCTCTTTTCATGTTTTACAAGCCTCTTCAATGTTTATCCTATTTTTACGGAGTCTCTGGTCATGGAAAAAATGCCAAAGCTTTTTAGAACTAGTTTGCTTGCCTGCTTTGATGGCTGCAACATCTGTTGGTTGCAGCATCTGGTTTGCTGTTTGCCTAGGGTGCCCTTAAACCGCCTACCTGGACTTCAACGTAGCATGTTTTCTTTATATCTGAAGGTTTAGTAAGCACATTTTATGATTTAATTCAACAGATATGTTAAAAATTATTGTCCTAAATTGTTCATTGTTTAATTCTGTCAGCCACCAGTCACAGTCTTCCGGGATAAAGCAGGGTAAGTTTGCAGTATCACTATTACACACTGTACTCAGACCTTGCTGCTAGTTTTTCTCCATTATCAGTAAGTATCACTACGTTCCTGTTTATTAATATGAAAACAATTTTTTTAGTGCCTCCAATGTCTGTATAATAGCATAAAGACCTGTGCAGTAATTCCAGGGATTCTTTAGTATGTGTGTTGATTGTCAGGGCCCAGTTAAGTCATATTTCATATTAGCTATGGAAAAAAACAAACATTGATATAGCTACAAAATCCATAAAGCAACTATATGTAATTTTTTCTTCTCAAAATAGTTGACAGTTGATCAAGCAATACAATACATGTCAACAGGGAGAAGGATGTCAGTACCATTTCCAAAGAGTGCCAGTGTTGCCTGCATTCAGTTTAAACACCAAGGAAGGCTCACTTATTTAGACTGACTACATACAAAGTTGACAAATTCCTTCATGGCAGTCTGAGTTCCATTTCTTCTCTGATTTAATACCGTCTGACTTGCTCAAAGTCAATTTAAATGCTTTGGAGATACATTTTAGGGACCACACCCAACTGTGACACTGAGATTCATGCAACCTCAAACACTACAAAACACAAACCATTTGATCTACTTTCCTGACAGCTGACTGTAGGAACATCCTGACACTCCACTACTGCTGAAAGTTATTGTTTTAGCTCTACAAAGAATTCAAGTTTTATTGAAAAGCAAACATAGAGAAACTCTTTGACACCAAGCATGTCTCATATTAATGCTATTGATGGCAAAACAAAGGACTTTGGGACACTTTTTTATAAAAAAGGGTGTGCAGTTTGTAACATTACACCAAATGATTGTCTTTCCCAAGGAGTAGGTCCCTTATTCCCCAACCACTTAACAGGAGTAGGTTCTACACAGTTCACGTCATCGAGCGGAGCACACTTGGTATTGGACAACAATCTTGCGATACAAGTTTGCAAACCCCAGATATGGGTGCCGTAATACAGGAGACCTTCTGCCACTCTGCCTTGGCACACTCCCAGACCTACTAAATTCTGGACAAAGAACACTGGCATGAAACTTGTAAGCAGACATTTCTTGTAGTAAAGACCAGGAGGTATAAGCTCAACATGAGAACTCTCAGCAGTAGAGTTCACCTCTTAGAGGGAGTTCTGCTTCACCAAAATAGGAGTGAGATGTTCTTTGTAAAATTACACAATTGCACTGTAGATGCCAAAGAGGCATGGATCCATTTCAACCCCTTGACAACATCCTGTGTAAACCAGTTTAAATATAACTATACTAGTGTGACCAACAGGCAAGGCAAGTTTATTTATAGATTACCATTAATACACAAAACAGTGCTTTAAAGAGTTCAAAAAATAACTTTTGTTTTTTGAATCATTCGGATTTATTGAGAACATAAAACCATCTACCAATAAAATAAAATAAAAAAAAGATCTGAAATCTATTGAAATATATGATAATATGGAAAAAAATATATAATAACACTAAGCAAAAATAGGAACCTAAAATAAAATCTATATGTATATTTATTATTGCATTACATGCCATCCATTTTCTGCTGCTTATCCGGGGCCAGGTCGCGGGGGCAGTCTTAGCAGAGACGCCCAGACTTCCCTCGTCCCAGACACTTCCTCCAGCTCTTCCGGTGGGACCTCAAGGCACTCCCAGGCCAGCCGAGAGACATAGTCTCTCCAGCGTGTCCTGGGTCTACCCTGAGGCCTCCTTCATGCGTGGAACACCTTCCTAGGGAGGCGTCCAGAGGGCATTCAGAACAGATGCCTGAACCACCTCAGCTGACTCCTCTTGATGTGAAAGAGTAGCGGCTCTACTCCGACCTCCTCCCTGGTGGCCAAGCTCCTCATCTCTAACGGTGCGCCCAGCCACCCTATATGGAGGAAGCCCATTTCAGCCGCTTGTATCCGGGATCTTGTTCTTTTGGTCATGACCTGAAGCTTATGACCATAGGTGAGGGTAGGAACGAAGATCAACCGGTAAATTGAGAGCCTTGCCTTTCGGCTTAGCTCCTTCTTCACCACGACGGACCAATACGGCGACCGCATGACTGCAGACGCTGCACCGATACGGCTGTCGATCTCACACTCCATCCTCCCCCCACTCATTAAAGACCCTGAGATACTTAAACTACTGCACCTGGGGAAAGACTCCACACCAACACGAAGAGGGCAAGCCACCTTTTTCCGGTCAAGAACCAAGGCCTCAGATTTAGAGGTGCTGATCCTCATCCCAGCCACCTCACACTCTACAGCGAACCGCCCCAAATTAAATTATTAATTGTGAAATTATAAACGTAATAAAATATATTAAAGGATCCTATGACTGGATTTCTGCAATGCACACCTAACAATGTGCTCTGAAATCTTACTTTCACCACAGACACAGATTCACAGATACCTGGTCTTGCCTAATCAAAATGGAATCTACATAATCCACCCCAGAGTGTCCTCCTGAAGATTTGAGTTTAGCGAAATTACCTTAGAGACCACACCACGGATGCTGTGGTGGTGAAATCAACCCACGGTATCTCGGACTCACATCTGCACTATAGTTCAAAGAAAAAAAAAGGCTCCATTTTGTAGGCACCATGTACCAGCAGTTGACTGCACTCAACACACTGAAGTTTAGTTCATCCTTTTTGTTCTAAATGTACAAAAACACATCTGTGGTGTGATATTTTGCCATGGTAACTCATTTAGTGGCAGACAACCAGCGATAAGTTAAATTACAGCCACCTACTGGGTAGGAATAGACAACCCTGCGACATGTGCACTATAAAACAACAACTGCTTTTTGCTGAAACTTTTTTCCCCCTGACAGACACTAGTGACCCACTAAAATCCACATTGCAACCCATTTTTGGGTCCCGACCCACCAGTCAAGAACCATGGCTCTAGTCTATTACAACTGTGACTGAAGTCCAGAGGGATCCAATCCTGCTCACTGGCAGCATTTCAGAATTATTGTTATCAGGTAATTGCTTTGTTGTGTATTTAACTAACTGGGCAATGGATGCTGCTGGCCCTGCACCTAAGTAGAATATCAATGACATGCAAAACACTGGCTGTGCCCAGTGTCTACCTCTGTGTGTGTGTTAAATGTCTGTGAGTGCTGTGCAGTCGCAAAGTGTGTTTTCTTTTCACATTAATCTGCACCCAGACAGACAGACAGACAGACAGACAGACAGACAACTGCTCAACAGGATTGGTATGTCTTCTTTCAAAAACTGGTTATAAAATCATTCGAAAGTTTATGATGGTGAGTTGAATACGATTTTTTTTGTGGTTACATTGCATCACAGTATATCCAATAAAAAGGCGTCAACATGTTGTAAACTTTAATATGTATCATGTATCTTGCTGCTGCTGCTGCAATATACTGTATACTTGAAAGCGACAAGGTAGTGGGTGCAATAAAGGTTTGATTCCCGCTAAGCCTTTGGATGTATGGCAATGGTCAAGCATGCTCTGTATGCAAAAATATTGAATAGAGGTCAATTTATTCTTCACTGGACTGGCAACTCCTCCTGGCTAGAATGCATAATATAAAGTGAGAGAGAGAAACCTGCACACTTAGTATAGCAAGCTGTATTACTTTGGCAAAATGAGCCCTTATGCATAATCCTGTTTAAACATACTCACAACACAATATTAAGACTTCTTATTTAAGCCAAGAAGTTCCCAAATTTGAAGAGAAGAAGATTCATAAATTGTATGTTGTAATATGCTGTCTCATGTCATTGACACAGTGGAGTTATCTTGGGAAAAACCCTATTATTTGCTGACATGAGCAAATACTGGTTAGGCCTATTATTGCCTTTCAAGTGGTCAAAAAACAATGGTTAATTTACATTTGAATTGATATTGTAGAGCATGTTAGTTCATTTTAAATTGTTCTTTAACTTGTCTATGAGCAAGGATATTTTACTTGAAGGTACTATACTTTATGTTCATACTCAATAGCAATTGTCTATCCTGTCCTGTCCTTGGCTGTAATGTCTCTGCTTTTGATACATTGAAAGCATATGATAGATATTCTAGCTGCAGATTGATGCAGCATGACTTTTTGAGTGGACGAAAACAAATACCTGAAAAGCAACTACTTAGATATTTTAAAACATTAAGGTTAACTGGGTATGATTGTAGGTAAACAATATGAAAGTATGAGAGCAGATGTCTATAATACAGTACAGGAACATTGCTCAAAGTGTTGTCTGCAAAATTGGAGGTCAGGCGAAAGGAGGAGATAAGTCAAGGGATTTAAAGATCTAGGAACAGGGCTTGTGAATGGTCACAGAATTGCCAGTTGGGATGATAGGATGTGTAAAGAAAAGCCTCTACCCACAAAGCAGCTGTAATAGCTGTGCATTTGGAGCCACATGAACGTGAGTGAGTGTTTGCGTGTGCAGATGTTTGTTTGTGTGTGTGTGTGTGTGTGTGTGTGTGTGTGTGTGTGTGTCTTAGTTGTATGTATTGGTCCCATTGGCAGCATTTGTGTGCTGACATTGAGCTAATAGACCTATCAAACAGTCCCCCCAGGTTAAGCAAGGCTGTGTAATTGAACCATTCAGTTTCCCACTAACCTGTAACTATTTCTCTCTCTCTCTCTTACACACACACACGTGCGCGCACGCACATGCACACACACACACAGGCATTCACAAAAACACAAATATAGGTGCTTTCAGAAGTTTACAGCTTTAAAGCGGAGTGACGAAATTAAACTCCTGAGTATGTATACTCTTGATGATGTGAAATGATCCAGTTCCTTTGAATAATATAAAAAAAGATGCTCCAATTCCATCATTCCTGTTCGATACTTATTTCATATACCAGTTATTGAGTATTCTTTTAACACTGAGTATTCCTCCCGTAAAAACCCTAGTGATGATTTTATTTGAACTGTGCCATCACACACACTGCTAGCATTGCATGATTTTTCTCATGATCACATCATAATGAAAATATTGAATCAGTAAAAAAAGAAAAACGTAAACTCTTCAAAAACATTTTTTGAAACATTATTTCGGTCAATTAGTTTGCACCTTCTGTTCTACTAATTGGTGTTGTATTTGTTATTGTTGGAAAGCCTGATTAGTTACCTTTACAACGAGTTATAACTTGTAAAGATCTTGCATTCATGGAATAAGCAACACAGCTAAACATGTGGGTAGCGCCCAAAAGAACAAGTGTCAAAATCCCCTGCAATATTCTTTTTTTAGTATTCACTCCTGTTTGGAGTTGCTTGGTGGAATGGATGATCGCAATCTCCCACAGTAAGAAGGAAGAAAACAATAAATTAAAAATAAATGAATTAAAAAAAGGAACCCCAAAAAAAAAAAAAAAAACTGACATCTTCACAACATGATCATGTGTCAGAATAATCAATAATGTCATATATCACACTAAATTATATAACAGCTATACTGTATGTAGACTACTTTTATAAAATTCAACTTTGGGAATTCTGCAGGTCTGATATAGTGCAAAAACACTACAGCTCTCCAGGTCCACGTCTATAAAAGTAGTAAAATGTTAGCGTTCTTTATTGTATGAATATTTGTCTAATGAACACTTAACAGCCTGCCTGGTCACACACTGCTGTGGGATGGCATCCTCAACCAGCATGGATGTGTTTGTCACTATAGCACAAACAGCATGCCCAAGCTGATCCCATAAGTGCTGTCCATTAGGTGCCAATCAGGTACCAGTCATACACCTGTCAGCATTTGAAGCTCAAACAGGAGTGAATTCCAACAGAAGAACATGGCAGGGGATTTAGGTACTTTTTGTTTGGTTTTTTTTACTGAAAATCAGTGTTTTAAGATGCCTTCCAACTAAAACAGTCTCCATCATCAGCATACACAAGAAATACTGTAATAAAACTCTAAAATGTCATTACCGTATGCTTCTCAATGGCCCCCATCCTAGGCTTTGTGAATATCCCTACATGCACCCTGCAATGGCAGTGAGAAACACAAGCCCCTATAAAGTCTGTTTGCAAAGCTGATAAAATTATGCTTCGTATCGCCTTCACACACACAAACAAACAAAAAAAGGCTGCATAAACACAGACCAATATTGACAATAACCATAATAATTATTATTATTATAAAAGCCATCATTATTGCTTGGAGAGAAATTTACTGGAGTTACCATTAGCCAAGTTTAAGAATTACTGACTCAGCACTGAAAATGGAAAATTACTGAAACTGCATTGACTATAACTGGGAGGAGGAGGAACAGACATTTGAATTGGATTTCTGTCAATAAAAACAGACATGAGAAAATTGTTTGAGTTAATAACCGATGCATATCGATTTGGAAACCTAATTGTGCGTATATTTGCATCATTGACTGTTTGGTAGTTTAATTGTTCATGTTTAACTGTAGGTTCAACACAAACACAATGAAATTATGTGAGAAATCAACTGTAACTTTTAGTTAAGTATGTTTGAACATGTGGGCAGATAGAAGTCGCATTTAAGTTACGTTTTTGGTTTGTTGACATCTTCATTGTTTAAAAATGTACATGGTTGGCGAACCCAGTAGTGAGGGAGAAACATAACAGTTGGAGTATTTTCCTTAGAATTTAAGAAGACCTCTGTTATTGTGTAGTGCCTTACCTGTTACTACCTTTGTTTACAACACGAGGATACAGAATTGTTCTATGTTCTGTATGAAATGCTGCCTGCATATTATTGTTTTCTCTTTCGTAAAGCATCTTGAGATAACACTTTTTTATGAATGGGCGCTAAACAAATAATAATTGATTGATTGACTCTATGTGTGTAATAGCCTATAACACCTTTATTCTTTATTAGTTTAAGATTAGACTTATTTTACTTTGAGATTGAGTATGGCACCTGTTCTTTACTGTGGTTGAGCAAAACTTAATTGGTAAATGGACTTGAGCTTGAAGAGCACTATTCTAGTCTTCTGACGACTCCAAGTGCTTCTACACTACATGTCAAATTTACTAATTCACAGCCATTCTCACAAAGCGCCCACGAGAAGTAACTAATACCAATCATTTGCATTCATACGCCGCCGACAAAGTAGCGGGAGAAATTCAGGGTTAAATGTCTTGCCCAAGGTCACATCATAACTGGAGATTGAACCCTCGACCTTCCGATTGACGGACAATAACTCCAACTGAGTCACATTCATTTGTTATTGTATTTCCATACTTTCCTTACTGGTCATAAGGATAAAGAAATTGGTGCAGCACATTTAAACCATTCGCAAAGAAACTTCAATACTTACACAATATAAATAAACATGTCACCACTATTCTCTGAATTAACTATTAGGTGTCAGAGCTCTCGTAGGGCAGTCACACTGTCATGGTTTGGTTTTTTGTTCTGTATTTAATCTTGTTTTAGTTCATTATTTCCCTTGTGCGCTTTAATGTTTCA
This sequence comes from Symphodus melops, assembly GCF_947650265.1. Taxonomy (NCBI): domain Eukaryota; kingdom Metazoa; phylum Chordata; class Actinopteri; order Labriformes; family Labridae; genus Symphodus; species Symphodus melops. Next base: position 15,660,382 of record NC_136700.1, read on the forward strand.
TAGTCTGTTTTACTTTAGTCCTTAGTGTGTTTCCCTGTATCCTTGTGTCCTCCTATGTTTCCTGTTAGTTTATTTCCTGTCTTGTGTTTTAAGTCTAGTCTTTAGTGTTTCCTGTTTTATTTTGTAGATCTGGTTTTGGTGGTGGTGTCAGTGTTAGGTTGTACTTTGTACTTGTCCTCAGTGTTCTTTGTTCCTTGTGTTTCCCGCCTTTGTGATTACCCTGATGTTCCTCACCTGTCTCGTTAGTCTCACCTGTGTCCAATTACCCCTGTCTATTTAGTCTGTGTTTTTCCTCAGTCGCTTGTCGGTTCATTGTTTTTGTCATGGTCTCTTGGTTTGTCGTGTTCTTGGAATGTTTTGCTTCTCCCTGCTCCCTGTCTTTTCTCCGTCGTGGTTTTTGGATTTTAGTTTTTCAAAGTAAGTTTTTGTTTGCCTTTTTGTTAATAAATTTTAGTTCTCTGCATTTGGGTCCTCCTCTCCTGTTTCCTGCCTGCACGATCGTGACACACACGAGCCTCCATCAACAGTGATTGTTTTGTCCCTATATACAGGACATCTTTTGGACAGTCAGCCTAACCCAACAAACTTTGGAACTCTCTGCCCACTAGTTTAAAACTAGACAACAACAGTAATGGTTTTAACAGAGGACTTAAACACTGGCTCAAACCAATAGTACTCACATAAAGAGCTCTACTGTTGCATCTTGCTGCCTTCGCTCTACAGTTCATGTGTATAATAGAATAAATATATTGCTGCACATTTAACAAATTAATATTGCACATTTTATGATCTTACATATTTCTATTTTTTGTTTCTCCTTGTTTATTTTACTTTTTATCCTGTCTATAAGTCTTTCCTTCCAAAAGCCTCCTGTGGACAGGTGTTGAAAATGAGCATGTATTCTGAAACACTTAAACGCTTCATCAGGTTTGTCAAAATTTATCTGTGATGTCAATGCCAAATAGTCTAACCATCTATCTAAATTAATTTGAATGCAAAGGAAAATGTGATGGTCTCCTAATTCATGTTCATTATCTGAAAATGCCAATTAGATCAAAAAGACATATCGATTTTCATAACCTCCCATTATCATAAGCAGAGTTAATATTTAAATAGTGTTTTATATGCATGGTTATAGCATTGATAGTTTTATTTGACATAGAAAGCCGTTGTAAAATTCCAACATAATCATGAAAATGATCAATTCAATATGGGTGTGGATATTTTCTGACTTTCAAAATGTGCTGCAGAAAATGAGAGAATGATGTTTTAGCCACAACAAAACAAAAAAATCATGAATTTAAAATGAATCTATGTTTTATATTTTTGCAGGTTGATGTTCAAAATGAAATGATAGAGCATTCCTCATATTTTTTGTCAGCTTGTATGACTTTGTTTTGCATGTCAATGTATGCAATGTACCTATATCTCTGGAAGGTACCAGCACTAGTTTAATTGGTGTCATTTCATACAGAATTGCATGGACCAGTAATTCTTCCAAAAGGAGAAAGAGAATCCTTATTTGCACCGGAGAGATACTCATATTGTCATTCTTCATATAGATGTCTCCCCAGTTCGACGTGAAGACATTATGCAGCCATGCATTGTGCCATCTTGCACACAGCTTTTATTGTGTTTGAAAGTGCTGTCACAGCAAGACAGGCGATCCCTTTGTGATTCGAACTCTGCATGTCATCACTAATACTGAGGGATACATAAATGACTTGACAAGTACAAATATGGGTGTGTTTAGCCATGCATGTCTTTACATTCAACCTGTGTGGTCCAAATTAGACTAATCTGATGATCTCTTCTTCTATACCATTAATATCCTCTCCCCGTTATAAACACGCCATAGTAATCAAGTAGCCTTTTTTTCCATACTAACAAGAAAATAATGTTGATAATTCCGGCCACCTAGGTTTTAATTTACCTGCGAAGTGCAACTATGGTTGTGATTTGTCGTGTCACTGCTGAAACCTGGCTGTGTCAAATACAGTCATCATGGACAATTTTATACTACGACTCAAACTGGGGCACTGCAGGTAGAACAATGTCGATGACAGCCACAGAGATGGCAGTTTGATCCAATTGTACTTCAAAGGCCAACTGCCATACTACTGTTGCAGAGTATGTTCACAGCAGGAAATGGGATGAAATGCAAACATAAGGAAGTTCATGTAAGATTTACCAGCAGGTAACTTTAGCGCTCACTCCAATCATTGGTAACATCAATTTACACAAATACTGTATTAGTTGGACTTCTTTCCAGCGTAGATCACCATGGTAACTCGTGCTGAACACCTTACCTGCTCTACAGTAGGCTATGTTTGGGAAAAGATGTCAACACTGTCTAGTGATCAATCAATCAATCAATCCTCTTGGTCATGGAGCTCTGTGAGCAGATCTTGAGAGGAAGAAGAGACTGGCAAATACAAAGGGCCTGATTTACTAAAGGTCTTGTGTTAAGCAGGGGTAAACTTGATACCACCCTCAAAGGCATGTTATATCTGATCTACTATGAAGATTGCATCTTTCAAGTGAGCAAGACAACATGCATTGTCTATTTAGTTTTTTGCCTTCATGAATGTGCATTTGCCGTAATGAATGTATTTGCAATATGGGGTGTTTCTGCCCTTGCATGCAAAATACTGGTCGGGGGAAAATGCAAGGAAGTTGAATGAGTACACACATTCTGTTTTACCAAGCCTGACAAAACTTACTGCGATTGTGACGGTGTCTGAATTGAACACCTTTGAAAGGAAACGCGCTAATCCAGGAGCCCACTGTTAAGCACAACAGGCTGCAGTTAGGAGGAGATATAGGCACAAAAGAAGGGGTACAAATTTTCCCCAGACGTAACTTTCAATGTTTCGAATGATGGAAAAATAAATGGTACTGTATGCATTTTTTTTTTTTCGATTCAATAATAGTTAACAAAGAAAAACACCACAAATAAACTAATATAAGTGAACATTCCCAGCCTCTGCATTCTAACGAATTTCAACATTGACATGTATGTCTTCCCATTTCCCTCTTTTGGCCACGTTTACCTTTTAAACTTGGCTTTTCCTTTGTCTTATGTTGCATGTCTCTCCCCCAGCTTGTCCCCTCCGCTGCGCTCTTCTCCCTATCACGTTCATCTCCTCCTTCTACAGCCCCCACTGCTACGCTGTAGGATGCTTGGATTGTGGAAACTCACCACTGCTTGTACCCCCTTATTTGATACCTCCTGCCAGGACATTTATGTCTGATCTGACACAGCACTGGCCAGCTGTCTGGTGTGCACGAATGGCGTGAGTGTGGCACCCGGGTGCCAATGCATTAAAAGATGGAGGGAGGAAAAGAGAGTCCCTGTTTGTTATTGAGGTTTTCTTATTAGCCAAATGTTCTTTTTGTAACATTCAGATTTATTTGCTATAACTCTAATAGACATTTATCATCGTTTTTAATACTTAAACAAACTCTTCTGTACATAAAATTGTCCAAACTTGACACTTCACAGTAATCTTCCTCTGTGACGTTTCTTCTTCTATCCATGCATGGGTGGGCCCAGAAGGTGGCCAGGTAGAGCACAGCAGCAGATGCAACTCTAAATTCAAAATTGTCAATTTTGATTGGTTATCTACCCAGACAGATGCTGGAGTGTTGGTCAAATTAACTTCTTAGACTGTTCTGCTGCACTGCTAGATCATAAGGTGCATCAATGTAGCACAATTTTTATGTTGATAGTTTTAAAGTATTGAAAAGCTTCAAATACTTACATGTTAATATTACCCCAATAAAAGTTACTGCTCATATTTCAGGAAATAAAAAGAAGAAAAGACATGCAACAAAACAAAATATCCCTTCAATAATTGCACAGTTGGCCATTACCAGTTAAAATAGTCTGCCCATGCTCTTCTTCCATTATCTGTAACCCTTCTCCTTAAATGGGATAAATGTAACTTTCCTAAAATATTGCTTTTATAGTGATACTGCATGGCTGTCTGATGAACATAGTATTTTTAAGCATAACATATTCAGTAACACCCTTTAGCCCACCATCCAAACATTTCCGCACTTGTAATTCATCACGGTTCCACTGGTCACATACATTTTTTCATTAAATGCTCTGATCTTGTAGCCTTGGCACAATATTTAACTGTGTTTGCATCTTTACCTCATTTCCCCCCATATCTGTCATTTTTATCTTGACCACAACCTATGTTCTCTCCTTCCCTTCACATACTTTCTTTGTTTGTCTTTTAACCTATTTTCCTCCATTACTAGCCTCAATATCCTACCCTTTAGCTGCCCCTGTTAGGTCCTGATCTTTCTCGGGTGTTTAATTAATGCAGTCCTGCTGAGTAAGAAGCTTCCACCAGACCAACTGCTGTGTTTAGACACACACATCTATCGAGTTATGAATGAACATCTTCACGCTCATGCACACATACTGTACACGGAGTCTTCATTGTGTCTAACACACACACACACACACACACACAGATATTAACTTATCTACGGTACAATATTAATGTCCTGTTACCACCAGGAATTTGACAAGTCATGGCGTCATCATGTTATTACGACATTTAAGAGAAACAAAGGTTTAAAACAAAACTGGTCAATCAAATCTACGTTATTGATAAGGCAACTCAAACTAGCTGAACTAGCACATGGATGAAAAAAACAGAATTGATTTAAACTTTGCTGTTGTGAAATAATCTTCATGCTTTGCAGCTAAGCAAGCAAGCAGCTAAGCCCTCAGACCCTCGCAAATATTTTAATCCAATTGAATTTCCTCTTGTATCGGCCTGTAAGCAATTCTGTCCACTCAGAACTATGCAATTCTGTCCACTCACCCTATGCAGTTATTAATGACTTTGGTTTGACGCGAGATTATGCTTGAACTTGCAAAAAAATAACAGAATTAAAAATATTCTGTTTCATTTTGACGTAAAAATGTTAAAATGCAAGCATACTCCATTCTGAAGGGAAGCAGTATACACACACGCACAGACTGTCCAAAGTCAAAATCAGAACTCACACATAAACTATTAAAAAGCAACTGAAATGAAAGTTGGAAAGTGTAATCCATTCATAATTAATAATTAGGACCCTTAATGATCTATGATGCTCAGTTATTTTACCTTACTTGGTCTGCAAAGATACAACTGTTTATTCTTTACAAGGTCTGATTAAGCCTTGCATTGAATAGTCTTCTGTGTCCCTTGAATGATGGATGTTTTACATTAATAATACTAACCAAGAGGTAAAATAGCCATTACTCCTTTGACACCTTCTCTGCAATGACATTTCCGGGTCTTTCACTTTGTAATGTCAGTAAAGTCGGAGGTGTTTGGTTCTTGTCAGCAGATGATAAATACCTTCTGTGGTGTCACTGATTACACCTGAAACAAAATGCTCTACCCTTTGTGATCCAATGATCTATCTCTTGCTAGTTTGTTTTCAAGGCATCATTGACAATCCTCCTGTTTTTGTTGAGTGAGACATCTCACGGTACTTCAGAAAAATGTTGTATTAGACATACATAACAGCTACAAAAATGTGCATGTTACGCATTGGACACCAGATAGTATCATGGTTAAAATACAGGTCACCGTTTTTTTTTTCTGAATGCTTTGGTTTCTAACAAGGCAGGCTGGTTGTGGTCATGACCCCTGTAGTTTTGTAGTAGTCTCTAGACCATTTTATGAAGGACCTGCTAAAAGTTTCTATGGCGCTCCTACACTCTTTGTCTGGTGTCTTCTTTGTCATATAATTATGTCATATAATTATGACCTATAAAAAATGCTTTTTTTCTTTGTAATGACTGTGTAAACAACGGAAGACACTTCTTCATAAAAGAAGGAATAACTTAAACTCATATAATTGAATACATATACTTACAAATACTTAGATTTTTATCCCAGAGTTATGACCAAAACCTTACAAGTGTTACGGTCTAAGTAAGTGACACTCTCGCTGCAAGGGTTAGGGGGAGGATCAGGATGTTTTATTTATATTTATGGCCTTGATCCTAACTTGGTCCCAATCCTGCCTTGGTCTTGTCCCAGGCTCAGATCACTCAAGTCTAGGGTACAGTACATTTTGGTCCTAGTTATTGTGGTCTTGACTACAACATCACCCAGTGGAACTCAAACATGGTTAAAGGCTGGTTGATCCCTCCTCTCGTGTTGCCAAATGTAATCTGTTTTGGATTTCAGACTACCCAGAAAGAAAGACAGAAAAAAAGAAAGAAAGAAAGGTGACTACATTCCTCAGGTCTGCCGCTCATTACCCACCATTTACTCAACAATAAGATGCAGATGTAGCATCACAGTTTAATCAAAAAGCCATTAGAAATGAAGACAAACATTTTTTGTCATCAACATGTTGAACAACAACTTTATCGATACATTACCTGAATAATGTGAATCATTATAACAATAGAAATAGTTTGAACAATGTATATTTAAAGTTATTAAAATGTGTTCATTGTGTGTGTGTGTGTGTGTGTGTGTACAAATATATACATATATATATATATACACACACACCGTTGGCAAGTTACAGAAGCCACGGCTAATGTATATTTTCTATGAAATTATAAAATGACTTTACTGTAACATCAGATGTTAAGGAAATATGATGTATTTAAGTGTTAGCTTCTCTGACAATAACACAGCAGCCAGTATGTCCTCCTTCTGAGTTTCGGTCCAGAATGGTCTGTATTTGTTTTGACCAGAGAAGGTAAGCGGTTAACAATCAATATAATGTAATATAATGGTAAATTATAAAGATAAAATAATTATTTTTATAAGACGATCTGCACTGTTGATTCTTTTTCTGTTGACTCTGTTTAATAGTGGTCATTGCTGCTGCTTTGGTTCCAAATTGTATCAGTACAAATCTAACAGCTGCAGAAACACACCTACACACAGCCACACACATTTGAACACAAACAAACATATATACATAGATAAAATATTACTGACTATGCATGTCAGGAGCATGTGACAATTTGTGGCTCCGGTGGATTCCATTAGAGGTTGATAAGATTGGAAATGACTACAGCTTCATCTTAATTTCACAGCCGTACAACTGTAGTTTGATTTTCCTTTACCTGCTGACTGTTTTCACTGGTGTCAAGGCTGAAGGGTAGTATGTTGTTTGAAATTGGTTTCATGATTTGAATAAACATGAAAGAAAAGATTGCACTGCACACACATCTCACCAACAGGCACATGAAATGCAGAAATATATAGGATGCATGCAAATCAGCATCTGAAGTGTCAAAGACCAAAGTGATTGTAATATGATTTTTTTTTTTTTACATATTGAAAGTCACCAGGAAAAATGTGTTGCTGTGTGTGTTTGGGACAGATTCGCTGGGTATGTTTGAGTTTACATTAATATATTTTTCATTTCTATTAGGGAAAAAAGATAAGTTGTTGGGTCAACTTCTAAATATACAGTATTTGTTTTGGTCTTTCTTCATTTTAACTCTGAAGGACAATATCTATCTTATTTTTTGTTTAAAGTTTGAAAATTTGTCCCCGCACGAAAAGTCACATTTAACCAAAAAAAAAAAATCTAAATGTTTTGATGCAATAGCAGAAAGCAATCAAACTGTAGGGGGTAGTGTCCGTCACCTTTTTGTTGAGCTGATGTGGTGAAGTAATCTTTTGCCTCTGTTCAACCCAGAAAGCTACCCATCTTCCTTTTCATGCATCCTCCACTTTAACAGCAAATACTGAGCAACTTTGCACAGCGGCACATACTTTTGGAGAGGCAGGAAGAAAAAAAATCGAGAGAATGAGACAGAGAGAAAGAGGGAAGAAGTTGGGGGGGGGGGGGGGGGGGGTGACAAATGAAAGCTCGTATAAATAGTGACCAAAATCCAAGGAAATGATCACAATAGAGGGACAGCATACAGACAGTAAGAGGAGGAAGAGAAAATGAATAAGAACACAAACAAGTCTTCCACCTCTCTTTCTTCAATCTCATATAAATGTGATGGTTCCTGTTCCCATACAAAACCCCATAGGCAATTTAAAGAAACTAGGCCAAAATGAAATATGGCTGCAATATAAAAACAACACTTCAGACACATATCAGCCTGATAGGACCCTTTTGTGTGCATATGAGTAAGCGTGCGTGCGTGTGTGTATGTGTGTGTGTGTGTGTGTGTGTGTGTGTGTGTCAATGTGCGTTTCTATCTGAAAGCATCCGCAAAGTGAGTAAGAAGGAGTGAGTATGGGGGTATGTGAGCACTGGGACAATAAATAGGATCGCAAGACACTTAAGTTTTTTATTAAGATGGAATCAGAAGTAGGATTTCAAATGACATTTTACACCATTTAAATTAATGTATAATCCGTCACTCCTCTATGGTCACTCCCCCTCTATCTCTCTCTTTCTCTCACACAAACTCACGCACACATACAAAATCCACAACGCCACACAGAGACATTTTTACACCATTCAAATTAATGTATAATCCATCACTCTCCCTCTGTCTCTCTCTTTCTCTCACAAACTCACGCACACATACAAACTCCACATTGCCACACAGAGAAATTCTGGTCCATTTGCTGTCCTGCAGTCACGCTGCACTTGCACTGTAACCTTTTAGCTACCAGCATACTGTAGCATAAACAGGCTTAATCCCTGGTAATCTGTCTATGACATGCACAAGGACCATGTTGACTTACTCTGAAGAGTGAAGCCTGACCCAAATATAGATGTAGGCATTAGCCAAGAATGTGACCTATTATTTGGTTGTATGATGTCATGCATGATAGCAGTGAGAGAAATAAAAAAAATGGGTTGTACGAATAGGCACGGTAGTCTAAAGTAGAGAGTTCATATCTGCATGTCCATTTTGGGGTTTTAAAGACTTAATCACTTTGAATTATGTACAGTGACATCAGCAAAGTGGACACTCATCTGGCTTAAATATCCAGAACCTAGTTACTGTGGGGGATTTTTTTCTTTTTAATGCAGCAGGTTGGTAAATCCAGCTTCAGGGCAGTTTCTAGTTTTTCAAGCAATGGAAAATGTTATGATGATTTCAGTTTTGAATTTGGATCACATGGCAAGAAAACAAAAAAACATTGGAAGTACCATAGGTCAGTCGTAAACATACGGACTATTAAATTAGGAACAAAATATGGATTTTGTTGATACTTTCTTCTATACTTGTCTGTTTAGGAAGAAAATATCAAGATTATCCCCATAATCTGGGTCTTTTCACTTTAAATAACAGTGGTAAACAAGATCACTCTTTGAAAAATACCAAAGAATCATCCCAAACTGTCAACAGAGGTTCTAAACTAAGTTATGATGTTCTTGTTACAGCCTGAAGAGTAAGAAAAAAACAACAACAAAATAAACACTTTTCAGGCATTTTCAATCTTCTGCTAAAATAGTACAAGTTAAAAAAATGTGTGCTTTCATACATTGTGTCTACTATAAGTAGCTGTTGTGTAGCCTCACTGTTTCAAATGTGAGACATCTTTGTTAGCGTCACCAATTCCGTACAAAAGAACACATCATGGCAATTGAGGCTCACCAATAGTGGCAAAGAACGAAGAAAACCATGTGATCTCCCACTGACACAGTTTTGTTAGTGATACAAACGTGCATAGCTTTCTGCTCAATCAACAGTCTCACTGTATTCCTTCTGCAGAACTCCCTTTAGTCCCCGAAATAAATCAGAGCTCTGCCTATTTTCCCTTAAATGTACACTTTGCGTTGTGAGGATAACCTATTGTAAATGTTGTTGATGTTACTTTAATGCTCAAATGCCACAAGAGCATTCACAAAGAGACACAGTGCAAGGTGTTTCAGTTTAAAACCATGCCCAATGGAGGAGGGATGCATTCAGCTGTGCTGCAGACCGATTCTCCACTGATCAGAAGATAAAAGCTTCCCAGTCCCTGTGCTACTGCAATCCACACTAAGAAGTATTCCTTGCCAATATAGTGGCAAGAGATTGGCACAACAAAGGCTGGCACCTGGTTTGGCAACTCCATAATCAGTGTAAAAATGTGCTTGAAATTATCCCTATGCCAGTCGGGCCTTTGAGTATGGTGGCGGGGAAATTTCTATTTATTTGCAGTGTGTTTCAGCCATTGCGTATGTTTAGGGAGTTTGCTTTTGAATGTGCAGTTTTCTGAATATGCTGCAAATTTTCTTAATGTTTGTTGTTTCAGCCATTGCCGAGCCTTTGCACTTACTATTCCAGAGAACTTAAAATGTGATGTAAATGCAGTTCACATGCAGCTCTCTGCTATAACCTCTGGTGCCTGATTTCCCTTCCCTGTTACATGAACTCTTCTGAAGAGTGGTAAACTTTCAAACACATGTACAGTAGCTCATGCCCCAGCTGGCAAAGGGAAGATAGTTGATGTTTGCAACAAATTATGCTCAGCAGCACGTGGCGGAAATGACGGTGTGGCAGGGGCTTTCATAGAGCGGTCTTTTTTTCGACTCTATCAGCCACCAACAACTTCTCTGCTTAATACAGCTCGAGGAGCTGTATCAGCTGTATATAGCACCTATTGGCTAGCTGTGCCTTGAGACAATTGAATCTGTGCAATATAGCAAACAAGGCGCCTGTTATCTAAAACTTTCTACCAGATGCATGTTATGCCCAGTATGGACTTTAGAGGGGACATCAGAGCAGTTATAAGTGTTGTGATTCACTCGGGGCAGCTGGCCACACCATCTCAAGGTTCTTAGTGCCAGCAACCACATGTGAAGGGTTCTCAAGCAGGCCCCCCAGACCCCCCTGGTCTGGGGGGGCCCCCTGAGGGTTAAAAGCGGACATTTTGCTCCAGTAGATTTCACCCACAAGTCGAGCTGCATTGTTGTGTGAGCAGGCAAATGATAGCCCTTTTTAGTTGCATGTCACATTGCATGTACATTTACACCAAATTACCATGATCTAAAAAGCTCATGTGACCTTCAAATAAGCAGTGAGTACAGTATATATATATATATATATATATATATATATATATATACTGTACTCAAATATATATATATTACACACATACATACATACATAAATTTTTTTAAGATTTATTTTGGGCTTTTTTAGCCTTTATTATAGAGGAGGAAAGTGGATTGGGTCAGAAGCCAAGGAGAGAGAGTGGGGAAAGATATGCGGGAAAAGAGCCACAGGCCAGACGCGAACCCGGGCTGCCTGCGCAAGGACTATAGCCTCAATACGTGGAGACGCGCGCACTAAACACTGTGCTACCAGCGCCTCGAGTAACAGTATTTCTTCTTTTCTCTAGTCCCTCACTTCAACAACTTTTTTTATGTTAGCTGGCCGGGCCATTACGTCAAATTGATTCAGATATGGCTCAGACAACATCACAGGCAACGGGACTTGCCCGTCACACTCATTGTAGACAGATATGACTAACAGATGTATTTTTAGAGGAAATACCGTATTGATGTGGAAAATCTTGCACATTCAGCCTTTAAGATTCCGGCCAAATAGGGCTGGGGGAGTCAGCCTCTCACAAGGCTTACAAGGGGTCAACGCCAAGAACCCCAGGAGCCTTTTCTACTGGAGCCTTAAACATCACGTCTCCTGTTCATGATAACTGCTACAACCATAAGACCCTACATAAAAAAGAAAAAAAATACACAATCCAGAGAGGAGCAATGGATCAGCTCTGGTCTCCACCAGAAATCAGAAAAAGAGACCATATCGATCACGTACAACTGTGCCTTAGTGCATAGTTCTACTGATGTATCTTGAACAATCATTTCTCGGATGGGAATATTCCCGTGTTTATATATTGTAGCTGGGTCTCAGTACAATGGGGAAATACTTGTAAAATGCCTGCCCAGCTAAACACATTTCATTCTGGGATGAAAAGAAGTAGCAGTAACCCAATTAAAGTCCTTGTGTTAAACATACCTGGCCAATAAAACTGATTCTTAACCATAATTGTAACTATGTCCATTCCTTTCGCTTTCCTTTGTCCAGGAAACAATCCAACTGAATCACTAAGCAAAGACATTGATTTTTTTTATTTACAACTTTATGATGAAACACGCAGGGAAAGTAAATAAGCCAATGAAAACAAGACCTTGCATAACTTAACTACTAAAATCTCACTGCCTCATTTTCTGTTTCATTCTGCTGTGATATCTAATTTTTCCTGTCTTTCTTCTGCGTAACCACATTCTTTTTTTTTTTTTTTCAGTTTGGCAGCCTGTTGATGCACTTCTCACTTCTTTGCTCTGTTGGTACTGTAACACAACAAAGCTTTTAGGCATTTTCTGTCTCTATTGGTGTCACACAGACTTGTAAAGGTTGCACCTCAGGCAATACAAAGTCAGTGGCAATAAATTGTTTTTCCCTGGGTTTTCAGTGGAACTCAATTGTACTCTAACTCTATACCTGTCTTCATTTCTCTCTCTCTCTTTTAACTGATGGCATATTTCTATTCATAGTTCTATGGGTTATATGATGGAACAAATGTTTCATAATGCACACAATTCTAGCCGCCATCAACTTCACTTATGCTCAGAAATAAAGCTTGATAAGTTCCCAGATGACATTGGTGAGGGTTGACTTGTTTGCTTCTGGATGTAGCAGATAAAGGGGATGGAGTAGTCAATATATAGCTGGTATTTTCTTGGCTAACTTTCTATTAACCAGTTGATCTGAGTTCCAACCCTTACCTATAGTCACAAGCTTTTGGTAGGGACCAACAATACAAGATTGCAGATTCAAGCGGCTGAAATGACTTTCCTCTGAAGGTAAAATCGGCTCAGCCTTAATGATAAGGTGAGAAGTTGAGAGTAGAGTTGTTGCTCCTAAGCATTGAAAGCAGCCAGTTGAGGTGGTTTGGACATCTAATTAGGATGCCTCCGGGTAACCTTCCCTTGGATGTCTTCAGGGCACATTGGACTAGGAGGGGACCCTGGGGTAGACCCAAAGCTTGCTGGAGGTATTATGTATAATATCTTGCCGGGGAAGCCTTAGGATCAGGAGGACTTAGAATTGCTGGGAACACTGGGCCAATTTGCACTGCCTGATGTACCCCACGACCTGGCCCCCGGATAAGAAAATAAATGGATGGATGAAGAATGATGATATTGGAATATTTAATTTGCCATTGAGCAATTACTGCCATGTACATTTGATTTTCTCTTAGATGCATTTGCTATTTATTTATTTGATTTAATGGATTTCAAACCAGAACTTAAAATTCTTCAAAAGTGTCGAAGTCCAAAATAACCGTTATACTTCAAAAAGCCATATTTCCCTGTTTTTGACTTGATATACCTTTGTCATTTTGGCGCATGCTAAAATAAAACATGTTATAATTAAAACAGATGGTGAGTACATTTTTGGGTAAATGATCGTGAGAAGAAATAGAGCAGTTCTCTTATCACCAATAATTATTAGGCAAACACAGCTGGAAGTGTAAGCTTTGATAAATATACGATATTTCGTCTGGTTTGTTTCACTCACCCCCAGATCTGGTCTAAATTATTTATTAACGTCCCCAAAATTCAAATGCATCTTCAGTCATTGTGTATTTTTTCATTCTATACACTGAGCATGGCAAAGCGTGGTAAATTCATTCTGCTCAGAATTGTGTTGCTGGAAAAATAAACAGTTTAGCTGTTCATGATGACTTGCAATTTTTACTGCCCAGTTGGTATTTGCAGTGTATTTTGGTTTCAAATGTTTGCATGAACTGTACTCTGTATCCTGTGCCCAGTGCATCCAATAGCCCTTCCAACAACCACACAGTCCCAACTTGACCTTGTCAGTCTCCATTGTGCACTTGACTTACTGAGTTATCTCGCTAGAGTGGTGTCTTCTGAAACCTGTTAACCATCTGTCACAGATCCATTACCCCCTTTCTCCAGCAGCTTTTAAGTAACACCCCCCCCCCCAAACTGAACCTGACCGGCTTTGTCTCTCCTCCCTAGTTCTACCAATTACGGCATTCGTCAGCGAAGGACAAGAATTCTATTACCTGTGAAGGTTAAAGGAAGCCAGACCCATCAATGACTAATATGGTGTCTGTTTCAGTGCATGTTTGAAGTATGTGCATCAATTTGTTGCTGCCAGTGTTTTAGATTCAATACACTGAAACTGGCTATGTGCTTGAATTTAAAGAAGGACAGTGATACCGAATTAAAGACATCAAAGAACACAATTTAGATGTTGATAATTTAGATAATTTGGCTTTTTTAAACAACCATTCATAACAACTCTCAAAATCAGTTGAGCTAACTTCTGTATGTTAACATTTATTGTTCATTTTGTTCTGATCTTGACTGACTGTTTGAATTGCCATTATTGCAGAATATTCCCATTGGGGATCAATAAAGTAATATCCTATCCAATATTTTAAAAAAGAGGTAACATAACTGATTTTGAAATTGTAATCATCAGCATTGTTGTATCTGTCTGTGAATATTGAATATTACTGTATAGCTTCAAATAATAGCAAACAGAGAAATGCCGACACCCAAATCCAAACTTATTGTCAGATATAACTGATGGAGAGTGACTCTGACATAAACTTGTGTCCTTCTTTTTGACATGATTAGAGTCTCCCACTGTGAGGCGCACATGTGAACAACCAGGTCAAAAGACTATCCGGAGCAGTCCTCCTGAAATGATCTAGATATTTTTAGTAGTGCATATGTGAAAATGGCTTCTGATTGGATATTTACTCTACCATTGCTCCCATTTTACAAAAAATAAATAAATAAAGTATTAATGTAGCAGTTTTTTCCTTCTTTTTTTCTCACTGTTATCACTGTCTACATAACAGCAGATTGGCATTAAAAGGGCATGGGTGATTAACTTGTCTCTGCGTGTGTGTGTTTGGGGTGTTGCATTCCAGTCCCGAGTCTATTTTGATGAGGCTGGGATGAAAAAGAGAAAACATTGTCTGAAAGGTTCCTATCAAATGCCTGTCATTTCTCCCTCTAACCGCCTAATCCCTATTGGTGTGTGGTTAAAGTGCTGTCTCGTGTTTCAAACAAACTGTTTGCTTCCTCTCTATCTTTTTGTCTCTCCTCCTACCCGTTTGTGTGTGTGTGTGTGTGTGTGTGTGTGTGTAGGTGTGTGTGTGTGTGTGTGTGTGTGTGTGTGTGTGTGTGTGTGTGCGCGCACATCTAAACACACTGCTGCTGAGCCATAGGCTCCCCAAAGGAGCCAGGCCTCCCATGGATCTCTTTCTCTTGTGTTGTCACTGTTACAGCTAGCTGATGTGTCAAATGAGAAAAAAAAAAAAAAACAGGAAAAAAAAGAGGAGGAACCAGAGAGAGATTTTTGAGACAGAGGTAAGGACACAGGAGAAGAATACAGACGTCTGCATTAGGGATTGATTAAAATGTATGCGCTATTTGAACCCATACTCATACAGGTCACTTTCAGTACAAGGCTTTTGATGGAAAAGTTTCATGTCAGTCATTCCAGAGAACTTTGGGAATTCATGCAACACAGTGCAAACCACTGGCCAGCAGTTTTAAAAAAAAAAATCGCTGACAGAAGGTCTCTATAAATTCTTGCAAATCCTGTTTCAAAAGCTCCTGGAGAGAATAACATAATTGTAAGCACCACATTATGTTTCTGAGTTGTACTTTATGGTGATCCAGGTTTATCATTAATTGACCTTTTGTATTTTGAGTCACCACACAGCCTGCCAAGACGCATTTCAGAAGAATCACAGTATATCAAGAGATAACGTCTTATATTGGCAAAGGTGATACTGACAAATGAGAGTGGGGTTTGTCTGAACTGCAAACATCAGAGATTAGATTAGTCTACTCTTTAGCTATATCAGTAGACCAGCAGCTGTCTGTCATAAAATGAGGAACGTGGAGCATCTTGTGAAGTTATACTTTACAGTAAAGTAAGGGCATATTGTAAAAATCGTAAATCTTTTTGATGTGTTAGCTTGAAAAATATGCAATTTTAGATAATTCAACTTTTTTTACTGGTAAGGGAAGGCATATCGTGACCCCCTTTCTCAGTGTCTCACGAGCCCCCAGGGGGTCCCAGTCCCCGCTTTAAGAAAAGACTCAGGATTTGAAAATATGGTACAGTATTTTTTGACTAGTATTGTAGATATTAAAATAAACATATAAAGCTATTGAAACATGTTAAGGTGGCCCGTGGCCATTTTTGTACAAAGGAGTGGATTTTGCAAAACATACAGAATTTATCTCCAGATTTGCCAAATAAATTCCTTTACTATTGTAATAGGTTTCACAAATAATGAAATACGTCTTTGTGTAGCCTGTAACACATGTTGACTGAGTAGTTACTCTCTGTAAAAAATAGCATGCTTTACAATTTGACGAGGTCTCAAAATACCTGATTATTTCTGTCGGGGCTTTACTTATGCAGATCACGACACATACTGTACTTTTGGCACATCAGCATCAAATTGTCATATGTTTCAGGACCCTGAAAACATACTGCAGGGAAATGGGGCTTCCCTTAAAAAGATAACACTAACTTTAATTCACAGCTTTATACTCATACAATTTTCTACTTCAATCATGTATGACTTTAAACTTGTTAATATACGACTTTAGTCTTAAAAAAAAGGTCTTTAACGTGGCCTCAATAGTCAAGTCATACATTTAGATGTGAGTATCTCAGTGTCAAACCTAAACTCAAATACAAACAGAACTCAGCGAATGTTTTTCCACTTTTAGTGGTCTAAATGAGAGCTTTTGTTTGGTTTTGAGGAACCGTTATCTCTGTATATCTGAAAAACAGAGCAAGTTTTTATTTTCTCATGTGAATGCAACAGAGACTGTAGATAAATATTTTATATGAATTCACTGGTTCTGTATTTCAAATGATTATTATCAAACTGTAACTTTTTTCAACAAAAACCTAATTTTGTGCAAGTTCATATATCTGTTTCATTCAATGTGTTGGAATAGAAAAAAAGTTCCAAATTCATAACAAGCTATCCCATAATATTTGCGCTCCCATTAAATGCCTGTTGGGTTTTTCAGGCAGCCTCCAGGCAAAAATTGTGGAGGTTTAGTTTGATCCAATCAATCATAGTGTTTCCTGAATAAAACAGGAACATAATTCTCTGCACCTGAAGGGACCGATGACACACTGAAAATGTCTTTAAAAAAGTTATAAGCACACCACATACTGTAGGTGCACGGCAATACAAAAACAGCAGATGGAAGAGGATTTAATCCTCAAAAAACATTTAATATTTTGTTCATGCTTAAAAAAAACAATATGATACAGATTACCCTCAATTTCCAATTATTTCCCATAATTTCCATAAATATCAATGACAATGATGTACGTCTTTGCAATGCTTCCCGTGGCTGTCGACCCTGGTTTCTACCAGCTGTCAACAACAACATGCATTGCCTTGGGAGGCTGCAAGGAGGAGGTGAAACAAATGCCCCTGACTGTATCATGAGCTGTTCATCCACCTATCCTGGTTTGATTCCTTCCAGGATCAGCAGCAGGATGGCTCCAAACACAAGGCAGGCACTAAATAATTGTGGTGTTCACCTGGAAAACCTCATTGTAATGAAACCTGCTGCCTACAAGTCAGAGTCCATCACCCCTTTATGCAGCCTCAAAATGGCACTTCTTCATGGGAGATCTTTGGCAAACAAAACTTTTCTTATTCATGACCTCATACACGCAAAAAAGCTTGACTGTCACCTTCTCACTGAAACATCGCTTGATGCAACAGCTGACAAAGAACTGATTGAAACAGTACCTGTCGACTTTAAATTCATACACTGTTCGAGAAGTAACAGAAAAGGTGGAGGAATTGCATTTCTTTAAAACAATAACTTAAACTGCCAAGCTGTCTGTCTTTGGGATTTCACAACCTATAAATGCTGAGCTGTGGTTGTAAGAAGCTGTTGATTCCACATTGTTACTCATAGTGTATCATCCCCCTACGCTATAAGGTTTTATTGATGAACTTTCAGAACTTCTTTCAACAATTTCTATGGCCCGTGACTTCATTGTAATTTCTGGTGACTTAAATATTCCCATCGACAAACCCAAGAATATGGAAAGTGATTCAAACAAACTCTCCATTTTAGTATTGTCAGTTCCACCTTTGATACAGTTGAAAAAAAAATTCTATTCAACATACCTGAAAATGACTTTGGCCTTTCGGGATCTGTTCTTCTGTTTCTCCTCCGAACCTAGAAAATAGAACATTCTCAGTCTCACTTGGCAACTTTATATCAGATTATTTCAGCATTCACGATGGTGTGCCACAAGGTTGAGCTCTCGGTCCACTATTTATTCTTGATGCTCCCTCTTGGATCCATCATACAGATACACAATATGTCAATAATACACAACTTTATGTTTTACTTTCCCCAAATATCCACAGTTCCATAAATGAAATGTCAAAATGCATTGAAGAAACATAAAAACATGCATAAAAAAAATTATCCATATCCATTTCAACATCTTTTCCTCTTTGGTAGAAGCACATAACAGCTATTGCAAAGACTATTATCCTCTTCTATCATCTTAAGAAGATATCCAAACTCAGGTGCTTCATGATCCAGTCTGACTCCGATCAACTGATCAATTCATTCATATCCTGCAGACTAGATTACTGCAATGCCCTCTATGCTAGACTTCCCAAAAAATCAACCATCTGAAACGCAGCAGCTAGATTGCTAAATGGGACAAAGGCAATAGAATACATAACACCAATTCCCAAAACTGACTTTAAGTTCACAACAGAATTGAATTCAAAATATTACTTCTGGTTTCTAATACAATGGCACCTTAACTTTGGGCTGAATACATCCCTCAGCTCAGCAGGTAGGGGTCTGCTGAATTTATTAAAAGGCAAGATTATATCTGTTGAAAGTGCATTTTGTCACCTTGATGCAGTTTTGTGGAATAAACTACTAGCTGACCTGAGGTCTGTAAAAAACTTTTGGTTCTTTTCAAAGCGGTCTTAAAAAAATGCTTATTTCTCATACCCATGGTTGCTAGTTTAGCTTTTTTATGTGTACAGGTTGATGCATGGTCTCTGTAAACACTCAACAGAAAACGGTGTAAGTGTATATGGTGCATGCTCATTTTACAAATATGTTTTGGTTTAAAGTGAGCTCTTGAATCCACTTATTTATTAATTATTAGTAGTATTTTATTTCTTGTTTTGTTTATTATTGTATGTGAGTTTGTATTGTGTTTGTTTTTCTTTGTCTTCTGTTAAGCACATTGAGTTTGCATAAAATGCGCTACACGCGTAAAATCAAATTGAAATAATTGTGTATGTTATTACTATTATTGTTAGTAGTGGAATTAGCCATTGAGATAGTAGAGGATTTTTTTCCGGAGTTTGATCATTAATTAGTAGTTATAGTAGAAGCAGCAGCAGCTGTCGGTCGTGGACAGGGGCCAGGCCAACCCAACGCACGCTGGACACTGACCCTTTCCACGCCTTCTTCATCTCATCAATGCCGTCTCCTTTCCTCTTCAATCCACACACGGCCAGCTGAGAAGGTAAGACGTCATTTAGGCTTTTTAACAATTGCAAAACTCGAAAACTCGGCACTCTAGCCTATATTGTATTTTAAACTGGTGTCTTTGAAGTGAAGTGAAGTGTGCGCGTCTCTCCCTTATTAAAGCTGCGCGCTACTTTTATTTCTCTGGAAGCTATTTGCGTAGACTGTGGGTGTTTTTTTTTTTTAACAGCAAAACGGTTTCACCAAAGAAAAGCGTTTTGTGTCGTTATATTTACTAACGGCCTTTATGTCTTATATTTGAGGGCTTAAAAGAGACGCTAGAAAGTGACACACTTGCCGCCGGACTCTCTCTCGCTCGCTCGCTCGCTCTCTCTCTCTCGCTCTCTGACACACACCCTTGAGTCTGAACACTGAGCCATAGCCTATTTCTTAGGAAACTGGACTTTTGATCGACTTTTTGCCTAGCTTAAGGCTCAGACTAAATGCAGATAAAGCCCTGTTTGTTTTCGACCAGATGCTTTGATGCCCATTGCGAACCTATTAAACCAATGTCCAGACATCTCTTACATTTTTGTCAGATTTTCCAAGCTAGTCTGTCATGAAGTGACAACTGCATTTGGAGTTATTCAAAAGTTACTAAGTGTATTAAAACAGTTTGTAAAAAAGGGGATATGCTGAGTGGATTAAAGGGAACAAAAAAATCTAATTTAATTGCACTGGTATAGGATGATACTGGAGCCAAATTTAAAGCTCCTATGAGAAGCTCTGTGCTGCTTTTTGAATGATTAAAACTAATAATAATATATCTGCTGAAGCAAATTTAGAAGATTAAAGACAAGATTAGTGAATATGTAGATTTTTCAAACCTCTGCTGTGGAAGGTGTCAGATTTACAGCATTCAATTCAATTAACAAAAACTTTATTTGTCCCCGGGGGGCAATTCAGGGCACACAGAGCAGCAAATAACGACAGTGCAACTATACAAAAACATTTAACCTATCAACAAGAATAAAGTGTAAAAGAAGAGTAAGTGTCAGGATGTTAGTGTGTTAGTACAGGTTAGAATCCAGTCACAGAGTTAGATACGAAGAACAGCAGAGAGGAAAGTGTCTAGATGTTAGCACAGTTCAAAACACACAAGTCACAGTTAGATACAGAGAACAGCGTCAACGTGAGATGTAAAAAGACATGCATGCTGCAGCTGCATGCTGCAGAAATGTCCTTTTCTTACATTTTCCATTGCAAAAAGTTACATTGAATGATACTCTTGATTAACAACAGCTAAATGAGATTTTTTCTTTTTTTTAAAGACGACTTGCACATGTAAAGGACAGAAGCATAGATATAACTGGTTGAACATTTTTCACAGGGAGTTGAGACCAAAAAAAATAAAGTTCTTACCAGCATGTAAAATATTTACTGAATTAAATCATTAAATGACCTTATATACTATGTTAAAATGTGGGTTTCTCTGATAACAATGCAGCAGCCAGTGAGCCTTAGCTCTCAATTTTTTTTAAGCGAGAGATGGTAGGTGGTTTTAAGACCCCCTATACCCCCTTTGGATGCCCCTGGTTTGGAGACCAATTGTTAGAGCAAACTAACAGGTGTTGCAATGATGGAAGCAGGCAAGCAAACTATTTTAGAAATAAGTTAACTAGATTATTATTTTTGAAAAATTGAGTAATAAAGCGGTAAGCTTTCAAGACCCATGCAAAGCTGGTTAAAAACTGAAGCTTCTGTCAGTGACATGGCAAAATATGTGCATACATTTGACTCTAGGGATGAGGGGGAATGAGGAGACAGTTCTTTCCAATGTTTAGAATTTGGAGAGATTTCTGTTTAATGTTGCTAAATCAATTTTAAAGATGTCCGCAATCACAGAATAAGGATTAAAAAGATAATAAAAAACAAAAGAAGTAAAAACATATTTAAGGCCATGCTTGATTTGGTGAAAAAATTTAGATTGTAAATGAACAAATGCATTATCTACAACTGAATGTGAAAATATTTTGGACAAATTGTTTGTTTGTGTCTTCGCAGGATTTTCCATGGCGACAGCCTCTCTGTGTTTACACTTCACCCTTCTTCTTCTACTCTTGCCTCAAATCCCAACGGCAACACCCGTCACTCAGGATGACCTTGTAATCAATACAAAGCATGGGAAAGTTCAAGGGAAGTCACTTTCAGTGCTGGGTGGTGAGGTTAGAGCATTTCTTGGAATTCCTTATGGAAAACCACCTCTGGGTAAACTGCGATTCAGATCTCCTGAGCCAGTGGAAGGATGGGAGGGGCTAAAGGACTCCACCAATTTTCCAAATTCGTGCTACCAGATTCCTGATACAGTGTACAAAGGTAAGATTCATTTTTATGAGAAAGACTCCCACACATACCTAGTCTAGTCTTACGATGACATATTTCTTTGATCCTGCAATGTTTCGTTCTAACCGATCTTCATCAAGTTTAATGCAGTATACCTAATTAAGATTGCTCTTAAAGTTTACCCTCATCTGACACTCCTGCCGCGCTTCCAGGTGTGCAGAGATTTTTTTAACATTATTTATAGTTACACAGTTTGTACTGGTAATGTTGTTACAGCTATTTTTTTTTTTTTTTAAATACCAAATCAGGTACAAACATATCACTGAAATATCAGTAAATTAAAAAAAAAAATTCATCAGCACGTTAAATGCACAGTATGTAAAATCTACTGCTTCAATCAAAAAAACAAACCAAAAAGATTTTGACTGACTTTGAGACTGGGGGGAATTCATGGGAGTTATTCTCTCTTTCACAACATTATTTTTACGTGTCAAACATGTTTTATTTATTTATAATATATTTTCTATATTTCTTAATTGATCCCAACTCAAAACTCGTTTGTTTAAGTTTCTTCTTTCAGAGTCTGATGAACTGAAATTCTTTGCAAAAAAAAAAAAGCAATTAGTAGTTTTGGTAGTGTGATGCAATTGTACAGTCGTGTTGGGATGACTTTGAGCAGTATAGTCATGTGATTTTGTGAGTGGGTTCTAATGTGTAGATATTAAGGTTTGCATTGCTCCATTGTATCCAAATGAAAACAAAGTTCCAAAACTGATGCTACATGGTACCAAAATATTCTTTCTATTACAGCGTGTCCTAACAGTGCACAACTTGAGCAAATGTCAGCGACAAAATCCTGTTGGTTCTAATGTTTCCTAGTGGAGTGTCTTAACAGTGGACGAGCGATGCAGATCTGATTTGGTGTTGCCTTGTCACACTTGGGCGACCAGATTGTAACAAGGCACCAGAGGAGTCCATATAAGTACATGTTTGAGTAAGAGATGTCTTTTAAGGTCAATGTGCTAACTTCAGGTAGCTGTTTCAGTGGGTATAAGCAGTTACACAACCCCTTGTCACACATACACAACCACTCACAGTTTGTGAATGATTGGATGATTCATACTGTGTTGTAGACAGAAATAAATCCACATCTTTATTGTGACAAGTGTTGTAGGATTCGATATTTGGAGCCCCTTTAACTGTTGAGAAAACAAGTATTGCTGCTTGTGCACACATAACTCCACATACACAAATATAATTTGATACAGGCTAAGTCCCCCAGTCCAAGAAGTGGAATGGGGTGGGGTCATGCAAACATAGCTATTCATAGACACAGCCACCTGTCAGGGGTTGTGTGGGAGCAGCTGAAAATTTGTGGTCGGCAAGTGCATCAAGGAAGACATACTCTAAATATAGATTTGACTATCAAAGTAAAATTGGGTTGAAGTAGATATTAGGCCGCTGTTTTTGCTTTGATATGGTAAAGGAACTTGAGCTTGTATCGTGCTTTTCTAGTCTTCTGACTGCTCAAAGCACTTTTTTGACACTGCATGCCATACCTCCCCATTCACACACTGATGGAAGTAATTACTAATGTGACTATCAATACTGACTAATTCAATTTATTCCCTGCAGCAGAAGCAATTTGGGGTTAATTTTCTTCCCCAAATCAGACATGTTGCTGCAACAGCTTGGGATCGAACCTAAAACCCTTCAATTGAGAGACGACTGACTTTACCAATTGAGCCACAACAACCCCTTATAACAAAATGCTGCTCTTTAAACTGAATACTTCTGTAACCATTTGAGTCCAAACATAAATAGCTAATTAGGTTGTTCACATTCAGCTCCATAGGTGAGGGTAGGACCTATGGTCATGAGATTTGGGTCATGACCGAAAGAACGAGATCTCAGATACAAGCGGCCGAAATGGGCTTCCTCCGTAGGGTGGCTGGGCGCACCCTTAGAGATAGGGTGAGGAGCTCGGTCACCAGGGAGGAGCCCGGAGTACAGCCGCTACTCCTTCACATCGAGAGGAGTCAGTTGAGGTGGTTCAGGCATCTGGTCCGGATGCCCCCTGGACGCCTCCCTAGGGAGGTGTTCCGGGCATGTCCCTCCGGGAGGAGGCCTCGGGGTAGACCCAGGACACGCTGGAGAGACTATGTCTCTCGGCTGGCTTGGAAACGCCTCAGGGTCCCACCGGAAGAGCTGGAGGAGGTGTCTGGGGTGAGGGAATTCTGGGCGTCTCTGCTTAGACTGCTGCCCCCGCGACCCGGCCCCGGATAAGCGGCAAAAAATGGATGGATTTAAAATCTCAGAATAATACATAAAATGTGTCATAATAAAGTTCAAATTTAAGAACTGAATCAGCAATGATAGGTGTTCATTTTGATTGCAGCTTCTTTTGACCTGTATTATATGATCTTTCTTTTTAGGATTCAAAGGGTCAGAAATGTGGAACCCAAACACTCAGCTGAGTGAGGACTGTCTGTACTTAAATGTGTGGGCTCCACGATTCAACAAAACCCAGAATAAAAACTTAGCACCGGCTCCCGTCCTCGTCTGGATCTATGGAGGAGGGTTTACTGGAGGAACAAGCTCTCTGGACATATATGATGGCCGCTTCCTTAGTAAATCTGAAAGTGTGGTTGTTGTATCAATGAATTACAGGTAAGGATTAAACTAGCCCTTTGTTACATAATATTCTGACATGAGGCTTACAAATGTATTTGAATACTAAAACATATAGTAGTCTTCTTTGAGCAGGTTTTCTCCCATCATAGCCTTTATGACATTGGATTCTTGCCTACATTGAATGTTGAAGACAGAAACATTTCCTATAAAATGCTATCATGGTGCTCAAAGTAGAACAAAGGAATCCGTAAACAGGATATCCTTATCAAAATGTGCACTACTTGTTTCTTGACAGACAGATTACCACTACAGTAACTAAAGGTCTTATTTATTACTTCCTCATTCCTTGTTTATGACAGACTTGGACCTTGGGGTTTCCTGTCTCTCCCTGACAACAAGAACATCCAAGGAAACGCAGGCCTGCTGGATCAGCGCTTGGCCCTCCAGTGGGTCGTTGATAACATTGCTGCATTTGGAGGAGATCCGTCAAAGGTAAGGTGACTGGGCCTCCTAACCTCAAATCACACGACAAGATTCGTTTACATTATCAAATCCAACAGTAAACACAGATGGTTGGTTCCAGGTGACTCTTTTTGGAGAGAGTGCTGGGTCAGCATCAGTGGGCTTCCACCTGCTCTCACCAGGCAGCCAGGGTCTGTTTCAGAGGGCTGTGATGCAGAGTGGCTCACCTAATGCACCCTGGGCCACAATTAGCCAGGAGGAGGCCTGGCAACGGTAGGGTGCATTAATTCAGTCAGTAACAACCTGGTTTTCTTTATCCCTCATCCATTCGTACGATATGCAATGAAATCCAATAATCCAGAGTTTTAGAGAACACTACTAAAAAAAGAAACATCCTCCCAACTGCAGCTAACGTTAGTCTGAACTACATTTAGATCAGGATGTTAACTTACAATACTAATGCAACTTGGTCTGACAGTCCTCATATTCTCCATCCCTGTTATTGTCCTCATAATCTTCTGTCCATGACTCAACCATGTTCCCATCCACACAGCTGGAATTTTTCAGTTTGGGATTGTTTCCATTGAAACAAACTCCTTTCTCATCATTGACACAAGCAGTGTGGCTCATGATCAGCTGATTAGATTACATTGTTTTATTTCTAAATAAAAGTGATCCTGATAATAAGTCCCAGTGCAACAATAATTAAATTGCCAAACAAGCAGCAAAGGCCAACAATCACAATCACATTCATCACCAAAAAGTCATACTCAGATAGGATGGACCAGATTGATGTCTCCATTTGTATTTATTACAGTTTGTATTCTATAAAAAAATGTAATCACCTATTTCTCGGGGAGCAGAGCTTAGAGGAAGCTTTCAGTGATTGCCTTGCTTCTTCTCTATGTGCCATGATACAGGTCTGTGAAGTTAGCTGCTTTGCTTGGGTGCCCCACATCTAATGGAGCTCAAATGGAAGCTTGTCTGCAGAAGGCTGATCCTGAGAAATTGACATCAAAGACATATGATGTTCTCACCAAGCCAGCCCTTGTAGCTTTTCCCTTTGTCCCTGTTGTGGATGGGGACTTTCTACCAGATACAGTTGAAGTATGTACGTATGTTTCTGTATATGTGGGTAAAGACTCGTCATTGTTTGTTAAAATTGTCTTTGTTGCACATAATATTACACAGAGAGTAATTTTATAATTTTACAAATGTCAATAGCAAAATCATTTACTTGTGTTTAGGATCACTTTCTTTTCGATTTGCCATAAGCTTTTAACACTGAGGTACAGACAACATTTGAATTTAAGTCAAATGCCACCTTGCTACAATTCTACAATCGAGTTAGCAGACACTTTTGTCCTCAGCTACATACGCATCAGAGGGTTATTTCGACACAAGCAAGGGTGTAGAGATAAGACAATAATGATGATTAGTGGTAATGAATTAGTGGTTAATGGTATCCTGGTTTTCCTCTACAGGTGTTGCTGAGTTCTGGGAACCTTTGTAAGCAAGAGTTGTTGTTTGGCCTAAACAAGGATGAGGGGACTTACTTCCTTATGTATGGCGTGCCTGGTATATCTCTCACAAGTGAGGGTCTTATTGACAGAAAGATATTCCTGGATACAGTTGGCCTTGCGATGTCAGACTCGAGTGATGTTGCAAGAGAAGCTGCAATTTTCGAGTACACGGATTGGAGTGATGAGAATAACGTGACAAAAAATCGTGACTTGCTGGCTAGTCTGGTTGGAGACCAAATGTTCTGTCCTCACCTGGAGTTCGCTGAAAGGTAAAGAGCAATTCTTAGTTTTAACAATGTGGTATTCATGGGAGTTGAACTAATTTTTAAAGGTGATGGTAAGCATTCCACAAATGGACTTAAAAGCAAAGAGACAAAAAGAAAGACATAAGTCTCAATGAAATGAAATGAAAAAATGTTAATGTTTCCTGGTTTTAAGCTGACGTCTGTATTTATTTTGTGTTATGTGTTTATTTATCTTCAAAATATAGTTAGATTAAGCATTATCTGAGTATTTTGAAATGGAAATGATCTCTTCCTGTAAAATGTTTCATATTGTACTTGCATCTCAACACTTTATTCTTTCGTTGACACATCATCTTTGGTTATTCACTAACTGCTCTGTGTGCCTTTAAATTGCCCCCTGGGGACAAATAAAGTTTTTTAATTGAATTGAATAGAATATCTAATGACTTATCCAACACTTAGGGGCGGTCCAATCGAATTCATCCAAACCTAATTTCCTGTCCAAGTGGTAATCTTACGACATGAAAATTAAAGTGCAGAATACCTCAGGTCATCAAGTGACCACTTTAAGCTGGCTGCAGAAGTAGTCTTATGTTTGTTTGATTTGCCACTGCAGCACTTATTCTTAAATCTGAATGTACATTTTGTCATAGCAATAGTTCTGCTTTGTTTTTGTTTAGCACTTTGCTTAATTAACTTTTTTTGTAGTGCTGACCTTTTCAAGTGATTGTTGGAGTCACCTGCAAAAAAGAGAGAAATTATCAAATATGTCAGAGTTTTGTTTTCTGTATTGTACCTAACCTAACACAGCACAAAACTACTTTCTTCCCAGGTACTCAAAGCGTGGTGGGAAGAGTTTCCTTTATTCGTTTGACCACCGTTCGTCTGCCAATCCATGGCCATCATGGATGGGTGTTATGCATGGCTATGAGATAGAATTTGTCTTTGGAATGCCTTTGAATGTCTCCCTGGGATACACAAAGAACGAGGTGAACATGACCAAGAAGTTCATGAAACACTGGGCCAACTTTGCAAGGACAGGGTGAGCATAATCAGATCGACAATCAGTCCCTCGAGCAGTGAGGACTCTTGTGAAACTGATGTCTTGATTGGGTTTTCTTTATGCCAGGAGTCCAGGCATCGATGGAGATGTGTGGCCCATGTTCAGCCATGAACAGCAACAATATGTCACTCTGAACTACAACCACCCAGAACAAAAGATGAGGATGAGGGCTAAAGAGTGTCACCTGTGGAACAAACTGATGCCGAGTATACAGAAAGCTGCAGGTTAGAAACGTCTGTCTGTCTATCTCTATGTCGCATATTAACACATAAAACCTAGTATAGTAAGCCTATGTTAAGTAGGAGGCATTGGGTGAATAATCACAGTCTGGAGTATTTACAAGATTTACAGGTGACTGGGTGTCCAACGTCTTTGCACATGTCCACCGCTGGCATGTACGCGGCCCAAATTTGACCCACCAGACTTGCTTCCGTTTCATTCAAATCAGATTAATGTCCATCAACACATGAATAACCTGAGTCTGTGTCCACAAGTAACTCCAAGGCTTCAGCTGCCATGGGCACCCTCATTATTGTGCAGTTTTAGATGCCCCTTAACTTCGTGTAAACTTTATCAGCTGTCTCTCGTCTCTCTATTTTCCGGCGGGTCCTCTTCTTCTTTTTTCTTTTTTTGCCTTGACACTACGTGACATTTTTGTGACATTGTGAAGCATGTGTTTAAATACCCAAACATATTGGGATTACGATAAACTTTCATTCAGACACTCTGTAGCTTTGTTACAACACTGTAGCTAGTTGCACGTAGAATAAAAACCAACAAAGACACTGTTTCTTCTGATCCATTTCCAGCACATAGGACAGTGGTTAGAGTATAAAACAAGGGAGCGATAAAAACAGGGCTTGGGCTCGAACCCCGGCCATGACCCCAGCCTCCCGCTATGGAGCATGCATGCCAACCGCCATGCCCACCAGCACCTTGTAGTTTTGAATACATTTTAACAATGACTTAAATTTGAAAAATTATATAGTGTAGTTATCTTATTCTGTTATCAGTATCTTATTTTTTTATAGACCTTTATTTAACCAGGAAAGAAAAACTCATTGAGATTAAAAATCTTTTTTCAAGAGTGTCCTGGACAAGACAAGCAGCAGCACAATTGTCTCAGATAGACACTGAGCAGCCAACAATGCAAATACAAAAAATACATCTTAAGGTAATGAAACAACACAAAATAACAGATCTGAACACTAAATGCTTGACATGGTCATCCACAAGCATATCAGGGAGAACTTTTACAGCCAGAGGTCTCTGTCTCCAAATTATTTAATTATTTAACTTAATAGTGTCCAGCGAGAGAAGGTTGCTAAATTTCAATTCATTATGTAATTTGTTCCAAGTAAAGGGAGCAGCACATTCAAACGCTTTCTTTCCTAGTTCCGTTCCAACTTTTGGAACAGACAATAAGAAGACGTCCTGGGATCCAAGAATATATGTTGTCTGACACATTTACATAACATGACATTCCAATCACATACATTTATCAAACTTGTGTTAAAGAAAACCTAACAGTCTCACTCTCTCCTCTTTTTCCACAGATGATCTGTTGTCCTGTGTTAAAGCAAACGGGATTATGCTCTGTTCTAATAACATTTTGCTCATTGCTATACTGGCAATGACCTTAATCTGTATTTAGACTGAAGACATGGACTTGTATGGTGCCATTGACATTACAGTCAGTTTACAGTTTACAGTTCACAAAGCAGTATACAGACAGCATGTTCAATAACCCTTTCTATTTGGTAGTTTTAACTTTTTTTAAGGTCCATTTAATTATTTTGAGTTTGCGGTTCAATGGAAGAAAAGCTTTTCATGGTGTTCACTTTGCATTTAGGGACCCCTTTGCTAATGGACATTGGCAGACAAAAAAAACTCATGTTTGATGCAAATATTCCTCCAAACGAGTAACCAGAGACATGGCTTTGATTGCACCAACTTAAAGCTCTTTGATTGCTTCAGTTCTTCATTGCCACTTTTTCTTTTTTAATTTTGAAGTAATACAATGACGTATGCATACAGGAAATGCTGTTGATTTCTGTTCACTTGTCTGCTATGAATCAGAAGTTGTTTCTTAAACACAACGCAATCCACTCCGAACAGAAAAAAAAGAGATACAACCACCAAGTGACTGACATCCTGCAACAAATCCTGTATGTCAAGTGTGTAGTTTTTCATGTCCTTGCTGACAAGCGGCACTGATGCAGAATTGATGTCTGTATTTTGTGTTTTGAAAATGATTCATCTCACAGACAATCCGGGAAATCCTTGATTTGTATCAGTGTAAAATGTGTTCTAATGAAAAATAAAGAACAAGGAACGATCATAAAACAAGGTTATCTATTCAATATGAGATTCTACAAATCAATGAAGTTAATCTGATGTTATATGGTGACTAACACACATGTGCCTCCACAATCACATGATGGAAATCCTAACCTTTGTTTGTTTTGCTTGAAATACTGTAGGCATGCATTTGCCTTATCATATCAGAGAAGGAAAGCACATATTTGGTCTTTCCTGCATTGCTATATACAGTCATTGATAGTATGTTCTATTAGATGACAAAGAAAATAGTCATCCTGCAGGAAACATTTACTGTAAATCCATTTTAAATGCGAGAGGCCATCGAATGTGGTTTTCTGACCTGATGTGTTAGTAAACTGTACATTCTCACAGTTTCTCTCTTTCTCTCTAATTAACTCAATTCTTGAATAAAAGTTTATTATGTCAACCAACATTTACCACTTTTAACCATCATTTATTTCTTCTGAAAAAATACATCATTCTTGCCACAGTTTGCTCATGTTTTAGCACCTGTTAGTGAATGATAACAGATGCAAACAGCCCCATGTTCTCCAAATACCTCCTCGCTATCACTTGATGTTAATGACTATGTTTTGCTTCTCTAATCTTTTTATTTATGATATAATACGTTTTTCTCCATGCAGTGCTGTGTACATGTTTTTAATTTCCAGCTAACTTAACTGTGTTGTGTTACTATTGCAGTAAAAAATCTACAATATGTGTTCTTACACTGATCATATGTAAAAAACATATTGTCTGAGTTTGGTCTGAAATGTTATCAAACATGTAAAATGATTCCATCTATTGTGACATGGTGCTATAAAAAAGGTGTTGTAGAATGTATTGACTATAATGCTTTTCTTTAAAAAGTGAGATGTAAAACCTTGGACGGTTGAAACCTGATTCAAAATTTTAGATTTAAGTAAACCAACTCTTTGATGCAGTTAGCATTTAGCAGTCAAAACATTCTCTAGGTGACTTTGAAAAAGTGGATAATGTTGAACACATTGCCACTGCCACTCGAACAAAATATCGAAACATTTTGATAACCTCCGTTCTGCAAAATGTCAAAGGAACGTCCCATTTCTGTGACTGAGTCATTTATTGTCACAGACACCTCATGAATTGAATGCTTGTTTGAGCTGTGTCATTTTGTCTGGTTAACTGTTATATTTTGTTTCACATACTGTATGAGCTGTTTTAAGAAATGTGTCATCTGAGAGGACTATTTAAAAATGTTTCAACAAGCGTGTTCAATAAGTGTTAGCACCAGGCAGACCTTCCAAACACACATGCTGTATATGGCAATAGGAACGTTTCCTTATCACATTTGATTTATAGTTACAATGCCAAACAGTGTCAGGCCTCATATGTTCCTGTTGAATGATATCCAATCTTGCCATCTGAAGTGTGGCCAGTTTAGCACACTGGTGTTTGTTTCTGGTTCTGTCACTGAAGACAGTAACATGATAACACACAGTGTCGCTGACCAAAGGTCACACTGTGATACGCAAAGCTGAGGTGTTAAAAGAGACATGCAATGCTTTGGTTGAATATCTTTAAATCCTGTTTAAATCTAAATCTAAACAAGTCATGAGTATCTGTGTGTGTGTGTGTGTGTGTGTAGGTGTGTGTGTGTGTGTGTGTGTGTGTGTGTGTGTGTGTGTGTGTGTGTGTAGGTGTGTGTGTGTGTGTGTGTGTGTGTGTGTGTGTGTGTGTGTGTGTGAGTGCATGGAAGGGATCAGATTCTAGTTTGCTTGTCTGTCTTGTAGCATTGATTTTGATGTTGGGAAGTCCTCGATGTTTCTGATTCACTGTGTTTTGACTTTGCTGTGGAAACATATTGGAAGTTTATCAGTG
Source organism: Symphodus melops (assembly GCF_947650265.1). NCBI lineage: Eukaryota > Metazoa > Chordata > Actinopteri > Labriformes > Labridae > Symphodus > Symphodus melops. The sequence goes on from NC_136700.1 coordinate 15,692,304, forward strand.
TTCTGTTTCTTTAGACTTATTCTTTTCAGAGTCAGACTTTTCCCTTGTGCTTCTAGATACTAAACACAAAATTATTCATTATTTTTGTTCTCACAGGCTCAGTCCTTTCTGCAAGTATCAAGTGACTGGAAGGATACAATGGCAGGATGGGGATTGGGAAGGGTCCTTGTATACTTTGGCTCACATACTACATGACCATCATGAGCATTTCATTCCTGGTCCAAAGAAACACAATAATAAGAGAACATTGTGAGATATAAAAGCACACAGGAAGATATAGCAATAAAAAAGACTTAAGATGACAAAGACTGATATTTGAGAAGGATCAATGTTTGAATATTGAAGCCTGCTTTATTGTATAGAAACTCAAAGTCCATAAATGTAATTATTGACTAATTATTTTATCAATGTCATTGTTTTGATTCCCACCACATCAGGTCTTGAAGCAAGAGCAACTCAAATGGAACGAAGATTTTTTTAAAAAAGAGAGAAAATAACGAAAATATTTTCAACAGCATCAGTACAACAGAAAACAGTGTGTCTAACCAAAAGCCAGATTCACCTTCAAGAGTTCCGTGTCGACATTAAGCCACAATCATGTTAAACCCATAAAAAAGCAGCATCCAACTGGTTAATCCAATAATAAGAAACATTTCAGACATCCCCTGGAGTCAACATTTAAAAAAAAAACAGCTCTTTAACACCAAGGCACAGTGGGAATGAGTCTGACCTCGGCTGTCAGTTAGAAGAGACAGCCATCATTCAAATGAGACAGGAGATTAGGGGAAGGACAAATCCAGACAGCTAAAGAGAAACATAAAAAAAGAAGAGATGGGGCATGTTCTGCACTGATGTGGGAGAGCAGAAAAGCGATGGCAGGAGTTGGAAGGGAAGTTGAGAAAGCAATAGCTGCATGAAAAGGGTTCAGGCACAGAAGGGGTGAGAAAGTGAAGGAAGTAGTTGGCAGGGATCGAGAAAGAAAAATACTAGCGATAAGGAGAGAGAGGATGACACGTTTTCTGTCAGACCGAAAAAAATAAACACCAAAGTATTGGAAGAGGGAACAAAATATGATAAAGGGACACATAGGGAGGGTAATGAAAGACTGAAGACTTTAAAATGAAAGGGATTTGGTGACACTGAACGATACAAGGAGAGGCAGCCGCCTTTCATCGTGCGACTGATGAGTGGTAGCGGAGGAAAATAATAACATCATTCCATGGGTATTGAAAAAAGGTCTTGGAAATGTCTCTTTTGAAATCATTTTTCTGCAGTGTGTTTGGTTTTAAGATGGGGCACTGGGATCATTTTTAGGCACAGAGAAGGGAAATAACACATCTTCATTTGAAAGCTGACGTCAAGCATTTTTGACTTTTTTTTTTGTTGTTGCCTGATTTCAACTTTTTCGTCACCTCAGTTCCTCCTGTAGAAACAGTTATTGTGAAGTCATCTCACGGTCATTCTTCACAAGAACGGGCATTCACTATTTAGAAATGCAGACAGATATTGTTGGCCTCCAAACTCATACAATAATGCTCTCATTTTCTGAAGAATATGTCTACAGAGTGGAGCACCTACGCATTCATATACAGCAAACTTATGTGTTATGTCATGTTGAGCATTGACCTGTCTCTGCTCCTCTTGTCAGGGAAATTTAAATATTACAATTCTATTTTGTATTTATCTTTATATTTTCCAAAAGTTAATCATATTTGTATTTTCAAAAACTTTTTATTCACTTTCAATGACGCTTTGTGCAGATATGGCTTATTAGTCACAGATTTGGTCAAAATGTTTCATATGTACAAAGGCTCTATCAAGCAGCAGCTTTGTTTGAGAAAAACTTAAAAAAAAAAAAAACTTATAGAGCTTTCACTCCCAGTTTGGACGTCTGTTATGAGAAGAGGTTTTCTCAATGTGTCTTTAATGAAGGTCGGATTCTGTGTTGGTTTTGGTTTATACAAACCTAAAGAGGGATTTGTTTTCGGGCCAATAACAACTGGCTTCAAGGGAAGTCCATGCTTCTTTCAGAAATTCTGTTACACACATGGGCAATTAAAAACCTCACATGCAAGAGGTCAACTCGACCAAGGACAATAGGCAAACAGACCAAGGTAAAAAATAATTGTTGCTTGAGGCACTTTCCAGGGATCAAGTCGCATTTGTACTTCACCCTGACGCTTAGTGGTTATTAAATTTCCTTCGAAGTAAAATGGAAGTTAGGTCAGTTCAATCCCTGCAGTGGACACATCTAGTCAAAACCATTTTTCATTGTAACAATATATTTTAGCTTTTGATTAAAGGAAGATGTGGAGCACGATTATGAACTATGACCTTACACTACCTCTTTACATTTAATCCATGTGGTTTCAGATCAAGTTGCTTGTCATGGACCAAGCAGTCAAGATAAGCGAACACAGGTTAAAAGTTCAAAAAACAAGGTTTCTATATTCAAAAATGTTATTTAACAAAGGCAAAAATAAACACCGTCAGGGTGTATAAGTAAATGACTTGTTAAAAGAGGTCAAAATAACATAACTCTACTGAAAGCTTGTGCTAACTAAACAGTGTGTGAACTCAACTAACAGACCTGAGAAAATGAGAACTGAGGGGGATATTTAAAGCTGCTGACCAGAACCAAAACCAAAACACAGGGGAGGACGGCAAACAAAATAACTTAAAGTTAACCCCAAGAGACCCTGATCCCCCCTCCTGATATTTCAGCACTTGGTATGGTCCTCCTCCATAAAGTCAAGCTCCACCCTCAGCCTCATCCTTTGCTCAACCAGGAAGGCGAGCACACCAGCCAGGTAACTCAAAAGGAAAAGAGAAATGAATTACTACCACTTTACTTTTTAAACAAACAATGACTAAGTAAGTTGAATGTGTACTTAAATCAAAGGCTTTAATAAACATGCTTAGCGAAAAGAAATAACCTGTGTCATTTATTTGAAATGTTTGCAACTACCATGTGAGTGCAGTGTTGTGTGGCCTACAACCTTTTAATGTGTGGCTGTGTCCATCACATTGCTCAAAGAATATTCTTCCAGTATATTTCATTAATGTCCAGCAGCTAATGTCAGCTGATGTTGACAAACTTATTAATATGTCTGTTCCCCTTTGTGGTTGATCTAACCAGGAATGGAGTATTGCAAAGCTTTAACACATATTAGTTAATTTCAAAAATGTTTATTTGGGTTCATAATGAAGGTTTTTGTTGTCGACATGTTCTGATGCTTTGTGATAGTCCACACTGTTTTCACTAGGACTACATACAATCCATTACCTATTTCGCTTTTCCCTTTCGGGGTCACGGGCGGCTGGAGCTGATCTCAGCTTTCATTGGGCGACAGGTGTACACCCTGGACTGTTCGCCAGTCAATCACAGGTGCTGACATATACAGACAGACAACAAGCCACACTCGGATTCACATCTACAGGCAATGGAGTCACCTCCTAACCTAACAAGCATGTCACTGGACTGTGGGAGGAAGTTGGAGTACCCGGAGAGAACCCACTCATGCACAGGTAGGTCATACAAACTCCACAGAGAGGCTCTGTCCTATGAGGAATTGAACAAGGAGCCTCCTACCTATGGGGCAACAATACTAACTACTGTGCAACCATGAAGCCCATGAGGAAAACAGCAAATATAATTTGCATAAAAAAGTGGAATAAATACTTAAATAAATTTCAATTAATGCTGATGATAGAATAGATCCATATTTCTTCACATCTAATGTTCATGTTAGTGGTTAATGGAACAGTATACAAAATGGGCTAAATGACCATCTGACGCCCACCACCACTATCAGATGATTGTGATTGATTGATCGATGGACGTATGGAGCAGAGTGTTCATGTGACTTCTAAACAGATTTATAAATCAGTTCATCCCCATTGAACATTGGGGAACAAATGCACATTTCGTCTCAGGTTTGATGATGTGATGTGTTATCTTAGATTTGACACATGACTAGAAGAAGGAGTGCTGTAACATTCAGAGACATGATACGGTTTGAGAGCATCAACACACTGTATCCATGTTAATTTACCATGAAGCAGAAAGTTGTTGCCTTTGTAGTTTCCTGTGTATTTTATTGCACTGCAGGGCAGACTTAAAGACCTTATAGAGAAGCAGATGACGTACTGTAATCTGTTTTGATACTAGCATGACAATAAACTCCATAAAGGTTGGAGCCTGGTAGTCTGCTGTGCAAATGGCTTTTTAAGTCAAAGTTCATCACATGTGAACTGTGTGCTAATGTGTAAGAAAGAAAAAAAGCTCTTTTACTGGATTGATTCTAAACGATACTTAAGGTTTCTAAATGGAGGAGTCCAAGGGTGAAATAAATATTTGTCCTCAAGTGCATTGCGTGACCAGATGCTATGGCAAAAAAAGAAAAAAAAAAGATAAATTGCTGGCTTGACCTTTTTTCTGGCATGGGAAAATGGGAGTAGGAGCTTTATACCATGAGGTGTGGAAAATCTGGATCAGTAGTCAGGCATGATATTAAATGCATGGATCTGGTTGTCTTGGTGTGTGTGGGTTTTTTTTCCCAGCAGAAAATAAGCCATATCACAACATGTCTCTTCTTCCCTTTTTTGTGAGATCTGCGTCACTGAAAGGTTTGACGAGATGAAGAGGACATTAAAAGAATAAGACCTGGAGACATCTAGGGGTGTACTGTCCTTGTGCATTGTCAGTGAGTGATAAGTGAAGGTGAGGACAGAATGAATTATGTACACATATAGAGGTGAATACAGCAAAAGGTCAAGTAGTAGTATGACGGATTCTTAAGGTCAACTCTGCACACATAAAAAAATGTCATCAGAGAGCTCCATTATGCATGTTACAACTGATGATACTGTTTGACTCATTGTTTTTTCTATTTAGGAAACAGGAAGGGAGATAGGAAGGTACTGGGAGTAATAGATTTTGTCCTACAAAAACCTGGAGCTCAAACTTGGCCAGTAGTCTTAGATTGATAACTTGATGAGACTCCTTTGAGGACCTTTCAGTTTGTGTAAATATTCCCCCACCTGTGGACAAAGTGCTCCATCCTTCCTTGTTCCTGATCGTGTCCTGTTCATGTATAAACTGTGTTTTCCAAACTGTAAACCATTGCTGTGGAGAATGTAAACAAAGCAGTTTCCTACTTTAGTGTAGTGTGCTGTTAATCGTCTGACCTATCACATCCTTTGTAGCATATACAGTCCTTAAGTGATAAACTTAGTAGAAATAATCTGTTTTCATCCTGATGGTCTTGTTTGCTTGTGTACCTCTTATGTAGACATGAGTGATAATTTCAGTCTGTTTCATAACCAGCTAAAAACTCCTCACAGGAGCTTTAATGGAAATAATATTTCAGCCTCTGGCGGCAGAAGGCTTGGCTTTGGTTTTAAGCCACGTTAAATTAAAGCATGATCAGATTAATATCACCTCCCCTTCAGTAACTGATGGAATACCGCTAGATTTGTTTTAGTCTGCTGTCATATTTAATCCTTTAATCCCTCAACCAAAGCACAAAGTACAGTAACAAGGAAATGTAGCCTACCCTGCCTATACCTTACAGATCATACAGAATATGTTAGAACCACATTTGTGCATCTCAGTGATAATGAATCATTTTTTATTGTTTTTCTATTGGTCATTTATGCTGTTTTCATAAATCAAATGCCTCTTTTTCAATATTCCATTTTATTAAAAATATTTATGAGTCTTTTATTTTTCTTAAAAATGCATTTTAGTGTCACAATCAAGTGTCAGAGTGGTAGATAGATAGATAGATAGATAGATAGATAGATAAAATGCTCAACATGTTAATTTGACTTCTTTTAGGTTGCCCTTTAGATGAAATGATGAAAAATATAATCCTGTCTTGTGTTTTATTTTGGAATTGACTGGACGATGTATACTTTTCCTTGTCTGGCGCTTGCTGTTGAAGCAAAAAACATTTAGTGGCAGCGAATGGTGTGGTAGTACATGGTGCTTATGGCACGCACAGAGTGGAAACTGGGAATGAAGCCCGTCCTCCTTTACCCCAAGAGTGAGTTACTTTTTCAACAATCTTTAACAACACCTTGAGAATAACATGAAAAATAAACTGTGTGCTTGGTCTGGCTGCTTGTGTAAGAGCTGATGGTTGGTTAAGCAGGCTGTAGATCGCTGTCTGAGGTAAACCCACACCCCTCCGCACTAGCCAGCCTTTTGGCTTGTACGCATTTTGTGTTAGAGAATGAGCATCCCGTAGCCGCCAGTGATTCTTATTACAAAATGCAAAAAGGTTTTTGTCAAGGCTTGACATTCATCCAAAGGAGTGGAGGTTCACAGGCTTTAGGAATATTCCTTTTCCACTTAACAAATGCATCTAAAATATACAACAAAAAGGGCCTCAAGATGAGTCGCACTCATCTATTTTTAAAATAAAAAAGATTTAGAGAAAAGCCTGTTCTTTTACTTATCATTAAGAATAGTTTACCACAGTGTTCTTTGTTCATCCATTCAGCCAAAAAGCCAAGTTGGATGAAAAGCACAGCTTTGTGTGATTCACTTATTAGCAGCTCCAATTCAAGGTAAACTTGGTTGAATACAGAGCAATCAGTCTTTCCATTTGAAAACAAATCTATGTCCTTTTCTCACAGTGGCTTCTAAAGAAAAGTTGACTTTAATCATTAGAAAGAGCAAAGATTTAATGCCTAAATAAACCTTCTCAGCACCTTTTTTTCCCCATTTGATCAGTGAATGGAGGGATATGAAGATAAAAAAAAATTGGGATGTCTTCACTTTATCTTTCCATCCTCTCCTCTCCTTTCCTCTTACTCTTGGTGCATTGCTTTCGCCAAGCGCCTTAGCGTTGAGCTCCTCTCTTTTCAATACTGCTGATTAAAAATGTCTGATGCATCAACACAACTAAGCTGATTACAGATTTAGTTTCCCTGAGCAAAAGGTTTGAAAGAGTGCTAGAGGGAAGTGGGGAAAGAAGTGGGGAATAATAGAACATACAGAGTAAAAGCGAGCGAATTTGGTCGAGTGTCAATTTTATATTTAAGTGTGCGTGTCAGAGGGTACATGCTCTTCTGTATCTGTGCAAAATCACTTTGAGTGTGACTGAATATGAAGTGTGTACTTCTAAGAAGCAAACCTCTCAGGAATTAAGGGAGGGGGGGGGTGAAGGTGTGATTGTGTAGCTGTGTTTGTAATGATTGTTAACTTGGATTTAAACGTGATTGAAATAATTTTAAGTGATGCAGGGACAACTGACATGATTCACATTGTCAGGTTTTTTGTTCTTTGTGTTTCATTAATATCTTACCACATTTTACTTCTCCTCCTTCTCTCTTCAGCATTGCCTGTTATGCCTGAATAATGACAGTACACTTTTTTGGCAGCTCTGGTTGCGAGTACATTTTCCCCATTCAAATCCTCCATTCACATTTTACAAAATCCTTACCAAGAGATTGAACCCAGGGAGCAAACTAACCAGCGACACCAATATAATAACTAGAAAACATTTCATTCTGCTCAAAAACGTCAAAGGAAAAAAAAGCGCATTCCTTGCAGAGTAAAGGAACAAGCCATCCTACAATCCTTACATCCTTAAATGTAACTTTTGGTATTGTAATATAGTTTATTCTGTTAATACAAGTGTTGTTCGACTATATAAACTACATTCACTGTGGCACTGCAAGGTTTTTAATCCATTTCGTTTTAGCTAACTAGCTAGAAAGCCTACTAGTGAAACAATCTATTAGCAAAGGGTGTAGAGGGGTGGGAAATGAATTGGCTGTGTCACAGCGAGATTCCAATCTGTGACGTCGCTGTTGATACTATGATAGGTCTTTTCACCGATATTGCAAATAATCCACATTTTATAAAAAAAAAAAAACATCAATATCATATTAACTTGTGTCCTATACTGGAACATATACTAATGTTCACTCTCAAGTAGCTCATGCTAAGTCGACCTTGGATGGTTATGACATTATTGCTTTTAATCAAATCTGCTGTGGAGATAATGAATGGGATTTTACTTCTGGAACCACACTGTTAAGCCCCATCTCGTTTCTCTTCATACAGCTCAAACATGACTCTCTCTAGCCTCTTTCAAACAAAAAACTTTATGATTTTCTGACAATTTCAGGACATAAAGTTCCTGACATTGTTCACATTTTTTAGACCCTGTGTCACACAGTGGGAGATTGTCAGTGTCAGATCAGACATGTCTTCATTACTGTGCACGATACAATTTAGTTTAGGTGGTGTTGGTAAGGGGAGGAGCATGCAGGAGAAGGAAGACGACTCACAACGTGAAGCAAGCAGTAACAAGAATGAGGCATTGAATCTCCTCTCAATGTGAACAACATAGAAACGACCATTACAGCTGATGTTCTGAACCTGCTGAATTCAAACATCCACTCATCCTGAATTTACAAAAGCCCTTTAAATGCCGAGATTCAACTGTGCCATAAGCTGTCAATATGTCTTTGTACTTTTTCCTGCAACGGCTTTACATTGTTATCCCAATGTTTCCTATTACATAGTGTTAAGGCTTGGTGGAAGCACTGGAGGCAAACAAAAAGTGTGAGCTTCACATATACTCAGATGCACACACACAGACACAACTCTGTTCTGCCTCTCCAGGTTTGACGTTTACAGTGATATGACTCTGTTACTTCCTCTGACACCGGATCAGTGATTAAATGACTTTTCCCCTCCATTACACTTCACTCACATTTACACTGAAGGTGTTCCATCTTGAACAGGCAATTTAAAAGCGACTAATGACAGTCTGCTTAAAAATGTGCATTCAAACATGCATCCTACAGTACCTGGGTGGTAGCAGGATATTTTCAGGAGCGAGGTACATGTCAGAAAGGAGCTGAAGACTCTTGGCTTGCCAATAGTTATGCAGTTAATAACACTGGTCACATCATAAACCCAAAGCTTTCCTGGTTATGTAACAACTTATGGCTGTTCTTAAAACTCTGTCATGCTTTGTTCACACTCTGTCACACATCTCTGGCCCTCTGGCTAAAGAGGTTTACAACAGTAAGCATCAGTAATCTCTGCCCTGAAGCTGTGTGCACCCTGGTACCCACTCCAAACTGCAGAGGACAAATGTCTCTGATGGAAAAAGGCTCTGAAAAAACAATCTGGCCTATTTTACCACAGATCTTTGCATCCAAGTTGAGTACAATCTCCATGGAGCAAATATAACTTTAAACTGGGGGCCCCCGTGACTATATAGGTTAAAAACTTGGAGCAGAACATACGATTTTTTTTTCACTGCAGTAACCAGATTCAGGTTTGTTGTAAATTATGCTTCAGACTTTATGAAATTCCCAGCTGTTACCCAGCTCCAGCATGATATTCTGACATTCATCATGGGCTTTGTTTTTTGGAATTTGACTTGGTACTGCAGGCGACCCATAACAAAAACAAAAGATAGTCATGCTGTTATAAAACACTTCTGAATGCCCACAAAGTCAGCCTCACTTTCAGTTTAATATCCCAAGGGTCGACATTGTCATGACATCGCAGTCGCTCATCTCTGCCTTGTTGGAGTGTGTCTGTCCAGAAATACACAATAAATGTTCAACCACAGAACATGTGAAAACATCTGATTGAATACAAACAGAATGAATATGCTGCCGATACGATGATGGGACTATCAAAAAATAGAAAGTAATGACTTGTGGGGTTAAAAAACAAACAAAGCTTAAAGTCTGTTATACAGAACATATCAAATGATTGGATTAACTGAATACATGTTTCAGTTCTTCTGGCTGTATTTACTGCGTGGGGTTTGGAGAATTACTTGTTATATAAATTTCGGAAATGGACCTGAATGCTAAAAAGCTCAGCCTGTTAAAAAGGCTTACACAAAGATAATCGTTTTTGAACATTACAAGAAAAATGTAAATCACCAGTTAATAGCACAAGTAATTTTAATGTTTTATGAAAGAAAATCATAGGTTTTGGAAAAAAAAAATGCAATGGGTTAAATCCTGAGGCCAAAGTAGTTTAAATGCGACACCCTTTATTCCCATAATATATTACCTGTATTGAAGGAACTCTGCAATCCCCTCAGTGATTTGAGTGATTTTTGTCTCCTTTTGTGTTGCTTCATTGCTCATCGCTTACGTCAGATGTATGCTTCTATTTCAGAGTCTGGTTCACAAAGGTGAGAACCAAAGGCTGCCATTAGTTTGACCCCTGTTGCAACAATCAACATGTGTTTCAAGCGACTAAGGTAGGTTGTACACTTAAGTTGTTTTTATTGCATTATACTTCAACAGTGGTGGGAAATACCTAATTTCCTGTGTGGAAAAGCTCAGACTTGAGAGTCTATTCAAAATGTGATTAGAAAAAAACTCTACCTAAAACAGCACAATCAATCTCTATTTGTATAGCTTAAATAATAACAAATGTTAGCTGAAGATACTTTACAGAAGGAGGTGAAAGACCTTACTCATTGTTAAATTGACGACAAAGTACCAAAAACAATCCATCATGAAGACTTAACACTTACTGTCAGCATCCAGCCACAGTACATTATTTCTGCATTTAAACTCATGATTAAAAAAAAGAAACGAAGAGGCTGATGATAACATGATGAAAATAAATTATTTGTCTTGTGTAAAAAATATCTATTACCGTAAATTTCGGACTATTGAGTGCACCTGTATATAAGCCGCACCGGAAAAAATTAGTAAATAAATGTATTTGTACATATATAAGCCGCACTTGATTATAAGCCGCAGGTGTCCACGTTGTAACAAAGCGATTTACACAGAAAGACGTGACACAAAAACGTTGTTTTAACTTTTAATTAAATACGTACGCTACCGGCTACATCCGCAAATACGAAGCCTACTGGAAATCCTTTATCGAACAGTGTCTGTAACACGGCTGATGAAAAAGATTACCGTAATAAATTTCACAAGAAAAAGTCCATCCATTCACTGTCTCAGAATGACTTCATTACTCACTTCCTCAGTCTCTTTTTCGATGTCGCTGTCAGTTTCAACTTTACGTGCAGCAGCTCTAGTTCCTTCTTTGACAGCCAGGTCAATCGCCTTTAACTTGAAAGCTGCATCATATGCATTTCTCCGTGTGTTAAGATCTGATATTAAGATCCGATGTGACGAGGTCAAATGTTTTTGCGGCAGAAGCTCATTGTCCCCCAAGAAAAATCCATAAATAAGCCGCATCATTGTAAAAGCCGCAGTGTTCAAAACGTGACAAAAAAGTAGCGGCTTATAGTCCGGAATTTACGGTACATTATATTTTTCTATAACTTTTTTAAATTAATGAGTACATTGGATTGAGGTGTAGAGGAAATATTTCCAGTCCTTAACTCTCATTGTGTACTTTGCTTTCTTTTCTTTTCATTAATATGAATTACTGTCGAACTTTTTTTTTTCTATTCTTTTCACAGAATATGAAAAAAATATTGTCACCTCGTTTTTGACTTTCGAAGTCATGTGAAACAATACCAAAGTGTCATTCATCCTACATATCTGGGAACAATGTCGGCCAAAAATATATATTTTTCCTGAATCAGTGAAGAAGGCTGGACCATGAGCGCAGAAAAACTATATGATATAATATGACTAAAATATAGTTATTCAAAGAAAAATCCTCACATATATATAGATCATACAACTTTTTTCATGAGAGTGCTAACCTCTAAGAGCAGGGGACCGCTGGATTACAAAAATGAAGGTTGTTTTAGCTGTGCACTGTGAGAACCTGTCGGCATCTGTTTTCCAGTTTCTAGCATTACAAAACTTTTTGACTGTTGTGATTTTTTGCTCCGCTGCTTTCTGGTGCGCTTAGATGGATTATTATTATCCACCCAAACACTTGTCGCAAGGGTCATAAAGCATTTTCCACAACCAATGACAATAGCTATTATATTCTAACTTTCAGTAGTTCAATTAGGAAAATATATTGCAATGTTAAGTGGACAGTACAGTGAATGATGTGTCATTGTATTAATATAATTGGATCTGTAAAGCAAAAGCAAAACCCATAATGAATGCAGTCTTCAATGAAAAACATCCTGCGCGAGATGCAAAGCAGATGGAACAAAGGGGAGGGGAACTTTTAAATTCAGAGAAGCACAATGGTGTCTTTGATCTTTTAAAAGCAGGGCTCAGTAGACAACTTATGGAAAGTGTGCAAAGACATTTGCCATGTGTGTTTACAGTCATTGTGCGATTGAATTGGGGGGAGGGGGGACAAAGTGGGAAGGAATCACGAACTGCCACAGGCACTTATGTCCCCTGTCAAGATAATTACACACTAACACTCACATCATAGTGTACACACATATAATTAAAGACACATGCATGTATGTATTATTATGCACTGATTATTACAAACACATCGAGTCCTCAGCTGGACAGATTAGGTGAAGGAAAAAAAGATTACAGTGAGAAACAGCCTATTTATTTTCATTCTGTTAGTGACAGTAACAGGTAAACCGCTGTCTAGTGAAATCATTTACTTCACTTCCTTTGGCATTCCACTTCACTCCTGGTTTCACTTTCAATGCTGATGAATCGCTTGTGCAACTGGGGCCATCTGCAATGATCACTGGGTAACAGGGCAAAACAGAGAGAAGGAAGACAGGGGAAGCGAACACAGGGAACTTAAAGACACACATGGGATACAAAATACTGTAGCCTACTAACATATCTATTTTTATTTATTTTATTTTTTTGGGGGGGAGGTTAATGTAACAATAACACAAAATAGTAATCTTATTGAGCTCCCAGAAGAAGGACACAACAAACTGACAAACATTAAAGATGCCATTTGTGCACGCTACCTTGTGGGAATAAGCACAGAATTCATGGAGTTTTATTCTACCCTATTAACCAATTTCTACAATTAAAATTTCTTCAATTTCAACAGTTTAGCAAAGTCTTGACAGATCAACCCACAATGCCACAAAATGCCTCCTTATTATATACCACTCCTAAGATGTGACATGGTTGCTTTTAAAGTATTGCCCAGTCATTTTGCCACCAGGTTGCTCTTCAGCGAATCAGTAACACAACGTTCTATCCTATTTGGATAACCCCTTCCCTGACTTTGTGGTAATACCATTACAATACCATTACCATTGCATAACTATACAATATAAGCAAATGCTGAAATCGTCTTCAAATACTTCATTAAATATGCCACCAAATTCTCCTGGAGTCTTTCAGAAGGTTGAGCAGTCCCCTCACTTTATAACCATACAGACTCTCAAAAGGTGAAAGCCATAAATAAGTTTTTTGGCATCTCCCTATAAGCAACAAACAAGTTTGGAAGTCACTTGTCCTTGTTGGAGTCTGTCCGAGACATAACATTATAAAGCAACTTTTTTCACAGATTGGTTATTTCTCTTCATCTGCCAATCCATTTGAGGTTGATAAGAGATGGTTTTGCTCTTTACTCCTTGCAGCTGGCAGAGGGGTAAAGTGCATTAAACTAGTAAAGGAAATATGATCCACAGCCAATGGCTATGCCTTGGGAACAACTACAACAGGCAATTAGCAACATGTCTGGCCTTTACTGATCTCAAGGGAAAAACATGAGGGTGGTCTGTGTCATAATCAGAAATTACAACAATCTAGTGGTTACCAGGAGCAGTCTTCTCAAAGGGCTCCAATACAGCCAGACTTATCTGAAATGGTCTTTCAATGAGTTGCAATGGCTTTAACATAGTTTTAATAACTGTCCTTCCTGAGGTAACAGGTGAAACAATAGCTGCAAAACTGGGAGAGTTGAGCGTGCATGCCTAGCCATGTCAACCGGCTACTGATTCAGCGTAATGTCCATGAGAGTGCGCTTACATCCGTGATAGTGCATATGCTTGAATCCTTCCCTGGCACTGGTACAGGATGTATCCAAGTTAGGACAAGGATTGGGAAGCGTTGTTCTTTGGGGCACCTAGAAACTTGTCCCTTCTCTTCGGGGCAGATTCAAGACCTCTGCAGCTTCTCTGAACCTTCCTCAAACTGAGCAACATAACAAGATAGAGGGTCTTTGCACTCTGAGCACTTTGCCAATATAAAAGGGCTTTGCCTTGGTCCCTGAACTCTCCAAACTCAAACATTGAGGATTCACTCTCATATTGTAGGTGTCTCTACAGCATCAGAATGAACAGTGGACAAGTAATGCTGTGGCTCTTGTACTTGTAACAACTTAGTAGGCATACCAAGTCCTAATATAACAGGAAATGGGAATTTGAGTGTTAATGCCACAGAGAGAAGAAAACAGTCTCAACCCGATGGTCAAATTAGCATATGCAGTGTGCTAAGCCTTTACATCCCTGTAAATGCAGCTGATACAAGCCCTGGTATTCACCTTTCTTCTGTACTAGTCAAGATAATACAACTGTCTGAAAACTACCTGTGTCAACATGAGATCAACAATTATTACTCATAACTTTCTGAGGCTTTCCTGAAGGACTGTTTTTAGTCTTGTATGAATTAAACTAAACAGTGAAGAAATAGCTTTGCCTGGCAACTGGACGTGTTCAGAGGATGTTGCCAAACTCATTGCATTCATAGCACCTGCCATTTGACTTAGTTGGCTAGTTTGTATGGACTGGTCTAGGCAATTACTCTTGGTATCCATCTTGGGCCTTGCTTTAAATGCTGTCCCAAATGACTTTTTACACCTGGGTTGCTGTTGTCACTGAATGAAAGCTCCAGTGACCCCCTCCTTGCTAACTTAAACACTTTATCAAGGCAACAGGCTCATAAGCAGTCTTTGTTTTTTGCTCCTGAACCAGAACTTCTAGAATTAACAGTTCACTCACTCACTTTAATGCAGACATATAGCTCCTGTGGTTTCTCTCCAAAATAGGTGTCAAGCCTTTACCTACAAGTCTCAGCCAGTTGTTTCAAATGTAGGAAAAATTTCCTCTTTAACTTTATCATAGTCTACTCATCACAAAGTCTGAAAGTCAGAGCTGATGTCACATTGTTAATTGTTTGCAGGCCTGTATCCACTTCCTATTTAAGATGTCCTGCCTATTTTCCCAAACTCTTTGCCTGTTTGGCAGATGCAGGAGGTCGAGAAAAATCCAGAATGTGGCTCTTTATAATTATTACACAACAAATATCCAACAATTGTAAAACCAGAACATTTTTACAGCAGAAAACCATTGTCAGACTAAACCAGATTTGCCCGAAAGGCCTTTACATAGTGCTGTCTGGTGCCTCAATATCAAGAGGTGCTATATAGATACATCACTTAACCAACTCCAATTAAGCCTCAAATCTATTTGATTTTTATTTCATTCTCTTTATTTCGGGCAGTTTAATACAACGCAGACAGATGACTTGCATAATACAGCATCATACAGTCATTTCAAAATATCAACAGCAACTGCATACTAATTAAATCAAACAAACAAGTTAACCAATGCCTGAAAGGGAGTGGGAATAAGATAATTGATTTAATCCCACCCCATTCTCACCAAAGCAAAAACAAAAATAAACATGTGCATTAGCCGCATCAAATCACTTGAATATTGAGAAAAATAACATTAAAATATAATAATAATAACCCATCATTAACAAGCAAAATTCAAATAAAACTTTGAAACGTAGCACATCTTGCATCATCATTTTATCAATAGTGTAACAATATTAAACTCTGCAAGAATGATGTTACCTTTGCAATATAAACATAAGATGTGCAACATAGCTATCGCTGAACTGGTAATTGAGACTAAGAGGACTTCTGTTTTATTGCTGAAGCTGTAATAATAAACATTGTCTGATGTAGGGTAGACTGGCAGAGTACACAAGCCCTTGAACATATCATTGCTAGCAGAAAAACTGTCCTAACGGGCACAAGATTGATGGCATTTTCTTGTAGGGCTGATATTACTCAGAGCAGGACCTGAGCACAAGATGCTTTTGCTGTATGACAAAGGGACAACTATTTGACATTTATCACTTTCTGCAGAAATCATCTCAAATCTTCTCACTTTATCCAATGGCTTGTACACCTCATGGTGTAACTCAAAAGCTATCTATCAACAGAGAGCTGAAGGAAGAAAAGCAAGGGAGTTTTTAAACTCAGACAATAGGTCAAACCCTTTTTTCCTCATGGAATTGAGGAAAAAAAATCTATTTTGCTTTACCAGTGAGGTGGTGGATCAAGCCTCAGCACTTTGGATTGACTACACCACTGAGGGTTGACATAAAATGTACCACTCTATGCCATGCAGAGTTCATGTGCTGTAAAACCAGCACCTGGCCGATTGAGCTGTGTGACAGGGAATTAACCTAGGACTGGTGGGCCAGCCAAGGCAGTTGAGCGGCATACCATGATGCCTTAATGGTTGACTTCACGGGGTCTGAGAAAATAACCATTTTAAGAAATAGATCCACTATGGTTCGACAAATTGTGTCATGACATTAGGTTAAAAAAAACACAGAAACTGTTATTTGTTAATTGAAAGAAAGAAAACGATGAATGCATGTATGACAAAGAGGGAAAGGTGTAAAGAGAAGAGAGAAAAATAAGTGTGACAGAAGATAGATTCAATAATATAGAGAGGGGGAGGCCGAGGTTTGATGTGAAAACAAAGGAACGTAAAAATTAGTGAAAGACACAAGTGAGAGAGGATGGGAGAAGGAGAATATGTGTTTGCCCTAATCCTGTCCCCTGCTGTTTTAAGTCAGGCCCTGGGTCATTAATCAAACTATCGCAGCAAAGTCTGAGGGAATTAGCCATCCGTACAGAACAGGTATTAAACACACACAAAAACACACACGCACACACTTAACAGAGTCACAAACCTGCTTGACTCATTTCCTCACATCACACAACACAATCTCACACATCATCTCACACAGACAACTACAACTACCACAACGTTTATATAAGCCTCCCCACTCTTAGTGCTGCAAACACACATTCTTTTTCCATTTTACACATGCATAGATACACTTAAAGACAAACACAAATGCAAACAGAGCTGATTTTCTGAACAACACGGTGTGAAATTAGAGCGTGCTGAGCTTCACCGCTTTATCTTTTTGGATACAGAACAAGATGGAGAACAGAGATAAGTAGGCCTTAACCCCAACCAAATGTAAAGTAAATCCAAAAGGGCAATAATTGCTCATGCTTCATTACTACTTTAAAAAGTTATATGAAACACAAGTCGGGAGGGTTAAACAAATGCAGCCATTCTTCACTGATGATGTAGTGCTCTTGGTGCTGTAAGTTTCAGCTGAAGCTGTTCTACAAACTTTCTCCGCCTATTTCAATAGCCATATTCTTGTGTTAATTAGTGCGCTAAAAATGTCCAAGTATGGGCTTAATGTTCAGCCACACAGGATGAGCTACTTGAACTATTACCACCCCTGACAACAAACATGATGGCACCTTCAAACAACTCCACTCCTGCACCTTATACTCGATAGCCATCTTAATGTCCCTTGTGTTCCACACTTCAAAGCTGCCATGTGCTTCTGATATACGGAGTGACAGTGAAACCAAACTCTTTACTCCATAAACTGCTGCTTTACTTCAAACTTAAACAAAATAAGACAGTCCAGTCCAGTCTGTTACAGTGTTAGATAATGAGAATTTAAGTATGCTTTCTGCATGAACCAATGAAGAACGTGATGACAAAACGTGATTGTGTGTTGACACATTGTATTAAAGCCTCTTTGTAATTAATATAACCCATCATTGTCAAAATATTGTAGTAGACCGATACAATGATACATTGGAGAGGGAAGTCTGGGATGACTTACTTCCTCTGCCTCCACCACGACCAGACCTCACATAAGCACAAGGGATGGATGGATGATGCATTGACTTTAGTTAATCAACAGCACTTGGCAACAACATGATGTAGCATTGTGCACTTGGTCATTTGGAGATGCCTCTGAGTTAATTAAATTAGACAGTGCAAACTTGGCCAGACAGTTCTCAGCAATGGGAACAGAAGGAGTGCAGTTGTCCCTTCAAGCCTAAAATGAGCATTTTGTCAGGGGTTCAACAAGGGGACTTTTGGGGACTGTATTTTACTTTTGTAAAGTGTTTCTCTTAGTGAAATGTTAAAATAATTATAGTTTTTACTGTGTTAATTATGATGCTTCTGCTTGTTATTATGCTTAAAGGTTTTATGTACTATTGCTGACAGAGATGTCATTGTTTTTTGGTCATAAACTAAATAATGACAGTTTTAGCCAGATGATAGTAATCAAAAGATAAGTCAATGACACACTAAATATATTACACAGCAGCTTAACTGGGACTCTAATTTGTGCACCACAAATTTCAATCCATGCAATAGTTTAAGAAAAAAATGTTGGCACCAAAACAGTGCAGACAGACTTGACACTTATGCACTATACAACTAACATGGAAGGAGCTACACAGACCACATATTGAGGCCATCATACTGACAAATTAACGACATGTAAAACTCGTCAGGCAGTTTTCAAAAATGGTGACCAATCAAAGAAATTACAACAATCATGTCTCAATTCTTTTACTTGGTATTCAAAGACTGAACTAGACAATTACAATACCAGAGGCTGTAATTCAACCAAACTGGTGTTGCAGAGCAACTATCGCTAGATTTATACCCTCAATTCAACAGAACCATATGGACCAAATGATGCTTTGCTGCTGTTCTGTCACTTAGACACTAAAACGATGAGATACATCTTCTTCATTGTGGGTCATTTGGAGGGAAAGGTTGAGACACACTGTCCTTTATCCATGATGTATGTGTGAGGATATTACAAAGATTCTTTTCTTTCTCGCATTCCATAATATGGTTAATGGATATGTACGCTTGGTATTGTCTTTATTTTAAAAATACATGCATTTATAATTATGTATTGTGTTAATTAAGTCTGCTATAGTGCAGTCATACTAATGGAACAAATGTCTTCAATAGCTTTACACAAGGACAATATTATGGTTGCTTTGTACTTGCCAACAGATTTTTACATTCATATGATCTGTAAGTAGAGATGATCCCTTCATGGAGTCACATCACACACACACATCACAGACTGACTTGCGATTTGTTTCCATTTGATTCTCCACAGCCTCTGAAGTAAACCATGCCAAACAACTTTTCAAATTCATGCTACGCTGAAGGATTAATGTTGGTCCTCATAAAATCACTCATTATGTTAGGTTGAATTTTTCAATTTGTATGAATTCTGGTGTCCACCAATTTTCCAATGCCCTGAAGTTTCTCGCTTCAAATTAAATGGATGTCTGCCAGGCTACCGTCAAGACCAGATAGCCAATCTTCTCCTGAGGGCGAAAACATGAAATCATAATGACTTAATCTGAATTGGTTTGGAGTTTAAATATGAAATGAACTAAGATCAAATATTTAACTTAAACAGACTTATTGAAAAGTTAATGTTCCTTTCAACAGATCATTATCATAATGTCTTTCCAGTTTAATAATTATTTTTTTTCACGTTATCTGCACACTGTGGCAAGGCAACATTAAGATCACTGTATCAAATTAGTGAATCAAATTAGACATGGTCATCTAGCTTCATGTTGAACCATTCCCACTTTATTTCTATGTCTCAGTAACAGTGTTCATGGCATGACATTGGCAGCTGCACTATTTTTCTGTTTCTAATTGTTAGAAGTGATAAAGTACAACACCATTGCAAACAATGCAGTACTTGACGTTTTTCCAACTCTTAGCAGGACAAGAGTCTTTATGCTCTGAATGTCTTTTATTTTCACCATTTGGACATGCAATGCCAATGACACTTGTCAACAATCAGAGAGGAACATTATCAATTGTGGTGTGAATTATGAGAATGATCACATCCGATCATGCTGCACATCATTATGATAGGGTGGCTGTGTAACCCTCAATTTCCACATACTCTGCCGCTCACTACGCTGCTGTTCGCTGCCAATCTCGTCAATGATTGTGTTTTCTGTGGTCTGCCTCAGGAGCGTGCCAGCTGTGCCACTACACTCTGCTCTGTTTCAAATACGCTGCAAGTCTATTTTCGACGGAGCACACTGCAGGAACGTGTCAAGCTGGACAGATTAGAACAACCCAGGCAAGAAGTCAGACAAGGACCCATGATCGTATTTTCCACCACTTTACCAAGGTAACATCAAACATAGCTGTTTGCACGTTTTTCTCTTTTTTTCTCGGGTGGTCTTGTAGCGCTCCTGTGATGTGTGTACAGCCGCTCTTGGCTGCGCTCCTATTCCAGAAACGGATCCAGAAAGGCAGGGCACACGCTGTCCAACGGAGCAAAACTCAACTCAAACATTGGAGCAAAGTCGCCAAGAGAGTTCACCCAATCCAAATTCACATCACTCATACAACCTCACTGCACTGCTCAATTGTCCTTGAGTAGACACAACCTGTCCTCAGTCTTTCAACATAGGAATAATCCTATAATTACTCTCATCCCTTGGGAGGAGGATGGCAAGTCTAATGTATGGGTTGAAGGGAACCATGGCCGCACTCTGCCTCGCTGCTGTCATGCCAGACCTTCATGTGAGGAGATCGTTGATGATATACAGCATCATTTCATGTGATCTAATTATGGGCTCATGGGTCTCGCACACTAACGTACTTAAGTCAGTCTGCCACTCACAAATGCAAAAAGGATAAAGGATGAGTGTGAGTTGCCCTCAAAGGAATGGAAATCTTCTCAACTTCCATCTATTTGTTATGTAGAGGGTTGAATAGTTTACTGAACTGCTCTTCTATCAAAATAGGTTAATCATGCCATTTGATTGAAGTTCAATCTTCTGTATCCACAAGGGAAAACACTCTTTTATATCTGATATTTGTCAGCTGTTTACAGTTTCAAAAATAACAATGAGGAGTTACACATGGGAATTGTACATGAAGGGTTGGTAAATAAAAGCATTGATGGATTTAGAACGGAGGTCAAATGGGAAGAAGATATTAGGTTTAATGTAGACTGACACTGTGAGGATTGGTCGACTTTTAACATAGTTGAATGTCTTCACTAGGACACACATTTACAAACAAACACAATTATTGGCCATCTCAAAGATGCCACGATGCAAAAACATAAAATAAAATACATTTGCAGGTACATGCACACAGGCAGGATTGTTTGTTGCATTGTTAATGATTTGGCCACACTCAAGCTGACCTTTAAAGCAACCCATCCTTCACATAAGTGATGTGACCTTGCATCGACTTAACAAACGTGAAGATCAGCGTACATACATACGAACTTGCATATTTGGATGCTTTGTAGCTTAACTAATGCACATGTTGTATGCAAAGACCTACTTGTCCTTGTTACACTTGCATAGCCTCCTGCCAGCACAGTCAACTAAATCAGAATCGTCATGAAACAATAAGAGATGATTGACACGTTTAGAGATGGTGAAAGAGGTTCCCTTTTGATGATTGGAGCATTTCAGTAAGCTTGCTCCGTCACGCACACCCTCGTGTTGAAGCAGGCACAAGCGGCTGTCTCGATGAAGATGTGGAAACACAGACACACAGGCTCAGAAACAATTCATCAAAAGTTGTTGCCAGGGTAATGTGGGTCATTGCTCCCTCAGCTATGTCCTCACTTCTCAGAGGAGGAGGGGGAGAAGTGAGTGTGTGTGTGTGTGTGTGTGTATGTGTGTGTGTGTGTGGGAAAGGGAGAGAGAGAGAGAGAGAGAGAGAGAGAGAGAAAGAGAGATGAGAACAAAAGAACAGATGAGATCAAGCAGCAGTGGAGGTGGTAGAGAGCTTTACCTGCTGAACTATTAAATATGATATACTTTTACCACTGAGCTGACTTGAAATGCATTGCCGTGCAATGTGAACCTTTTATATTTAATAACACTTTCACATACTGTACATCTGTGCTGCCTGGTGGAGAAGTGGACAAACTCTTTGTTTATGTTACCAATGTTTTTTATTTCTTTTTAAGAAGAATATCCAGCAAAGTTTAAACACTGTTAGAAGAAAAACAAGTTACAGGCATGTCTACTCTTGCATATCTATCTATATTTACACAATTAACTTGTGCTGCTTGACTTCACAGAGTGAGGATCATTAGGAAATGAACATGAGGTGCAGATTTTGCAATAAATAGTGGCCTATAGATGAGAAACCTAAATAACAATGGAATTTCAGTGGGCTCTGCATTTTTCTGTCGCAGTGTGGGCGATAATGTGTTACAAAGCAAAGTGCCAGTGCACTCAGAATATTTTTTGTTGCAACATACACACTATTTTCAGAATTCAAGTAAATTGCTTTATTCAGTTAAAGGTAGGGTAGGTAATTTCCCCAAGATACACTTCATAATTTTTTGGTTGAAATTGTCTTTCTGTCCTGACTTTAAATTAAGATCTTAGGTGCTCTGAAAAAGGAACGAAGAAAATCTGTCATCTGTAGCAGCTGTAAACTAGCAAAAACTTCGACCAATGTCGGATGCCGGTTTGTTTTTTCATATACCAATCAGGCCTCTCTACTCCATGCATGAACTCAAAGCAAGAATGTAGTTTGTGTAACCGTCCACCCCAAGACTTCTACAGGTTTTCAATCCCCCTCCAAAAAAATGTCTCATGTTGCATGTGATTTGATGTGATTTTTTTCTCTTCTTGCCTTTAAAATATGAACAATTTAAATAAAACATGCAACTGCATATGTGACTTTGGACTCTAACACAAAGGAGCTCCATAGCTACCCATCAGCCCCTTCTGCCTTTTTTCAAAAGATTCAGAAGGTTGAGGGTTCGATCCTCAGCAACGTGTCCGATGTGTCCCTGGGCAAGACACTTAGCCCTGAATTGCTCCTGCTTCATTGGCGGCATATAAATGCGTATGAATGGGATTAGTTCTCTCATCTGATGGTCTCCCTATATAGCAGCCCTTGCCATCAGTGTGTGAATGGGTAAATGTGTCCTGCAGCATAAAAGCGCTTTGAGTAGTCAGAAGACTACAAAAGCACTATATAAGCTCAAGTCCATAACCCATTCATTCACCAATCACTGATTGGCTGTTCAGAGGTTTATTTAACTCCATCTCTCAACCATAATATTAAGGCTTGCTTTATGCTCTCAACACAGATTCAGGAAAGCCCCTATAGTAGGCTATGCTTTCCCCCATTTAGTGTAGTTTCTCTTTATTTGTCGGCTCGGCCTCTTCTTCTCTTTAATGACCAAGGGCTGACAACACTTGTAATTTTCAACTTTTTACGAGACACTTTTTACGATTAGAAGTACCTTTAAAACGACTTGTGAGCAACACCCCAGTCGGCCTTCATCACCACTAGTTTCATGCAGTATGCTTGGTGTGTCAGGGCCTTTATACATCTGTGCCCAATTCACTATCCCACTTATGGAGGGCTGGCCGTGCCTCAGTGGTAGAGTGAGTTGTGTCTTAACCGGAAAGACAGGGATTCAATCCTCAGCTCATGAATATATAATTCTTTCTTTTTTTTTTTTTAAGTGAAGTGGGGAAACAGAAGCTGATTTGGTTTAACTTTGTCTATGCTGTAAGCTGTATTATTCCGGCTCACCTGTGAGATTTGTTCCTGTTCTGATATTTACAGTACTTACCATACATCTCTCGTTCTGCATATATTTTGCAAACATGCACAGCGAGACTCGTAAAAAATAAATTTTATCTCTGGCTATGCTCATTTGCCTCAGCAGCACAATGAACATTGTAATGTGAAAACTGACCTAAAAAAATTGCTCATAAAAGAAAAAGAACGTTTAAGTTTTTAAAAGTAAAGCTGTTATGTTTAGAATAATGTAGAACCAAAAGCACAAGACAGAAACCGAAAATGAAAACGAAGGAACAATTTATTATACACGAGTGATCAAGAATACAAGAAATATAAGTGACTCTAAAGTGTAACATGAAACTATGTGACTCGAAGAATGTGTACAAGTTATTTAATGTGACAATCAACTGTGTAAGCAAAACAATGTGACACTCAACTATGTGTGCATGAAAATCTAAGTGACTCTAAATGTGCAACAACAAACTATGTGACACGAGGTGTACAAGGCACGCGTGAAGAAGCCAGATCAGACGAACAAGACGACGACGGAGACAGGGACAGGAACGCAGGATTGGGAACACTAAGAGGAGAGAGAACACGGAGGTTAATGACACGACAGGGAATTATACAATAAATATCACTGGAGCACTGAAAACACTAGAGAGCACGAGAGCTACTGACCACAATGGAACAACAATAATCTGGCGCTGGCCTCCTGGCAGAAGCCAGCTTAAGTAACCCGGTTGATTGGATGAGCCACACCTGTGGACACTGATTGATAGTTAGTAGACACAGAGGGAGTGACAGACAGGGAAACAAACACACGTGGGGAAGAGACACAAAACACCCAAACATGACAAAAGCAATAGTACAGTATAAAAGAGAGCACCTTTATTGTGGGCAGGGGTTAAACTCTCTTCTTAAAAATGAAAGGTAGCACTTCAGAGAGAGTTGACTTTGAGTTCTTTCTCTCGAAAACTGCAATCTTGCATCATTGCCTTGAACTTGAAGTTATCCTTTGTGGAGATTTAAGGAAAGCACACAAAATAAACCTCAGTTAAAATGTCCCCTAGTCTCAATACAAGGAACTCTTCCAATCTTCCTTACATCTTAAGATAATTTTCTTCTCGACAGATTTAAAATAAGGAGTGTAAAAATACGTCACATGATACATTACATGTTAATCAAGCATCCGATGTTTGCTGCATCTGCCTTTGTTTCACATTCTCAGAAGCCTATCTTTCTTCTTCCTTTGTTGGATAATTAATTGCTTCTCTTTCAGCTGATAATGGCTTGATCAAGGTGTGCGTCTCACTTCTCTGTTTGAAACCGATTAAATCTGCTACACAAATCTGCTGTCATTCTCAATATCCTGCTCAACAAGCAGGCGGGCTGATGGGTGAAAATGATTACAGGAGCCAAATAAAGTGGCAGAGAAGTTATCCTGGCTTGTTGTAATGGGCCAACTTTAATAGAAAGACAACAGGAAGTGCACTGCAATTATCTATCAAAATGAAAGCCTAATCGAGTCAGATAATGAGATATTTGGGGCTGAACAAATGCAGTTGGAGAGTGGGAGGGCTTTTTTTGTAACAAAACTACTGCCCTTGTTGGAAGCAGTTTCAAAATTGGCATCAAAAGACAAGCCACTCAATCTAACTTGTGAAAAAAAGGCATATAAAGATAGATGGACAGTCAATCAGAACAGGAACAAATATCACAGGTGGAACAGTACCTGGTTTGTCTCTTATTCTACTAATCTATTAAATGAATTGAACAAATAGTTCTGTGTCTTTGAACATGTAAAACGTTTTTAAGAAATATCCCCTTGCATGCAATGAGAATTAGTGTGATAATTTCCATATAACCGAATCTGCCAACTTCAATTTGGTCCACCACCAGTACTATTAATGCAGGTACATATTTAGCTAAATAAATGGATGGACCCTCTTCAGTATTCAGTCGGCAATGGTATAAACAAGTCTGCCGCTGTGCAAGGTCACAGTGAGGATTCCCCGTCTCTCCTTACGTCAATAGATTGAAGTTGATGCGATGGAGAGTGCATCTCTCAGAAACATGGCAGTCTAACAGAAGAAATCTCACTAATAAGCCAGTTTGACCTTGAATCCTCTGATGCATCGCCAAGCATCTCCCCCCCCCCCCGACAGAAAAATTAAGAACATGAAAAATGCTGATAATCATGTGACACACAACTGACTGTTAGGTATATTTATAATTTGTAGAAATTACATAAGAAGATGTGCAACATATGCATTAATTTGTTGTCCATTGACTGACTTACTTGTAAACTTTTAACCTCTCAAAAGTCAACAACAGAGAATTTAATGTAAGGGAGTTTTGTTGTGTTAGTGCCACAGAACAAAGGCTACAGTAACTTTGTGATATTTCAAATTTGCACTCAACACCCAACACATCATTAGTTTTGGTGTCTGCGAGGCTGGACTGTCTAATTTAGAGAGAGATGCAGAAGTTCACAAAATATCCTAAGGATCATTTTAGCGCTGGAATAGCAAAAGCTAGGAGAAACTTACAAACGAGATGCGTATAAAGTACAACCTTTAACTTAAGGCATCATTCAAGCACTAAAAGAATCAGAAATAAGATACAGATATTCCAGCCAACTCCCAAAACAACAAAAACAAAGCATCAGTTTTTTACTGATCCTTGTACTTGAACTGTCTATACACAGATTTTAGTCTTTGTTTTTACATAAATTTCCTGTCTTGCAAGTTTTTGTTGATATACTGCTCTACCTGGTAACATTTTAAATTATGTTTCTGAAAAAAATGAATGTATGCAATTGTGCTTTATTGAAAATGTGCGTTTGTCATACTTGAGACTATTAAAGTCCAAGTATTTAATGCTAAAATATTGTTCTGTACTGGATGGATCAGTCTGTGTGTAACTGTGCTTTCAGAGCATAACAAACAGATGTAGGGAGGCTCACTTTACTTTAAATGTATGAAAACACACACACCAGCCCACACGCATACACAAAAGACACACACAAGCCATACCCTGAAGATGCAAGACAAACAGTCAGAGTCACTCTCCAATCAACACTGAGAATAAATCCACTTTCAGCAGAGCCACAAATGGAAATTTTTAGAAGCGGTCAACGCTTTGCTGCTTGGCTGAAATAAATGAGGAAGACCATAAATAGTAATGCAGTTCCATCTGAAAGGGTAATTGTTAAGTAATGGTGTACGATGTGAGCACCACCGTCCTTTTTTCCCAAGGAAAATAGGGCTGAAGAGAGGGATGGGATGAAGCGGGGGGGTTACAGAGTACAGATGGCATTTTTGATGGTTACTATTGAAAGGAAAGACTTGGGAGAAGGATTTAGTAGATTCATGGTTACATTAATAAATACATTTGGAAAAGGATGAGAGAAAGAGCTTTAAAGCTCCACTTTTGACTATTTCTGTCTTACTACAGTGTAGTCATAAAGCGACAGATGGCAGGAGGGAACGAACAAAGGGGGTGGGGTGGGGGGCGGGGTCATTTGAAGGTGGGACAGAGCTTCTTAACAGACACATTTCTATCCAGAGCAAGAGTTACACATACTTTGAGTAGAGGAATACGACAATACATTCTGCCTCTGTCCGTCCATCCATCCATCCATCCATCCATCTATCTCAAGCTGTCTCAAAAGCTTTGAGGGTAAAAAAAATGATTTAATTGCTCTTGTTCCAGTGTTAAAATTAAATCATTAAATCTGACTTCCTTTTTTGTCTCCTGCTCTGCTCATTTTCAGATGGTTGTGTTTTTTATGGCTGAGTCATGCAAGCATTCATGACCCAGATGAAGGCCACAAGCCAAAACATTTGAGTCTTATTTGTTATTAAAGTTGATTTTCATACTACAAGTGTAGCTGGTGCTTTTTGACCTCTTAAGCCTTTCACTCTTCATGCACGTTAGTTGTTGAAGTTGTGCCAGAAAATCCCACTCCGAGTCATACGAGCAGAAAGTTGAAGGCAAAATTGGTCCTCCAGTCTGGCATCTTAGCTGACGGCTTGGTAAGAACTATCTGCAGGGTTTGTTCTTTTGAAGAACAAAGGAAGTAACACTGGACATAATGCACAGGGTTAGAACTACCAAATAAAACAGGAAACAATTAAAAATCAGACCAAACCAAATCCAGGAATATCAAGAGGAAGATGCACACCCGTAACAAAAACACAACTTCATAGCAAAATCAAAGAATAACCAAAACCAAACAAGATGATAATTCGTGACAAGTTTCTGTGCTGCCAAGAGGTCTTGGGATGCTTGAAAAGTTTACATTTTATTGGACGAGTTTGGCTCGGGCCACAGTCATTGAGTGTGCTTTTGCTTGAATAGAAGATAAGGAAAAAGTTGGAATGACTTTTGTTTTATGTGTGAACACCCAAAACTGTATTCCTCATCAAGCTTACCAATTATCATGTAACGTGACTTTGCCTTCACCCTCTTTAAATTATTATTTGAAGAACAGCTTACATTTTTTTGTAAGTGTGCTGTTTGAAAGGTTTTCAAGGCAATATTTCCTCTGGCCTTTTCCCTCCAAATCTTTAGGACCTGGTTAAAACGTCATCTAATGTTCTTGTCTGTCATTTTCCATGGCAGGCTATAACTCTGGTCCACTCATGTGGCAATTGCTTTTGGCCATCTATCTACAGAAAATGAATGCTTGGCGCTTGATGTTGAGGCTTAGTGGCAATCATGTCTGGATGTTCAGACAGTGAAAATCATACATTTATCACCACTCTTATTACCACATTGTCTGTTTCAAAGACCAGTGACAGGGGTCTTACTTGCCGAGACTACTTCCTATTTTGGGAATTTAATATAATTTAAACTGAAACTGATAAGAGAAAATTATTTACGAAGTGTCATTTGGGCATTTTACGTCATTTGCTACATCCTTAGGATTTTAGTCTTTAAGATCCCTCTGGCTACTCCTACCAAATACAAACGATCTCAATGGCACCCCACTCCCTCCACCCTGAACCTCACATTTGTTATATTTTATTTTTACCTTAATCTTTCTTTCTCTTTCCACCCAATCTACTTTTCCCCCTCACCTTATCCCATTTCTTGGTTCCCTTTTTCCTCTGGCACACAGCATGTCCTTATGTGTGACTCATGCAGGGACACACTCCTCCCTCCTTCAGCAGTTCTGAAGGTAAATAAAGAAACGTACGTAGATACCAGAATTTATATTCCTGAGTAAGCACTAAAACCCAGATGACCAGCTGGAACTCTAGCAAATCCCAGGAGCTTCCAAGCATTGTGCTAAAATACACATTGTAAAATGCATCCAAACTATTGTGGGCATAAGAACCGAAAACATATGTTCAACCACTTTAAAATGACTCACATGATACGGTTAATTAATTAGATATAGCAAACGTACAAGGTTTTAAAAATGGTCCAATTTGGTTGAACCGCAGAGATTGTAATTACTCCATCGATCAAAAGTAAAGTTATATTTATTTTTGAAAGCAATATTAGTTGAATATTTTTTGTATCAGTGGCTCAGCAGTAAGAACCTCTGTGTCATTTCTTGGCAAATTAACAAAGAGCTCATCATGCGAGACATCTGAAAAGTAGAACCACCAAGGTAAAATTCCGCCGTAAAGCTTGAACTTGAATTCAATGACAACCGCAGGTCAACACTTCTTAAGATATAGTTCTATGTTGTTCCACGCTAATCGCTCCTCACAATCAGTGTCAGTCTGTCATGTCTAATTATAGACGTCCTTGGCTATTGTGGAAAAAGATGGTGAGCTGGCTTTTGTACTTTGCAGAAACAATTTGACTGGAATTTATTTTCAGCAGCATATGTAAGGACATTGAATCCATGATGACACATATGGAAAACTGCAGTGACAATAAATATCTACCTGGGACAAAAACGCAGAACAACATGGCCAAGAAGTAGAATGAGACTTTTTCATAACTGTTTGATCAACAGGAGGCACTGCAGAATAGAGTATGTACATCATGAATGTGTATATAAGAAAAGAGAGAAACATATTAATGGGAAGGGGTGAGGATGGAGGGAAAGTGGTGGGGTGGTAAGATAAAAAGTAAAGCTTGTTTGGCAGTTTTGCATACTGCAGATCACACCCATACACACCACATTCACACATTGATGACCGAGCCTGCAGAGCAGCAGGAGTAACTCGGGGTTGAGTGTCTTTCCCAAAGGACACATCAGACATTTGGCTGGAGGAGCTGTGGATCAACCCCTGACCTTCCAGTTGAGGGACAACTAAGACCACAGTCGCCCCAGGGTGAAAGCCCTTCAGCCATATGAAAAGAGGGAATCGAAAGAAATAGTTTTTTTTCATCACTTAGCATGTTCTGCACTTACTGAATTTGTTAGCTACAGATGTAGCGAAAACTTAATGAGCTAGCTTTTGCTTTGATGCTTAAAAGGGGAAGCTACAATCTATATAGTGTATGTAATGTTAATTCAGTCTAATATGAGCACAGACATGAGCAGTTCTTCCATACCCTTTTAAGTGGCAAAGTACACTTTGTATTTACATGTGCATATGCATATACAATTGAACTGACCGAAATGCAAACATCTTCACAGTTTTCTTTTTTTTTTTTTTTTTATGAACTAAGGCTGATCCAGCTTGCAAAAAAAAATCACATGGAACACATCTTATAACATCCTGAAATGTCCTTCAGAGCAGCCGGGGATAAATCACCAAAAAGGGATTACAGCCCATCAGTGACTCAAGCTTAGTGCCCATAGCAACAAGCCTCACATTTTAGCCGCCCAGGGGTTCTTAATGCATCATGAATTATGAAACGGATCAATGTGGGTTTTTTTTTATATATATTTCTTTGAAAGGGATAATAGTCTGAAAATCAAAAAAAAGAAAGACAGAAACAGTGCAAGAATACAACTGTTGAAGAATAAAATCAAATAAACAAACCACAGAAAAAAACATAGCCTAACAAATAGGGTAAAATAATTTGACTTAAACATTTAATAAATATTTCCCAGCCTACAATGGAGAAATGTTTTTCTCACTTCATTGCATAGCGCAACATTTGCAAAAGTATCTCACAAACTTGGCCTAATATATCAGTGCTCAATCTCCAGCAAATGTACGATTCCTCAGCTTGGTCAAAATTGTACTATAGATTGAGGTTTCTCTCATTTCAACATGTGACATCAATATCAATAGGATTAGTAATACTGAATCCATAAAACGCTGTCCTACATTTACCTCCTCTACTCTTTTGCGAGTCCTTGATGTAAGAATGAATCTTCATTCTTTAGTTGTTTAGATGCAGTGAACGTCTGTAATTTGACACTTGAGGCTTCCTGTAAAGCATATGTACAGTATATGCCCACACACTGATGCATGTAGGAACGCGTTTTCTAATTAAATCATGAAAATAACTCTGAAAGGCTGTAGGAGAGCGGTTAAGACCTTTTGTTTTGTAATAAATGTTTGAAAGAGACAAACTTGCCTTTTGTAAAAAGAAAATCCTCTTTCTCTTGTGTAATCATATGAAAAGACCATTAAATCAGTGATGTGTAACTGTAACCATAAGCCCTTATCTTTGTTTACTTCACCCTCTGAGATTGATCCATATCAATCCCTCCCACACCCGGCAATCCCAGCATCATGTAGCAGATATTGACAAATGGATTGTGCGTGGTAGTTCTATTACAGTTGAATGTTGTTGAGGTTTTGCGGTGCCAAACACACAACTACATCTGGGATTGTGAAGCTGGATTTACCCTTAAAATCTGATTTTAAGCACATTTGACCTCAATTTTCATGGTGTTTTGCCATGTTGAGCTGATAATGTGAAAACCATGTCTGTGTCACAATGGGTGTTGAAATTTGATTTTGTCTGGTTGCTCACGTCTAAATCCAGCCTGGAGCTGCTATGGGCTTCCTACTCTGGTCACCCCGGTGTCCAATTATACTCCTACCAGCACTAATACTGCCACAGAGAAGAGAAGAGAGTGGGTTAGTGGGATGAAAGTCAATATGGTCTGTAAACACTGTTTGGATGGGTAGGTCATTGACTGATGCTCTTGTGGTATTTGTGTGTGGAAAGGGTATGCTCCTGTATGCACGCCTGTATCAAGCTTTTTTGTTAAGTTCTAAAAAGTTAAGGGCAACAGCCTTTAAAAAAATAAATAAATAAAAAATAAAATCACTAGATGATTTTCGCTCTACGGCTCCTCTGATGTCATGCTCAGGACATTTTAAAGTAAAACAACATTTTTAATAACCCATAAAATTACATGATTAAATGCTCTTCTTCGTGTTCACAGAGTTGCCTTTGCTTGCAGAGCTAAACAGAGAATCGTTTCAGATCTGGATCTGCAAGCATTGGGTGACTTCTTGATTGCAGAGGGAGGCAACTCAGTCCCCCATGGGAGGAACACTGGATTTGCTGTGATCAGTCACTGTAACATTTATGCTACATCGATGCTTAAACAGTGCAAAAGCCTGTTGATGTTACTTTAACAACCGTTTTACAAAAGCCGTTGATTTGTCCATTATAATCACAATGTAAGTTCCATTAGTTTATGCAGTACGGATTTTGCTCTTTTGTTCTCCAGTTCTTTAATCTAGCATCCCTTCCTCTCTTTCTGTAACAAAATATCTACTGTGCTCATCAACTGGACAAAGGCAAATTCTTTTACCAGAACCTTCTCCATCTCTCTCTGTCACACACAAAGGCACCCCTTCTTTTATTCCCTCCCCTGGTCGCTGTCACTGCACTCATGCATATTTATTTAAATCCCTGCAGCTGATTAGCACTGTTTATTGCATTGCCAAAACATCCTTATTTCTCGGTCCAACTCAAACTAAGTACGGAGCTGAAATTCTCTCAAGGGAAAAGTGTTCTCCTTATCAATGAGGCCTCACTTAAAATTACTCAATGCGGATCTTTATAAGGTGTATGAATTGCACATAAGATTGATTTCTGTTCATATTCATACCAAAAAACAAGATCCTTTAACAAGAAAGTTTTACCCCTAAATATAAAGAAGTTTCCACATGCACAAAGTACATATGTTTCTTGACTAAACTCACCATAAGCCTAGATATCAAAATAACTCTAGGCATGTCCATAGTGTAACTCTTTTTTTAAAATCTCAGTATTACCAATATAACCCTAAAAATGCATATTTTGCACATCTGGTGATCGATGCCCGAAATATAAGTCAAAGTATTACATTCTAGGTTTTATTTTACAGGAAATGCGTTGAGTAGTACAGGTAATACACTGTGTGTTCTTTAGATGTTCAAAAAGAGAAAAAAAAAGAAAAAAAAGTTGTAGGCAGAGAGAGCAGCATGAGTCACACTGTGCATTCCTTTGTACAACACCCTTTTTTTTCAAGTCTTCAACAATAGCACCATTTCACAGTGACCCCGATTGTTCACTGATCTTCCGCCTCTCTCTCTTTCTCTCTCTTGTTTCTGACTGCTCACAGGATGATAATCATCTAAATGAATCTTGTATTTCTTCCTGAGAGAGGATCACAGGAACAACCTTTATGACATGACTCACCTCAACACCCACTCATGTACAAGTCAGGCCATCCCCCTGTTGTCTGACGTTGAATTTATTTATGATGCTATAGCTAGCTTCCAGAAGTGTGTTGCTTCTAAATACTATTCTTAACATGTTGCACGTGGAATAGTACTTCACACGTTGTTATATATATATATATATATATATATATATATATATATATATATAGTTTCTTTCTCAACTAAACACTGCTTTGTTACTAACTTCCTGGCTTACACTTGATGTGACCTGTTCGCAGTCTGGGCAAAAAATAATTTTGTCATTAAATGAGATGTGACCGGTCTCACAATCGCTTTCTTTGTCTCTCATTCCTTCTCTCATTGGTTTTCTCAGGCCTGGGCTGCTTGCTGTGACTCCATATGCTCAGGTCGGTCTGCCATAAAGTCTTAATTTTCAAAAGGTTTGCCACTGTGATATATCTTGGAAAAGCACGCACACACACGCAACACACAAGCGCACGCACACACACACACACACGAAGGCAAACCACTTGTCCTGACAGAGATAATGAGATTGAATTGAAGCGTTAATGGACACAAACAGTGGGATGTGGTACTGTAGGAAGTGGAGGAAACCTGGGAAGAACTGCATAAGAGAAATCACTCTTATTTTAACTCCAATTTCTATCCAATTTCTACCCCAGCACTACACGTCCCTCATCTCCTCATTCACTGTTCAAGTTACCATCGCAAAAAGCGTCATATTGCATCACATGAAGAAAACTTCCAGGCAAAGAAAAACACATTTTTCTTGTATCAGGGCAAAATGAGGGTTGGATTCACGACCATTCAACACTACTACCATGTTTCTAATGATACACAGCTTCATGCAAATGGGTGAAGTATCCCTTTAAGAAATTAGTTAATCTAAGATATTTTTTTTTATCCCTGCCCTATGTACATAATTAGTCCTCTAAAGCGTACGAGATGGGCAGACATTTGGAAAGTTTTTTTTTTTTTTTCTTTATATAATGGGAGACATGATTTGATGTGCTGGACTATTTTAAGTCCTTTTAGAGATTTCTGTCATAACTAGCTAACTAGCTAGCCATCTATTGCTAATGTTACAAAAAGGCGAAAGATTAAAGTAAGAGTCTTTTGAGATTAAAGATGCTGAGCACGGTATACATAAGCTATGAGAAAGAACAACAAAAACTCAGAAAAGCAGTTCATGAGTGGTTCAAATTGGGCCATCAAACAACTCCCTTTCACATTTTTACCACGTGATGTAGGCTTTAAAAAGAGGATTCTGAAGTCAAAAACACTCATTTATTGGATTAAATGAGTTGACATGGATGGATAGATAAATGGAATAATGAAATACATGTTGCAGCAGTATTTAAATGGACTGCTCATTATTAAGTTGAATGAATTGTAGATCTCTTTGAAGAGCCTTTACTTCTGAAAATAGTTGTAACAAAGTTGATGTAATAGTACAATAGTTTTCTACATAAAGAACGGTATCTATCCCATTTTCCACAGAGACACTATGAGACATTGATGGATGAAAGAAAGAAAGAGGGAGAGTGATCAAGCAAGCTGCCGGACTTGAGTAAATATTGGACAGACTTTCACCCGTGGGTGAGAGCTTTGCAAAACAGAAGGCTGCAAGTCCGACGCCATGCTGGCTATGCCAATACACTGTGTGTTACACAACAGTGCAGTTGCCCTCAGAGACCTTATGTGGAGGCCACAGCACACAAACACATTTCCTCCATAACGTTTCTTGAAGAGTGACAGAGAAGCTGAGAGTCCACTGTCCTCAGAGGGAATTGTTCTCATGATATGGATGCAAGGATGGTTTAGGAACCAAAAGTGGGAAATGTATTCTTTTAAAATGATAGCTTGACAAAGTGTGACCAACAAAAAGGAAGATAAGGTGACATCTCAAAATAAAAGCTTCAGATACTCAACTATGCCAAGGTATAAATGCAAGTACTATACTAGTAAAATACTTCCATGGCACAATAATGATGAGGACAAGGCTACCTGGCAAGCTGCAAACAGCAATACATTTAAATACGAAATAATTAGTTTGTAATACATACTGTTTTCTGGTGTCAACACTAAACCTGGATAGTTATGTTCATTAGTGTGCGCGGGCAATTGTGTCTGGGGAGATTATGCTAGCTCTTATTGCTAATAAAAGATGACACCCACACTCCAAGTATCTCATATTACTGTATGAGTCATATTGTCCTTGCTATTTCAGTCTCGGCAATCTGGTTTTTGCGTGTGTGTGTGTGTGTGTGTGTGTGTGTGTGTGTGTGTGTGCAAGTATGTGTGGAAGCATTAAAGGTGGCACTTAAGATTATGAGGCTTTGATTCATTCATGTCTTTCTGGAAAGCATCCCAAATCCTGAAATGTGGAAATCCAGAGTGTAAATATTTTTAAAGAGGCATCCCTGCTGTAATGTTTGATTAAAAACGAATACAATTATGAACTAACTTTGACTTCTTGAAAACTTCGCAACAGTACTCAAATGCACTGCAATGAATACATGTCAGTTATGATGACACTGATAAATTCATAGTTAATAACATGTACTGTAGAAGAGGGAAACACTGACTTTAGCTACTTCTTCATGCAATGTGGAGGAACACAAAGTGCATGATCATTTTAGTGCCATATTGACCTCTGCCTGTGCATTAATTAAAAATGGATAAGCTGTTAGGTTCTCCACTGGCCTCAGTATTTCTGATATGCAGTGGTCGAGCTATGTGTGAGTGGTAAAGTCAGAGACAGAGAATGCTCTCCTTTGTCAGATGGGAAATTCAGATCAGAGGAGTGCAACAACAGCAGAGTTGCGGACTAAAGGTATCCTGCGTTCGACATGTGACTATGAGATGTGGGCTGAACATAAGAGGAACCTCAAATTCCCAAAGGAGAAAAACCTTACCAACCTCAGACCCGACATAGTCATCTGGTCTAAAGCAAGTACCAAGCAAGTGATCATGATGGAACTTACAGTACCATGGGAAGAGAGGATTGAGGAAGCACATGAGCGCAAGCTTAAGAAATATCTGGTCATCATCTTCGACAGCCAGTGTAATTGGTGGAAGGTATTACCTGCCAGCGGAGGATGGCTGCAGGGGCTTCGCAGGGCAGTTGCTCTGGAGAGCTCTTGGACTGTTGGGAATTGAAGATGTGGCAAGGAAGCAGCTGACAGTGGCCAACATCACCGGGCAGGCAGAGGCGGCATCCCAGTGGAATTGGATAAAGTGGAATGAGCAGTGGCAAAGCCAACCTGGTGACGGAGAAACATACCAGAGTTGAGTGAAGGACTGCAGTGGTAGCACCAACAACAAAACATTGAGGAAGGGGGGTGCCCATTTTGAAAACCTACAAGCCACACATTTTTAATATTGTGATGTTCACATACATTAAATGCCAATTAAGTCTGCACATGCTGAAACTCCTTTGCTTGTAGTTGAATTGGGTGTGTGGGAGTTGATCGACAGACAAATAAGGACTTATGAAGGTTCCATGACAAAAAATATTAAAAGAATGAAAAGGTCACAGTAAACAGACTGGAAAAAAAACCCACCTCTAAAGAACTACACAGCCCAAACTTTTCTGGTTGTGTGTGTGTGTGTGTGTGTGTGTGTGTGTGGGGGGGGGGGGGGGGGGGGGGGGGGGTTAAACTCTTCTAGTGAGTACACTACACCACCAACTCTGTAAGAGGTTCATTGAAATGTTTCTGCCCTCTTTCTTCACTCGACTTGACTTGACGGGAAAAACAAAGCACTGAAGGTATTAAGGGGACAGTATGATGTGCTGCACTGAAACAAAGAGTAACAAAAGAGGGAAGTGGAGTCCCATTACTCGTGGATATGAGGATTGGAAAAGGGCGTCAAGAGATCAGCTGTGTATTCTCCTAATGTGTTTGCCAAGAGAAGGATAACTATGAGTACATGAATGGGTAGTTTCATGCTGAGGAAAAAGGACCAGTAAAGGATAGATGAGGACCAGAGAAGTGGTTATGGCAAGGCAATGTATAGTTGGATAGTTGAAATGTGTTTTAAAGTGTTTATGGGGGAGAAACAAGTTTGACTCAATTGGGGCAATTATGCAAAGACAAAGTGCTGGTGTTCTCTGCTTGGCTTCCTAAAATATTCATCCTTAATTGTCATTGTCATCACTGAAAAAACAGTGTGCTTTGAGATATGTATAGGAGTACATGTGGTAGATGGTGCTTTGAATTAAGGAGCTTGAAACTGCTAGGCCAATCAAATCTGGGGACGGACGGACAAACGGACAGACAGATAATAGGAAATTCAAGGCATCCAATAGCAGTATACAAGACATGCAGGACACAATACATTTGTTACAATAAACAGTAAACAGTAACAAACTGCTGTCCCCCCTCCCTCCGTATATAATAAACCCAAAATAAGATTTAGGAGGCTGCAACTAAGAATAAACAAATTACAAATGAAACCTGTGCAATTAAAAAACAGACTCATACTTATATAAAGAAATTCACATAACCTGAAAATGTATGTGCTAAGACCTCTAAACAGCTAAGGAGCCTCAGAAACAAAGTGTTGACCGTCTAAAAGTACGTCATTAATGCACGTACAGTGGTGTTTGAGATGGGGGTATAGTGCCAGAGGTGTGAGAACAGACGTTAAACAATGCAGACATTAGGGATGGAGATTACAATGCCGATTCAAGTGGTTGTCATTAAAGCGTCCAAACAATAAAGTGAAAGCAGGCATAATTAAGGTGTCATTAAAGTGTAGAAACATGTAGACGTAGAAAGGATCGGGTGAGAGAAAACCTTTTCTTTCTGGAGGTGCAATAGGATCACATTGTCCAACCCATTCTCACAGAATAAACATTTAATCAAGAAAGTCAAGGTTTTTAAATAACAGACATCACCATTAGATGTGAAAAAGATGACACTATCCAGCCAAGGAATTAAAGCAACAATAGGTAGGATTTCAGACTGGCTCCAACCAATGGTCTTTAAGGGCAACTGCACTGTAGTAACGCACAGTTCTGTTTCCTCTTCGTCATAGAAAAAAAGCTTCTGTTGACAAACAGGGTAATGACGTTTAGAGAAGCCAAAGAAACATGTCGACAAAGATGGAACAGTATTACTGGATTTTGTGCAGATGTGATTCTGCAAGCATCTTTGATGGAGATACTTTATTTATTTTTGTTGTATGCAAGCTGACGTAACTTGAGTCAGGTGACTTTCTGTACCCAGTGAAGCTACTAAACATTAGACAATAATGACACTGATAGTGATTCATTACAACGGTGGCAGTGGCTCAGTTGGTAGAGTCAGTCATCATTTAACTGGAAGGTCGGGGGTTCAATCCCCAGCTCCAGTGTCTCCTTAGGCAAGACACTTAAATCCAAGTAACTCCTTCTGCTTCATCAGCAGCGTACAAATGTGTATGAATGGGATTAATTAAAGCTAATGGACACTTTTCATAGCAACCTTCATCATCAGTGTATGACTGTGTGACATCTGGTTAAAAAGGGCTTTGAGAAGTCAGAAGACTAAATTTGCTATATAATCTCAAGTCCTTTTGCCATCTAAATCTGTCATGAATAATATCGACAGAGATTTACAATCTGCCACTGGATTGTTACTTTCCCATTCGGCATTTAATAGATCATAATATTGTAGCTTTATGTATTTATGCATTATGTATTGCACTACGTTTAAACATGCTGTTTCTTGCTCGTGCCGTGTGAAGTGACATTAGGCTGTACAAATTCTTGAGAGATGAAAAGGGCCCACTGGTTAATAATAACAGGCAACTGTACTGCACTATGGACATAAGAGACACCATCCTTGTGTCTTATTTTAACGTGCAAAACTAACATAATGCTGCTTTAACAGCTCTTGAAGAGTGAAATTAAAGCAAGATGTGAAAACACTAATTATCCATTTGACAATTTTATTACCATTTTGTTAAAGAAAATTACAGTCTCTTAGCCAAGGAAGTTACTATGTAGCTTCCATCCTTCAAACACGAGATATAATCTCTGTATGTGGTTATTAAGAATGCTATCTTCACTTTAACTGGTAAACATGCATTTATAAAACAAAAAGGTATCATCATCAATTGCCTATTGATTGTTTATGTCTATACATTTTCAACCAAGATATTTAGATTATATTGATTAGAAACTACATTTAGTTTGATCACCTTTGGATTGAAGGTGGGCCCCTTTTAACCATGATTAAGTTATCTTACTTCTCAGCTTTGTCACTTTTTCTCCTTGTCTGTCAGATGCTTTGTTACTAACATCAGCCAGATGACAGGCAAAATGACAGTCATTTAGTCATGTAAGCGGCTATTGAGTGGAGTAGTTCCCCCCTCTCAATCCAGCAGTATCTCTGAAGTGCACACATCTTCATCTCTATTTTATCAGCCATTCATTTACTCAACAAGCTAGCCAGAGAATCATCCACATCAGTTCCGACCTGCCAGTAAGTCTGTCAGTCTGTCATAGTCTGTCAGTCAACGTTTCCATATTTCTGTCTGTTTGGCTCATACAGAACTTCAACAAAGCAGAAAGAACACTATAATCCGTACAATCTACTGGCAAAGTGCTGGGGCTCAAATTGCCATTTACTTTCGTAGTCCCAGGAGATTGGGTTTTTTAGCCTTGTGTTCAAGAGTGCAAGAGCTGGAAGAGTGCTTAGAATGGAAAAGCAATTACTGGCTCTCATGACTGTAGTAAGTGTATACTGTCAGGGAACCAAATGCTGCAGCAGATTCCTCTGGCCAAATGCACAATACTTCCTAAAATATTGATTTAAGGGCAATGGTCAATGTTACATTGCCAGATATATATTTTGTTTTAATGTTTGAAAGAAGTCTGAGGGAAACCTTACCAAACAAAGTAAATATTACTCGTACAGAGGTTATTCCTCATCAATATCTAGGAAGAGCTTTCGTGGAGAAATCTGATTTGATGCATACCCATAAAGTTATGAAATCCCTCTACTATAAACTACTTAACTTTCAG
Organism: Symphodus melops; assembly: GCF_947650265.1. Classification (NCBI taxonomy): domain Eukaryota; kingdom Metazoa; phylum Chordata; class Actinopteri; order Labriformes; family Labridae; genus Symphodus; species Symphodus melops. Next base: position 15,732,434 of record NC_136700.1, read on the forward strand.
ATAGTTATCAGATTTCAGAAGTCATCATGTCATAAGGTAACAGAGGGAGTGACCTGATTATAAAGTGAATTTGGGAACAATCATACCTGGGTTCACTAGCCAAAGTACTACCGGGGCAACACATATCATTAATCTCGTCTTATCTTATAAAGATTGAATTAGGAAACTGTACAATAAAAATAGAGGGCTGTACCTTCAATTATTTCATCTACTAATTCCAGGATCCATTATACGGCACGTGTCCTCAAATCCTTGTTTTAAATCTCAACAATTCAATATCTACCAATTGAAGCAGGAATTACAAACAGGTGTCAAACCTTTTCACTGAGGATTCTTTTTACTGAGGAATCCTACATTATGTCTAAAGATGCCAAGGCTACAGAGTTGGACATAAATAGGGGCAGAAAAAGGGGGCTTTATCCCTGAGACAAACTCATGAAACTCAGTTCTCGAGCCAAGGCAGGGTTTCGCTGCCATAAAACAAAATACACTGAAACTTTTCCTACAATTTATAGAATTTGTAACAGTTTGTTTACTTTATATGTGAAAATGAAGTGCAGCCACATGGCACTGTTTGTTTCCATGTCAATACCAGAAATAAATGCAGAAAGACTTAATATCAGCTAAAAAGACAGAAGAAGAGAGACGGAGAAATGTACTGTAAGAGAGAACTTGGCACCAGATAGTGTAAAGTGAGGTAACTTTGGGCATTCCCAGGACACTCTCCATGTGTGGGAGTGGTAAGTAAGGGGTTAGCCCTAAGGGTGCCCGCAGGTGGGTTGAGGTCAGTACTCTCATATCCAATTGGATGAGAAAATTCACTTCCTGCCAGTGCTCAGTGTTGCTCCGGGCAAAAAACGTCATTCAATGTGGGGAGCTACTTACGCTGCATAAGGCGGCAGGTTTTATGTGTATGTGAGAGTGTCTGTGTGTTTGAGGTGTGTAGGCTTAGATTGTGGTAAATGTAGAACTAAAACTTGGTACATTGTTAAAGTGCACTTTTTTCCTGTATTCTTTATAGTTACATTTCAATTTAATGCATCACAGTCTAATTCTCAGAAATATTACAGAATTATTTGTATACCTGTGTATCTATAAAGATGATTAAAGATTAGCAACAAGTAAGACATAAAAAGGAGGAAGTTCTAAACTTAAGTGTAATCACAGTAAATGACTGTTTCATTAATTGGCTTTTTAACAAAGTAGACTTAAAGGTCATATAATATGCAACATGTACCAACCATGTTTTTTCTAATATTAATATGAGTCCCTGTCTACAAAGCCCCCTATTATGAGAAAAGTTCATTCTCTGTCGTTTGTCTGCTCCACTTTTCAGAAACTGTGTGCTCAAACAGGCAGTTTTGGACAGGTTCTCTTAGTGACATTACAAAGGGCAGTAACCCCTCCCCCAGGTGGATGACACTCCCACCGCTAGATCTTGGTTCTGTCCTCTGAGTCTGACTTCTCACTGGAAACAACTGGGTATGTTGCAATAAGAAAAAAAAAAAAAAAAAAGGCAAAGCCATGCAAGCCTTTTCACGGGGGCATGGTTGAACACAGCTTATTTGCATTTAAAGCTATAGACACGAAAACAGCCTGTTCTAAACAGCTTTGACATCGAGGGGTTTGTATGTATGATAAAATAAAGGATCAGAGGGTAAGAAAACTCCAGAGACATGTTTTAGGGACCTCTAGGATTCAATTGTACTTGTTGTAAATTTGTATAACATGTGACAAATCTATTTCCATTGTACTATTCCAGTTTGACAACATTTCTCCATCCATTGTGCTACCTATGGGTAATGCACATATACTGTATAAAAAAATAGATGTAAATCATATAATCTGTTTCAAGATTAGCGGATGGGTGTTTGTAGATTTTATGGCACAACTATCCTTTTAAATGACAAATAAAAATACGCAGCTCCACAGACTCAACACTGCATTAAAGTAAAAGCACAGACATGCCCTTGAATGTCACTTGAAGCGCTTAATCTCCTAAGTGTGTAAAAGCAAAATGTTTTTGTAAATCAGTTTGTTACAACTGAGTGACAACACAAGCTGATGTCTTTAATTCTACACGTTTAACCTTTTTACAATCATATTTTTTTGTTATTGCATCCTTCTTTGACCTTAAAGACCCAGTATGTGACTCAGACACTAACTAATGCATTGACATTTAAAGTTGGGACCTGGTTCACTTTTTGACACAAACAAAACTTGACTTTGATCCATTTAGTTTAAAGTCATCTAGATTTTTATCAAAGTAAATTAGTGCATGGCATTTCTAAGGTCCAAAGGTGTTTGTTGCAGCTCGAGAAGACTGACTTGGCAAGGATAACAACTGCGAAAAGGTGGGTTGCTTAATACAGATATACTGTATTTCCATATAATGTATCTCAACCCTTCATGATTATGTAACACATTTTTTAAGTGCAACTTTTTTTTTGAGGTTTCTGTTCCGGCTCGTTAGGCTTTATTTAGAGAAAGAACAGTGGAGGATTATAGACTCTTGATGTGGGGCATGCACACTAGCCACTAGGCTACAGGCACTTAAGGTACAACCTTAAACAACTTTTTTGTCCTCACAGGAAGCAGGTTTCAAACAAATAATGGAAGATGTCTGTGTTCAACAAATTGTATTTATGCTTTAGATAGAGAAAAAAATAACAGTGTCTATATAATCTAAAAATCTCCACTCATTGGTGTTTGTCTTCCCTGCCCAAAGACAGAAGGTTGTACTTTGGTTGCCAGCCCAAGGGAAAGGAAACAACCTTTGCCCCATCAGGACATTTATTTTTTACTAAAATAAACTCAGCTGTCAGGTTAGAAAGTTTCACTTTGCTTAAAGCAGTAAAGAATCCTGTTAAAACTGATTTAAAAAGGTTTTCGACAAATGTACATTTCTTTAAGTCGGAGAAGTCCTTTGTAGGGCATTTGTGGTCTGTATTACATTATGTTGTTCTGGCTACTGAGCCGAGAATCACTACAACTGTCTGAGAAAATAATAGACACATTTCAGAACTACAAGGGATGTTTGTAAGATCTGATGTTCTGGGTTAAAAGGTCCAGGAACACCATTTCCAGTTTGCCTCATTTTCCTGGAAGCATACATGTCTTTGATGAAGGATAGATTGCAGCCCATCACCTTCTCAGTGGAATGAATGATCCATTGTGGTACCCTCTTGCCCTTGGCAGAGGCGGCAGCGCACCAGATGGTAACAAAGGAGGTGAGGATAAACTATGATTGTTGAGAGAGGAGAATCACTATTGACTTTGGCTGGATGAACTTATTCAGCTGCTGAGGGGTCAGGAGGGGGCGGAGTTTGAGAGAGAGACAGAGTTCAGAGTTCGGGGGGTAGAGTTCAGTAGGGAGACAGCTCTGGGGAAAAAGCTGTTCCTCAGTCTGCTGGTTCTGGTCCGGAGGCTTCTGAAGCGCCTACCGGAGGGCAGGAGGGTAAACAGTCTGTGGGCAGGGTGGGAGGAGTCTTTAAGGATGCCGTGAGCTCGCCGCAGACAGCATTTCCTCTGGACATCCTCGATGGCAGGAAGTGGACACCTTGTGATGCGCTTTGCTGTTTTGACCACCCGCTGTAGCGCCTTACGGTCCGTGACAGAGCAGTTTCCGTACCAGACTGTGACACTGCTGGTTAGGATGCTCTCAATCACACAGCGGTAGAAGTTCCTCAGTACAGCTGAAGACAGGTGGTGTCTTCAGGAAAAAGAGGCGTTGATGAGCCTTCTTCACCAGCCTGGAGGTGTTAGTGGACCAGGATAGGTTCTCTGTGATGTGAGTCCCCAGGAACTTGAAACTGGAGACACGTTCAACAGCCATCCCGTTGATGTGAATGGGGTTGTGCATGCCTCCCTTTTCTCTCCTGAAGTCCACAATGAGCTCCTTTGTCTTGCTGGTGTTGAGAAGCAGGTTGTTGTCAGCGCACCAGGTGGCCAGATGCTGTACCTCCTCCCTGTAGGCTGTGTCATCGTTGTTGCTGATGAGGCCAATCACCGCTGTATCGTCCGCAATCTTGATGATGGTGTTGGATCCATGTACAGGTCTGCAGTCGTGGATGAAGAGGGAGTAGAGGAATGGGCTCAGCACACAGCCCTGTGGTACGCCTGTGTTGAGTGTGATGGTGGTGGAGCAGGTGTGTCCTGACCTAACATACTGGGGTCTGTTGGTCAGAAAGTCCATTATCCAGTGACGGAGGGAGGTTTTGATGCCCAGGTCTCCAAGTTTAGTGTTCAACTTGGAGGGGATGACAGTGTTGAATGCTGAGCTGAAATCAACAAACAGCATTCGTGCGTATGTGTTGTTATTGTCCAGATGTGTGAGCACAGAGTGCAGCGCAGTGGAGACTGCATCCTCTGTACTCCTATTGCTGCGGTAGGCAAACTGGTATGGGTCCAGTGTGGGTGGAAGGCAGATTTTCAGGTGTGCTAGGACCAGTCGCTCAAAGCACTTCATAATGATGGGTGTTAGTGCTACAGGGCGGTAGTCATTCAGGCCTGTCGGGCTGGAGTGTTTCGGCACTGGGACAATGGAGGTGGCTTTGAAGCATGCTGGCACAGCTGCTTGGGCGAGGGACAGGTTGAAGATGTCCGTAAAAACCCCAGTGAGCTGCTCCGCACATGCTCTAAGCACGCGCCCAGGGGTGCCGTCTGGGCCAGCAGCCTTTCGGACGTTGATCCGGCTCAGTGCAGCGTGGACGTCTGTGGTGGTGAATGAGAGGGGCTGGTTGTCTGCAGGAGGTCTGGTCGTGGTCTGCGTCTCCTTGTTGTCTCTATCGAAACGAGCATAAAAGTGATTTAGCTCATTCAGGAAGGAGACATCTGTGGTCATCGGGGTGGAGTTGCTGGGTTTATAGTCACTGATGGCCTGGATGCCTTGCCACATGCGTCTGGGGTCGGAGTTGGAGAAGTGTTCCTCTACCTTCAGCTTGTAGCAGTGCTTGGCCTTGATGATGCCCCTCCTCAGGTTTGCCCTGGACACGCTGTAGGCCATTGCATCATCTGATCTAAAGGCGGTGTTGCGGGCCTTCAGCAGGAGACGCACCTCCTTGTTCATCCATGGCTTCTGGTTTGGGTACGTGGTGATCTGCTTCCATGTTGTCACACTGTCGATGGTGGTGTTGATATAATCCAGCACAGAAGAAGTGTAGGTGTCAATGTCTGTGTGAGAGCCCGAGGTAGCCTGAGAGGCAAACATACTCCAGTCTGTGTGATGGAAGTTGTCCTGAAGTACAGTGTCTGTCCCCGCTGGCCACACTTTAATTGTTGTCACTGATGGCTTCACACGTTGGATGAGTGGGGAGTACTTGGGGATGAGGAACAAAGAAAGGTGGTCTGACTGTCCCAGGTGGGGGAGGGGGGTCGTGGTGTAGGCTCCTGCAATGTTAGTGTAAACATGATCCAGAGTTTTCTTTCCTCTTGTATTGCAGGAAACATGCTGGTGAAATTTAGGGAGCACTGTCTTTAAGTTTGAGTGATTAAAATCACCTGCAACTATAAATGCAGCCTCCGGGTGAGCAGTCTGTTGTATACTAATGGCTGTGTAAAGTTCCTTCATAGCAGCTTTTGCATCTGCATCGGGGGGGATGTAAGCTGCAGTTACAATAGTGGAGCTGAGCTCCCTTGGCTGATAGAAAGGTCTACATTTAACCATGAGAAACTCAATGTTAACTGAGCAGTGTCTCCCAATAATGACAGAGTCTGTACACCAAGTTTTGTTGATATAAATGCACAGTCCTCCTCCTCTGGTCTTACCAGAGTCCTCTGCTGTTCTGTCTGCCCGGAGTGCGTGGCGACCGGCTAGCTTGATAGCATCGTCCGGTACTCCATTGTTTAGCCATGTTTCTGTGAAGATCATGACATTACAGTCCATAAGTCTCTTGCTGTGCATGATGCGAAGTCGTAACTCGTCCATCTTGTTCATCAAAGACCGCACATTAGCGAGGAAAATGCTGGGTAACGGGAGACGGTGCGGTGTTTGCTTTAGCTTAGCCCTTATAACTCCGCGCTTCCCCCGCCTTTGTTTACGGTCTCGACGCCGCCTGCGAGCACTTCCGCCCGGCCGGGTAGAGTGTGTAGCCTCGGGTGTTTTGGCGATCTCGGGGATGAGTCGAAGATTGTTGATTGGATCGTCAGGGAGATGTATTCCAATATCCAAAAGTTCCTGTCTGGTGTAGGATGTTAAGGCGAGGCTGTTCCGTATGAACAAGCCCGAAATTAACAGGAGAATTACTGCAAATTTGCAAATCTGAGAGAGACGCTGGGCCTCGCGATGCGCTCGCGCCGCCATCTTGGCCGATGAATTAATGTCTAGTACATTCATTTTCAGGATTGCAAGAGACTGGTTATCCTTAACAGCAAGAAGAAGGAACTTTTTTTTTCTTTTCCCTTACAACTTCATGATCTCCTCAATTCAACCAAAATCAATCAAGACACCCACAATCTCAATGCCACTTCATCAGTAATTGAAGAAAAACACAGAACTCAGTTCAACTGAACTGTGTGTTCATGTATGACTGCACAGGATGTTTGCCCATTGGCTGTTTATGAACAGAATCCAGAATACCAGGGATTAGGGCTTCCTTCCTGTGCCGCTCCTCATTATCTCTTTCAAACATTCAGAAATTTGGCTGAACCCCACAGCTATGGTTGCCACAAAGAGGTCACAGAGTTGACCCAGTTCTTTCTGCATGTGGGTTCGTTCCCAATGTCAAATGTTGGGAGTGTGGTGGGGTGGGAGGTCTTAATGTGTTCTTCTGATACCAGGGATAAATGGCTCCCAAAAATGTTACCTATTACAGAACACTTAAAGAACATTTGGGTACAGTATTCAGTAAGTACTGATAGAATATGATAACTATTTGATCAGTAGACACAAAGATTGTTCTTTGCAATTAAATTATTTAATTGATTCATTATGCTTTATAGAAAAGACAGTCATCTGCATACTGTATGTATGGAACATGTTTGAAATGGATTCATTAGATTTGTGATTCAGATTTGTTACGTATTGGTGCGCCGATAGCTTAGTGGTTATGTACCGTGCCCCAATGTACGGAGGCTATAGTCCTCGTTGCAGCAGCTTTGGCTTTGATTCCAACTTCAGCCCTTTGCTGCATGTCATCCCCCTGCTCTCTCCTCCAAACATTTCCTGACTCTCTTCAGCTGTCCTATCCAATAAAGGCAAAAAGGCCCCCAAAAAAGGTTACGTATTATGATTGCTTTTATGAAAATATTAGGTTTAATATAACAGATGACTCACTTTATCACCATGAAACTTTAATAAAGGCCGGCAGTCTTTATGCCTGCAGCACACTGACCACACTTCTTGTGGGGTGACACATGCTGCTCTTGTCTTCCGCTTCAGAATCTGAATTATGGGCTTTTTGACTACAACACATCAAGCTGCTGACTTGAATTGATGTTTATTAAAAGACTTCACAGACATTTGTTCTCATTAATAGTACCTTGAAAAGGGAGTTTCATGAGTTTAAAAGAAGTAGCTGTCACAGATTAGGTTGCGCTGCTCTATCTGTAGCCTCTCTTTTTCGGTCAGACAGACAAAAAATGTCCCAAACCCAGAGCTAATCTTGTCACGGAGATGTCAGAGAGATGACCCAATTCTTGTTTCTGAGTTCATTCCCTCTTAAAAAAAAAACTGGGATGCAAGTGAAAATGTGTCCCAGAGGAGAGAGGAAAACAACACTTTCACTGACTTATATTGTCTTTTGATACCAACAACTCAACAATGATTTGTATATAGGGGGAAAAAAAGGGACTAAAGAGAGTTCCCATCTTGCTCTTTGATTTTACGGCTCCATGATGTCTGCGGTTGTCCTGATACATCTGGATGTAGGCCAGTTTAATCCATATTTACAGGGAGATCTAGGGTATGTGCAATCCACAGCTTAAATGTTGTTCCATTACCCATGCAGTCCCCCTTTAGCGTCACACGATGTTAAACTTGCTCAATCTTACTTCATCACAGAGAGGGTTTTTATTTCCAGAGCTGCTTCATATCACATTTCTAGAGAATCAAACTTGAGCAGCCAGCATGGCCATCCACACAAGATGACTGTGACAATATGACTGTGATATATAAAGACACTTCAATTTGAATATTTGAGTCTGCAGCCTGTTTGAGCTTCTACTTGCTTTTTTTCTACGATGCAGAACTCTGGGGAAAGACATTAAAGTTGAATAAAAATAATGAACAAAGACACAGAGGAGGAAGATAAAGTCAAAATAGAGGCTCTGGTGAATTCCAATGGCAGCTCCCATGAGGCTCCAATAAGTCCAAAGAGTGCTGGGTTGGAATGCAACGTTTTGGTATATACCCTTTCAGGGCTGCATACAAACACGTTTATTTTACACCATCCTCAACTATATCAGTTTTCCCCTTTGCCATTGTTGTTTAAAAAAAACTTGTTGAGGCAGCAACTAATGCGCTCTCGCTCTCTCTCTCTCTCTCTCTCTCCCTCCCTCCCTCTCTCTCTCTCTCTCTCTCTCTCTCTCTCTCTCTCTCGGGAGAGAGCAGTGTGTGAGAATTAGGTCTCTCAGCAGCCGTGTTGTATTTTTACTCCGACAGTTTGGGGCTACGGCAGAGAGAGATAGTGGATCGAAAGATTCGCTGGTGGACTGTTTTTCCGTGTATTTCTTTGTGTTTTTTTGTGTGCAAGACAGGGAAAAAAGAGAGAGTGTGTCATGCCACACAGGCTTCTGGCGAGGACACCATCTGGCCACAGGCTCAAAAACTCATCCAGCATGAGTGCTAGAAGATAAACAAACATGCTTGCATGGAAGGTGCCTATCCCCACACACACACACACACACACACACACACACAAACACACACATGCAACACGCAAATGCAATATTCAGTGGGGACATAAACAATTAAATTGGCTTACTAAAGCTTTAAGGGTAATGTTTGAGTCAAGAGTCATATGACATCTTCCTACTAAAGGAAACTGAAGCAAAAGTTTGTATGTAAGGTTAACTTTTTTATTAGTAAGAGACTGTAGGACAAAATGAGTTTAGTGGAAAAGGTCCTTCATCTCTTAATTTAGAGGCCACAAACAAAACATTCAGCGCCTTTTTCATGGAGAATGGACAAGGGCAATTGTCCTTGCTATCTCAGGGTCCAATTCATGAAGCACATTGAGCTAATGATATACAAGCATAAAAAAAAAAGTGACCATGAAGTTTTGCATTTGATTGTTGGGTTGAGCTGCAGCTCCTCTCTCAAGCTGCCTTTTGTGGATTGGGAGAGGACAATATTTCCAGTTGTGCACACTTATCTTTACAGATTGTGACATTGTTTTCTCTGTTATTAAAAGTTTCCTCCCTGTGAATACTAGTTATGAGTACGGAAGGGCATTGATAGACGCCACACATGTAACTATTGTAAACTTGTGCGTGTATGTGCTGGGGTGAGCTTCTCGCAGTCCTGGAGAGATTTAGCTCCTGACTCTGACCTAAATTAAACAGTCATATTTCAAGGTTAATTGGTTTAAGTTAATACAGAGAAGGAGTTGATGTCCTGATCATTTAAAGGTGAACATGGAATTTACTATAAATTATATTAATGGATATGTATCCTCTATTTTCTGCAGAAATGTTTACTCAAACTGGGCCTGCACCAGTGATTGTGAATTTGCATAGCTAGAGGCCAGTTCTCCCCTAATGAGGGCATAGTGGAGCGCTAACATCACCAACGCAGAGCGATGCTAATAATTGATCTTATTTGCTTAGGTGTCCAAGGTGCAAAGGCAACACAACCCTTTTGTAATCAGGCCATCAGTGAAAGTACAGGAAGTAATGATCCCTTCATGCCAGAGAAAGAAGTCAAGGTGTGGAGGTCAAAATGGCTAATATAAAAGTAATAACTTTTGAAAGATCTTAACTTCAGCACTCTGCTGCACAGATGATCATCTACACATGATTTTTTCATGCAGAATTGGCAAACAGAGTTCAAGGGCAGACTGTCAAATGCTTTATGTGTCTACTGTCCTTAACCTGTTTCACAGTTGTGCAAAGAGGAAGAATTCCTTGTCTAAAACACCATCAGATCAAGACAACATGGAACATGAATAGAAAGCATCCAACTCTTTTCAAAGGAACTCTGCTCTGTGCAGATAGGCTTTAAGTAGATTTATTTGGTACAGAACCCATGCTTAGCATCAAGCAAAATGCATAGTACGAGAATAAACAATGTTAAAATGACCAACTGACACGACCAGACCAGCTCAAAAACACAGATTCAACTTTGAATCACACCAACTTTGAAAGAACGTTAGGCCAAGTGCAAAAGTAAATCAGAATTGTTAAAAACCTAAAGCATACAGTAGCTTCATGGTAATTGAACAAAAAGTAGGGTTATATGGAATGGACCAGTCAGAGCGCAGATTTTAATCCCATTTAAATGTTGTGTCAGATTAATGCTCTGGCCTCTTGTAAAACTGAAGGTGACTCAGGTTAGTGTAACAGCATCTAAATGTTCTTTTCTCTTCTGGCAGCTGGTAAATGATAAATGGACTTGGGCTTGTACAGCACAGACGTCTGACTAGTCAAAGAGCTTTTACATCACATGTCACACCTACCCATTCACAAGCTGATGCCAGAGGTTGCTATGTACATTTTCCATCAGAAATAGCTAATCCCGTTCATATCCCATGCTCTCTGTTTCAATCGGAGGATTATGATAACAATGTCTCAAGGCCACTTCTCAAGCTGGAGTGGGAGGTGAACATCCATCTTCTTTCACCATCCAAGGATCACCAGCAGGGCTGAGAACTACGTACAGATCCTGTTAGAAAGGCACTCTTGACTCTAGGACCTAACTGTATAGCCAACAAGTGGTAGTCTTAGAAAGTTTTACTTGGTTCCAAAAGTTCTACAGAGCCTGTGATTGCCTCCCCCAAAACACTTTCCTCAACATGGATCTCCCAGAGGCTGGGGCTCAGTGTTACAAAAGCAAATGTTCTGGAATTCTTTGAATAGGATAATCTGAAAACCTTCAGTGATTAAGCAGTAGGCCACATCTGTATGCAGTTTGAGCATCAGACATACCGACTGATGAACATCTTGCCCTCACTGCCAATCTGAAAATATACAGAGTTATCAGCCAGGCTATAGCAAGAGCCTTCCCATAAGCCAGTTTCTGCTGCATCCTCTTCTTGATCCCTGCCAGCTGAAGCTACTCTCCTTGCCTCTCAGTTCACATGTTGTGGTTATGACTGAGGAGCTCAGCAGAGAAACAGACTCTCCTGACATCTCCCCTAAATCTTCTCCTTGGACTTGTTGATGAACCTTTAAGCCGGGGGTTAAGTTAAGAAATCAGGCGCCCAGTACAGAACCAGAATCTTTAGGCCAGCTCCATATTGAGCCCTACCGACAAAGGCTCAGGGTCAAGGGAAGAATTAAGGAACCCGGTAGTTAACCAGAATCCAGTTGTTTCAGCTGAATCAGCTCCTTGACCAGGTGAATGTTCATCAAAAAAGTCAATGTTTTGTGAGAGGCATTGCTTTACAGATTGGATTTATACAAGTATTATCCACTATTATTCGTCACCCAAAGCAGATCAAACTTATTAACTGCTTCAATCTGCTTACCTTGCTTTTGCATTATACGGCACGCACACTACCTCTACTACCTACTGCAAAGAAGCCATATATGGCGTTAAAATGTAGGTACACTTTTCCCTGCCTTTTCTTTTGTTCTTCACAAAAAATTCAGTAACAGTAATACTATTTTTTCGATGACAAGCAATATGCTGCTATCTGAGGTCAAAGCAGAGACTATATGGCCTTACAATGCAATATTCTCATGAGACGTTCCGACTTTGTCCCTCTCAATGTCAGAGTGTGTGTGTTTGTCGGCGTGTGTTTGAAAGAGAGAGAGAGAGAGAGAGAGAGAGCATGAGAGTGAGGGAGGGAGAGCACTTGTCTCGGTATTATATTTGGATGCTCTTTTGTCCTGAACTTCATTCACACTGTTGGGCCAATCACCCCGACGTGACCACATTAAAGTGCAGCGCAGCAGCCAACACACACACACACACAGAGTTCATAGCTTGGAAATGTTCACCAAAGCGAATCCCAGTGTGACATTTAACTTATTCTGTGGCACAGAGGAGTATATTTGCAGTGACTAATCCTGTGAGTATCCACTTTTACAATAGAAACTTAAAACAGTCTGGTTGATATTAAAAGGAGCACAGGGGGTTTAGCTTAATTTCCGCCAAGAATTATCTCCCCCATCTATTGAAAAAAAAGGGAACATTGCTCAAATTGAATATCAAGATGAATTGAACTTCTCAAAGAAACCCCTTTATAGGTCTGGTTTTCAAGTCAATGATCTCCAGCCACTGTTTCTTAAAGCGTACGCCAATTGTTCCAAAATTTATTTTTGAGCTTTATTAAAAGAGATAAGGACAGAGATGGAAATCAGGGAGAAAGAGTGGGGATTGACATGCGGGAGAGGAGTCACAAGCTGTTGAACACGGTCCCACATTGAAGACTATAGCCTCCATATAAGGGGACACACGCACTAACCACTGCGCCACCAAGGTCAAATCTTTTAAAACAAACTTGGCTGCAGATTCTGAATTCGGTGTCCCCACAATGCCCTTTTTTTTACCCAAGCTCTTGCTTTTTTTATGGATGTCAGTCGGCACCCCTTTTATATTCCTCTTAATTACAATGGAATTCACAACCCCCCCGAATTTAGTGTACAAAATAGTTGGTTGAGTTTGTTATTATTTATGTGGTTTCACTGTCCAGTCGTTTCTGCTTACATTTTTTGAGCCTAAATCCCTTGATCCTAAACATCAACAAACTATGCGCCTTGGAAACTATGAAACAAAGGCATTATTTTCTCTAAGTAAGTGAACAGATCTACTCCAAGAAATACAACATCTTGCTGTAACTCAAACTAGTGACTGAACACATGGTAATAATATTGGCAAATAATGCTGCTCTATCAAGTGAAGTTCAGAATTAGAAGTAACAACAAATAGTTGCTGTCGGCGTCTGTGGCTTAATTGGTAGAGTTGGTTGTCTCCTACTCGGAAGGTTTGGGGTTCAATCCCCAGCTCTTGCAGCTACATGTCTGATGTGGCCTTGGACAAGACAGTTACTCCCAATGTGTGCATGCTGCTTCATTGGTGGTGTGTATACACACGATTAGCTTTGTCTGATGGTCACTCTACATAAAAACCTCTGCCATCAGCGTGTGAACTGTGGTGTGAGGGTTCGGGAAACTGGGTAGTCAGAAGACTAGATAAGATATATATATATATATATATATATATATATATATATATATATATATACAAGCTCAAACCTAACTGATAATCTCATTTCCATGAATATCATCAGGCAGTCCCATGCACAGTCATACGGCAGATAGTAGCCCTTTGTGAGAGCCAGACAGACATGACAACAGGCCCGCCATCAGGTGGAGGGACTGGCAGACTAGCGGTCGAGTTGTCAGGCAGCCAGGTGGGGGTGTAAGTGGACAACACGAAAGGCAGAGCAGCAATCAGACGAATTGACTCCCGAGCAGTCAGGCAGACTGACAAGAGGAGAGACAGATAGATAGACAGACCGATAGATGGCAAATTATTTGACTGTCCTCCCACAATCCTTTTCAGTCAACAAAGGACTCGGGCAGTCGGCATGAGACATGTCACTGAAACTACTGATGAAAAGCAAAGGCGGCGGTTTAATGGAAAGTTTCAAAGGGTGACATTTTAAAAAAGGAGGAAGAGCAAACTTATTTTTTCCCCGTTTAACTTTTTTTTTAATTTGAAAGATGACAACAATTAACAGAAAACAAGATAAATGTAAATTTGAGAGGGTAATTTTAAGTTACAACCATTAAAAGGATGAGTTACTCTTTGCTACCCATTTCTATTAAAGTATTGTTGCAACCAGATATTTTTGACTTGAACCATTTCACTGGAATGGTTACCATGCCATCATATCAACAGATAGACAACATTATCTTTTATACATAAATAACAGTGTTGTTCTGTAGCTGTACTGCACGTTTGTGACCCTTCTGCTGAATGGCTGCTGCTATTGACTCTTTACACTGTGGAGTGTGACTGTGTCTGAGCAGCACTCGCAGCCGCCTCTTTCTCTGTTGCACACAGTGCTGCTTGCTGTCCGTATGACAGAGTGTCACTGCTGTCCCTCCATCATGCAACAATGACTTTCAAAGGTCAGCGATGTCCGAGTTGACTTTAATGCCTGTTACAATGTCTAGACATACCAGTCAAACATTATGTCTGTACTTGTATTTTACTTTATGTTATCCAAATGACAGATTATTTTTTTTTTTTTCCTTTTTGAACATTGTTCAAGTCTGCCTGTGGGATGGATCTTTCTACATCATTTGCAGCTTTTCCACTGGTTTAGCCCATTTGTATCCCTCTGAATCCTTTTGTTGGAGGTTTATCTTGTTCCCATTGAAGGTCTCATTAGGCTGGTGTTAAAGTTCTTAAAACCAAATGACAATATAGATGCTCTGTAAAGCAACTGCTCTCCAAGTTAGCCAAGATTGCTCTTGATCTTGCACCAACATCTGTTGCAACTCTGTTTTTCCAACACAGACAACTTAGACTGAACTTTATTGATCCTTTTGGGATGACTCCCTCAAGGAAATGTAGGTTCCAGCAGCATATGCAATAAAATAAAATGTAGCAGGTAACAAAAAAAAGTAACAATATGAAGAACAAGATAGAATAAATAATAGAACACTCTTCCGTTGGAAAAAATATACAAAAAATATGCATGAAAGAAGCAGAAAAAAATATACAAAAAAGACAAATGACCAGCCTGCCAGTTCCAAAACTCTCCATACAAAGTGTTTCCATTAGACCATCGTTGTAGTCTTGTGAAAAATACCTTGATTCTTTTTTCGAAAGATCAGTGTTTCACTGGTGAAGAGAGTCTCTATTTTACTTTTCCCAAAAATAATGTTGAAATACAGTAGCTGTACCCTTTATAAGCTGTGGAAATAAACTGCTCATGACTTTAACATATGTTGGTATACCCACATTGTTTTTGTCGCTTCCTGCCAACATTTTCCTTTTACAAGCTTTAGCTTTGGCATGACACTTGTCATACCCTGACCCAAACAGATCAATGTCCAATTTTTGCCATGTCACTCAGAGAGAAAAAGCCTAACTGATAATCTCATTAGCCCCGATCTATAATCTTAAGGTTTAGTCCTGCCTCATAGTGACGAACTGGCCTGTCCATGTCATGTGAACTAAATGAAGAGTTAGTGGCCTTATGTCATTCTGTCTGACATTAGCTGACAGGCGGAAGGGGTGAATGATGGCTTTTTATGAAGAAGAATGGCAGCTTTACAGACCACCAGCTGCTACCAAACATTCCTCTCTAATCTCACATCCACTGCACGTTTTTGTTGTTGTTGTTGTTTGTGGGGGGGAGGGGCAATTGGGCGTGTATATGGTCACATGTGTGGGTATCTTTTGTAATGTGTATACAACACATGGACAAAAGACACATAGCAACTCGTTCAAATAAGTAGCAGAAATTCAGACCCTTTAGCAGACTCTTTTTTTTTTTTTTCCAAAACTGCATTCATCAGAGAGTAAGAATAACACGAGCATGGATCGAGAGGAGGAAACAATGTGAGGAAGTGCTAACAAACAGCTTTAAGTCTAAAAGGCAGGATGAGGAGGCAATGCCTGTGTTTTTTTTAAATAGATCATAACCATCAACAACATCAACAGCTTCTGATGACAATTCTGTTCATCCAACATATCGTCGTCAGGAGCACCAATATGGTTACAGTAGACTTGTAGGTATTCATGAAAGAGCAAAGTCTTTAGATGTTTCTTAATGTTGGAGAGGGACTCTGCGAGGAAAATTCCAAGAGCCCTGTTACGAAGGCTGTAACAAGTGCCTTTCATTGGCAGAGTGTAGTGTGCGTTTGTGTGTGTGTGGGGGGGAGAGGTAGACTTGGATTAAAGACTTTAATTAAGGATCAAAATTAAAGTATTTGGGGACTTTTTACAAGTGTTTTCTTTTAATATCAGTTTGACTTTGTGTTTTTAATGCTGGTCTGTTTGTTTAGTTCCTTTAGTATTTTGGGACAATGCTTAGTTTTAGTTACGTTTTTGTTATTAGTTTTTTCTGTGTCTTTGTCATTAACGATTCAGAGAGCATTACATGTATTAACACATATACTTCTTAGCTTCCTTAGGTGCTGTTTTGTAAATGAGCAACAGTTTTAAATCTCAATCATGTATCATACAGTATTTAATTCGCCCTGACTATGTCATCTCAACAGAGGTTTCAACTGAGATAATGGTTTTCTCATTTAATCCTAATTCTTACAATATTCCTAATCAGGGGATTATGTGATTTGTTATGGAGCTGAGATTAACCATGTCTGTACCTTGTTTTCAGGTAAGTCATCGATTTTCAACACAATAATAATAGTAACAGTGTAAAAAAAATGTCAATACTTGTCATAAATGACAAAGCCATGAATAATGTCAAGCTGTACATACCTGGACATTATTTCTGATAGCAACTAACAGAGATTGCTAACAGCAAAGCAACATTTGTAAATACTCAGAAAACATCTCTACTACCTTTATTAGCAAATTTAGAAGTTTTAACACTGACAAACCAATACTCACGCTGATTTAAGACTGTAAGTGGGAGCTTACTGACTTTTTTTGTTTCCAGAGAATAGGGAACAACCGTCTGTATAACAAGCAAAACTTAATAGAGCTGATATTTGCCTTTTTATCAATGCTATGTGTATCAACGATATGTGTAGCCCAACTAAATGACAGCATCCACAAAAGAGCTGTGAACAAAACAAGCAAACAGAAAACATAATGCCGCAGTTTAATTACGCACACAGAAATCGTAGTGGTCCCTAGCAGACACTCCTTGGACTGTGTAGCGGTCACAGGGAATAATGTCACTTCCTTCCTATTGGCTCAAGGTAAATTCTCAAGAAAAATGCTGCTGCGCTGTCACATCAGCCCTTCCGGACATGCTGAGGAAAAAAATCTAGGGGTCTGGCAGGAGAAACTCTGGGTAAAATCTGAAATAAAAAATGTTGCTGTTGTGTTCATACATAAAGTCCCGACAGAAAATCTCCTGAGCTTTTCAGAAGATTTCCGTATCTGTGAAAAGGGTTTAGGTTTTCTTACAACAGGGGAACCACTGTGGATTGTTTCTGAGATCACAGAGTATGGACCAGTATATTACCTTGTGTCTAAATGTGTGCTTTTACCATTAATTATTATGAAGGTATAGCATGTAAACAATCAGGACTTCAGAGCAAGAGGATTAAAGGAATCACGTATCTTCTTCAGTGCATATTTTAGCTTCTTAAGATGCTCTGATCACATGGTCTGGTATTGCCCTTTCACTTCCATTACTTCAAAAAGTATCTTTTTTTTTCAAGTTATCAAAGGTGCTTATGCTTTATTTTACATAATAACCTGGAAGTTTGTTGTTTTTATGATCTTTGCACAATGTAATGTCTTGGTGATATTATGGGTTCATTAGTTTCATTCCATGTGTTAGTATTTCAGACCCTTAGGGGGCTTGAGTTACTTATGGATGGATTGATTTATCTCTAAATGGTCACAGAAAAAAATAATTCTGCAAAGTTGGTTTTACTTTCTTTACCTGTCTCACTTTCTTTATTTGTCATCATGTTTATTTGCCATTTGTACAAGTTTATGGTTCTCCTGAGATGTGCAAACAGCTTTATAATTCAGGCTAGAGACAACATATTGTTTACAGAAATAAGGTACACTCCGGTGAAGTCGGTGCAGTATTAATAACAATACTTTATGGCCGTTTTCACGCATTTCTAATGTCAAAATTGTTTTAAGAATCCACATGATGACAGTACATTTCTAATGAGATAACCCCCCACTAATTGTAGAGCTTCAAGAGCTGCAATTCGTGATGGATGGCCGTGCTTGTGAGCTCTAGCTCTGCTCGCTGCTCACTACACGGGCTTTTGTTGCCCGCTGGAGGCGAGGCGGGGGAAGGCAAGCAAACGGTGGGGAAAGATGAAGCACTCGTTATTTCCCTGCCTCTCCCCTTGCTTGCTGTGGAAACCCGTGGCCACCCTATTCGTCTCCACAGAAGGCAGAAGAGGCACTGGCAGGTTAAGGGCTGCCAGATCCACGCTTCACCGAGACAACTCCCCTCAGCAGAAGAATTTGTTATCATTGTGATCATTTTGAGATTTATCTCTATGCTTAAAATGAAGTAGAGAGAGGGAGGAGAGAGAGAGAGAGAGAGAGAGAGAGAGAGAGAGAGAGAGAGAGAGAGAGAGAGAGAGAGAGAGAGAGAGAGAGAGAGAGAAGTCTTGCTATCATCTACAGGTTTGGCAGTTTCACCCATCCTGCACAACGCGCTCCCTCACTTTATTTTTTTATTTTTTTATTTGGCTTGGTGCGCGTCGCCGCCAAGAAAGCCGGAGATCCTCTCGCCTTCTCCTCTTCACTTTGCGTCCTCTGCTCTTCTCGTCAGCACCCAGAACTATAGTGCAACCGTACCCATCACTATTTTCCTCCCCATCTCCTCTCACCGCTAGATCTCTCGCTATTGCGTCTCTCACCCCTTTCCTCTCCCGCCGTCACCTCCCCGGCTCAGTCCCTCACTCCTCTCTGACGCACGACAGGGAAACGGACGCCAGGAAAGAAAGAAAACAAAAGGTACCAGCTGAACCTTGCGCCAACATGATCCACACACTCCTGCTATCGCTGCACCGGACAGGGATACGGTCCTGAAACCGAGACGGGAGCACTCTCACCCGGCAGCACAGTTGTTGATCGCTCGCCCGAGAGGGGGTGGGGGGGGGGGCGGAGGCGACGGCGGCGGAGGAGGAGAGGGGGAGGAAGAGGAAGCGGACTGGTACAAGTTGAGGACTTGCATTTTAAGCAAACTGCTTTGAAAAAAAAAAAAAAGAAGAGACAAGAAATAAGGGAGAGAGTCAGTCACCGGAGAGCAAGAGTGGGGGAGATTGCATTCCTATCACGTCTTCATTCCTCCTCTCTCCTCTCTTTTGCCTCAGCCACGGAGAGAGAGAGAGAGAGCGCGAGAGAGAGAGAGAGAGAGAGAGAGACAGAGAGAGAGAGAGACAGAAAGAGGGAAGAAGCAGGGAGAGAGATCTAACAAGATTCATAGTGGTCCTATTTCCCGATGCTTTCCAATCGCACTACCAAACTAAGGTGAGTGTTTAAGCAATGTTTGCCTGCTCTGAAGTGTATCATGGGGAATCTTATGCAGATGTGTGTTTGTGTGTGTGTGTTTGCATGCTCATGTCTCTGCAAAGCCATGGACTTAAAAGGGAACATCAAGCATCTCCGTAAGCAGGATAACGGATAGCAGGGATCCAGTCGTCTGATCAATAGCCGTTTGTTCTTTATTCACCGTTTTTTTTTCTTCTGCCAATGTCACGACGGAAGGCTATACTGCATTATGCTTGGCATTTATTTCAATAAGCTATCTGTTGTCTGTGCTGTATTGACAGCAACATTGTTTTGTGTTCAATTCCAGTAAATGGTGAGCACGACTTCTTGTTGTGATGCAAGTGAGATTGTCAGATGTCAACGTTTCTCAATAACTTTGTTTAATATAAATTCAGCTTTGCAATATGTTTCTTGTTTTTACGGAATGTGCCACTTTTTATGTATGTAAGTACACAGGGCTGTGGAGAATTTCCCCAGCTTGGCTTTGAATCCGTGGCTCTTTCACATGCGCATCTCTTTCTCTCTCCCTCCTCAATGCCCTGCTCTCTCTCATTTTCTCCCGTTCCTTTGACGGCTCCGGCACCCCCCGATTCCTTGGCCTCTTCCTCGCAGCCCGGCATCGGACGGTGAGCGGGACGCACCGGGCGACAACGAAACACACCGTAGGAGGATATGTGAAGTTGGAATCCCACTAAACTAAGTACGTATATCAACTGTTTTGAAACACCTCAGGGGAATGCGATATGGAGCGCGTTATTTTTCAACTGTTTGAATCTCGATCTGACTTTTTTTTAAACCTCGCATCTGCGCTTTTTGATCTCTACCGTGGAGGCGGGATCGATAAATCCTGGAGGATTATGCACGGCAAGGGGAATGAAAACAGTTCGTTTTGCATTGAGGAGCTCGTATTCTAGGATATTTTTCATATTTTACCACCAGTTTTTTAGGAGGATTACTCAATATTTTCTATTTTTTCCTCTCTACTTTGCTTTTTTTTTGCTGGGCTTTGGTTTCAGCACCTTGGAGAGCGGCTCTACGGCAGACTGTCCCGGCGCCTCTCCTTTGGATTTTCAGCACCGTCGAATGAACGGACAGCGCCGTGCATGCATGTCTGTATGCATGTGAGTGTGTGCGTGTTATGCGAAGTCACAGCCTACAGAAAAGATATTTAATGCGTTGGTTTTTGAATTTTGACTTTTTTCCCCCACTTATCACGGGAACGAGATCTCCGATAATCCCCTCATTTTCATTTTAAACAAGGGACTTTCACGGGCCTCATTATCATTATTATTATTATTATTATCATTATTATTATTATCAGTATTATTATTCGTCCAAATTTGTTTCAAGGCCGGCTGGATTCACTCAAACACAGCCTCTTTTATCTGAGCGTCTTGGAGCAACTTCTTCGCCCACTGCGCCTTTCACGTGCCGTTTTTCCTTTAACTATTTCATCAAATGGCATCACCAATCAGGAAAGCTAGAAATAAACGTTTTGATTGTGTTGTTGTAATAGGACAGACTCAGTTACACCGAAAAGCTTTGTAGATTCTCCTATTTATTCAATGTATATGTTAAGTATTTAAGTAGAAGAAATCGCCAAGGAAAAATGTCTCGGATGTTTTATGTACTTCAGAATCATCGGACCTTTTGGAATAGCCCCATAACCCCTAACCCTTCATTTTGACATGATTCTGACGTCTTTCCACGGTTCAAAGCAGCCTCTGCAGCGTTAAAGCATAAATGGAACCATCATATCTTTTCTTTTTTTTCTGATTTCATATACATATGCTGAAATTAATTTGATGTGATGGGATGTTCAGCAAGTCCTTCAACAGTCCTCATCTCATCCCGCTAATGGTCACCAGGCTGACACCATTTCCTTCTCATTCTCTTCCTGCGTCAGACCTTCGGTGCACCTACTCGATTTCCCCCGCGCTTTTCTGGACTCTCATTTATCTAAAGAGGGATTGAGGTCCCCCTTATGTAATAAACACAGCACAGGGACGTTGTCTCCTCACCACTAACCTCGCCCACTTGCTTTTGCCGTCGTTTATTCACAGAGATAAGCATCTCTGAGCTGATTTATTGAAACCTTAGCAGCACATCTGCTGTATAATAAATGGCGATTCCCTCAACATACTGACGTTAACAGACTGAATGCAGAGATTTGTTTGTGTAGCAGAGTATCATATTGCCCTTCCAAGTGTGCTGGCTTATATTTACTTTAAAATATCCAACTATATTGCACATCTAAAGCAGAACTATACGTCATTCTATTATATAATAATTTCAAAGTTGCCTTCTAATCTGCTGAAACTAATGCCTCCTTTCTGTCTCTCTCTTTCCCCTTCTGTCTGTCTATCTCTTAACTTATACCTCACTTTGAGTGTGTGTGTGTTCTTGTTTGTCTATTATCACCCCACCATTTTCATCCTCCTCCCTTTCCATTGTCTTTTCTCTGTTCTCTGTTGTAGTGCTGTGAAGTGGCTCTGTCCCTGGAGCCAAAACTTCATCCCCGTGGTGTCAGCAAGGATGCTGTGGGTTACCTTGCTGAGCACCATAGCCTTAGGATGGACCACGCCGATCCCACTACTGGAAGACTCCGAGGAGATAGACGAGCCCTGCTTCGAGCCCTGCTACTGTGAGGTCAAAGAGGGCATTTTTCACGTCCAGTGTGACAGTAAAGGATTTACAAATGTCAGCCAGATCTCCCAGATTTGGAGTCGGCCCTTCAAGCTCAACCTGCAGAGAAATTCGATGAGGAAGCTTTACTTTAACAGCTTCCTCCATCTTAACAACGCTATATCCATTAACCTCGGTAATAATGCCTTGCAGGATATCCATGCTGGAGCATTCAACGGCTTAGGAATACTCAAACGGCTGTTCTTACACGAAAACAAACTTGAAGTTTTCCGGAATGACACCTTTCTGGGTTTGGAGAGTTTAGAATATCTCCAGGCAGACTACAATGTTATCAAACGGATTGAAAGTGGTGCATTCAGGCACCTTCACAAACTAAGAGTGCTCATACTAAATGACAATCTCATCCCTGTGCTCCCAAATTATCTTTTCCGGTCTGTGTCACTCACTCATCTGGACCTAAGAGGAAACAGACTAAAGACATTGCCATATAAAGGAACGCTGGAGTATGTTGGGAGGAGCTTAATGGAAATCCAGCTGGAAGAGAACCCCTGGAACTGTGTGTGTGAGATTGTCCAGTTGAAAACATGGCTGGAGAGGATCCCTTATACAGCTTTAGTTGGGGAGATCACATGTGAGTACCCGTTCCACTTACATGGGAAAGACCTACGGGAAATCAAGCGCAGCGAGCTCTGCCCATTACTTTCTGATGCAGAGATTGAGGCCAAGCTGGGAATTCCCCGGGTCCCTTTTAGCAATGAGAACACATGGCCAACTAAACCTTCCTCTATGCTCTCCTCATTTCACAACACAGCCTCTTCTGTGGAATACAAGGAAAGAGTCGTCAAGCCTACCAAACGACCTCGGCCTACAAAGAACTCACCAACCCCTCGTAGCGTCTACCCAGGCATCAACCAGCCTCCCATTGCTGGCTACCAAACAAGGCCTCCAATCCCAATAATTTGTCCATCTGGATGCACTTGCAACCTTCACATTAATGACCTAGGACTTACAGTTAACTGTAAAGAGAAAGGCTTTCACAACATCTCTGAGCTCCTCCCCCGGCCTCTCAATGCCAAGAAATTGTATCTCAGTGGGAACCTAATACAGAAAATCTACCGTTCTGATTTCTGGAACTTCTCAAGTTTGGATTTACTGCATTTAGGGAATAATAGGATATCCTATGTTCAGGAGGGCGCCTTCATCAACCTGCCAAACTTGAAAAGTTTATATCTCAATGGGAATGACATCGAGAGACTCACCCCTGGAATGTTTCGTGGGCTGCAGATGTTGAGCTATCTTTACTTTGAGTATAACGTTATCCGTGAGATACAACCTAACTCCTTTTCTCTAATGCCAAACCTCCAGCTGGTTTTTCTCAACGACAACCTGCTGCGCTCCCTCCCCACTGATGCCTTCGCTGGCACCAACCTTGCACGCCTCAACCTCCGTAACAACTACTTCCTTTCCATGCCTGTGCATGGTGTTCTTGAGCATCTGACCTCCATTGTTCAGATTGACCTCCACCAGAACCCTTGGGACTGCTCCTGTGACATCATCCCCCTCAAACAGTGGATAGAAAAACTCTCCTCAGTCATCGTGGTTGGAGATGTCTTCTGCAAGACACCTGAATATGCTTTTGGGAAGGACCTGCGCTCTCTTGAGGTTGAGGTCATCTGTCCTGAGCTTAAGTATTCGTCTGGCCCTTCACCGGCTCAGCCTGGAGGAGATGACTACACCACAGGGAGCTCTAATATGGGGGAGGCGGGTGGGAGAGGGGCTGTCCCACTGTCAGTCCTCATCCTCAGCCTCCTCATCCTCTTCATTTCTGCTGTGTTTGTGGCTGCTGGTTTTTTTGCCTTTGTTCTACGTCGCAGGAAGAAGCTACCCTTTCGGAAACGTTCGGAGGTAGATCTGACGGGAATCCAAATGCAATGCAGGATCTTTGAGGACCCACCAAGGCAGAGTAGTTCCGGCAATGCTGGCACACCAGAGAAACCAACACCCAATATGCACACACACAATCACACAAGTCACACACATGCCCACGGTCACGTTTATGATTACATCCCCCACCCTGTGACTCAGATGTGTAACAACCCCATATATAAGCCTAGAGAGGGAGAAATAGCTGAGGATGACAGAGCACAGTTTTCAGAGAAGAAAGACAATGGCGCCAGTAGCAACAGTAACTACAGAACCTTGCTCGAGAAAGATAGAGAGTGGACCTTGGCCGTTTCCAACTCTCAACTCAACACCATTGTCACAGTCAACCACACCACGGCTGACATGGCAGGATTTCATGAGAACGGTGGGCTCTGCCCTACCGTAATTGACAGTCAGAGGCCCACACCAACGGTGGGCTTTGTAGACTGTTTGTATGGGACAGTTCCCAAACTAAAGGACATGCATGTGGCGCATGCGCATCCACCAGGCATGCAGTACCCAGATTTGCAGCAGGATGCACGGCTGAAGGAGACATTGCTTTTTACGGCGGGGAAAGGCTGTTACCCTGACCCGTCCCAAAGTGATTACCTCGAGTTAAGGGCCAAACTTCAAACCAAGCCGGATTACCTCGAAGTCTTGGAAAAATCTTACCGGTTTTAACATCTGAAGTCCATGGGGGGGAAAAGAAAAGCAAAACACAAAATCAACACATTCACTTCGCCACCCTCAAAGCAAAATCTCCCAAAACCAATATAAAAAAAACAATAAGTTGAAAAAGCAGCATGGTAAAAAAGATATATTATTATACAGTAACAACACAGTCCCCCCAAAAAATCACTTTGGAGGAGAGGCCATTCTCAGATATTTCAATGAAGTGCCTTTTTATCAGAGTAGCCAGCAATGTCAACAGCCGTTATTTTTATATTATATAAATATCTCTATATGCCCGAGAGAGCAAAAGAGGAATAAGAGGGGCACCGGGGAATAAAAACATACAAAACATCCTAAAGTACATCTCTCTCTAAAACCCCTTTTAATGGAGTTACCATGGTGTGAAAGACACACGGGAGCTGGACGTCTCCCTGACTTGGGGGTTTTCTTTCTGTTCCTTTTACCCCTGACTAGGATTTACAAACACCTGGAGGCCGTGCACATACAGTTTGTAGGCAATGGTGGAAAGAGAGAAAAAAAAGACGATATATTAAAATGAACTGCAGTTTGCTGCATGCACTCACTTCATTGCAGGAAGTGAGGGGATTTACTCATAACTATCACACTCATTATGAACAGAGATACTGCAACGCATTTACAGTTCAGTGTTCTATTTAATTTTTATATCTTATTAATATGGTTATTACTATTAATGAGGACTTTTCTCTATATCAGGGTGCTTCTGGTAAAAAGGATGCACCGACGTACGGATGGTAAAACATTTGTGAATATTATTATAAGACAATGCTCAAGGTTTTCTGGATATTTCCACGCACTTTGTTGACCGTCCCCCCCACCCCTTCCATTGCTTCTGGATTCCCCATTGTCACCCACTAATGGCTTTGTAGGAAGCACTTTTAATGTTTTCTCTCTCACAAAGATTTGAAGAAAATTGTGCATATATTTATTCTGTAATTTCAGTGAAGAATTTACTTGTAAAGGTAATGTTAAATCAATGTATAGTGATTATGCGTCTGGTATAGCCTTCTTAATAAAACAAACTCTTCAATCAAATGATGAAAGGGTTGATGCCACGGGAACCTGTGTCGAGCGCTACTGATAGGCTGTGTATTTGATGTCTAGGTTCAACGGCATGTTGGAGAAGTGGCCAACTTTCATGAGACAGAGCTGCTGAAAAAGGATGAATAGCTACAGAACCAATAGAGTGAAACATGCAGTCGAGGGCAATAACATTTAATCTTTGTTCAGATCATTATTTTTGGATTAGCGCAAAAGTAATTTATGTTTTAGGGCAAAGGTTTTGGTTTATTTTTTTCTCCAGAGAAAATCTATTTTTCTGTCTATATTTAGTTTGTCCTATGATCCTGCCCCTGCTGGATATCCTAGTGCACAATCTTTATTTACCACTACATCACTGGTCGTAGTTGGATGGAGTCTAAACTCAGTGCCAGATCACGTGAAGTAACTGCTGCTGGTTTTAAAGTGGGTTATATCACAAGATATACAAAATCCGTGAGGCATGCTGCAGTTTGAATTATTTGAATGGGTAATGCTGATGTCTGCTAACTAACTGTAATTGGGAGGCAATGAAAAAGACATACGGAGTAGCTCATTTGCACATCTAATTTTTCGGACTCCCTCTGAAGTAGCATTGTGGACTGAGTCCACTGGAGGGCGACATACAGTGTTCAGGTTCAATAGGTATTAAGTAGATTGGATGCAGTTACAGTATAAAGTAATGCACAAATGCTTATCTTAAGAGGTCATCTTGTATTTTAATGAATTGTTTTCAAAAATATCTATATTACACCTTAATGTTGCAAAATATATTTTTATTCATTTCAGCGCAATTTCACCTGTTTCATGTTTTTTTTCCCCTATTTCACATGATTGATTTCAACCTAATGTCTTGAACATGGCAGAATAAAGCAGCTCTATAATAAAAATAAAAACTTTATTTTCAAAAAAGAACATTTTGGAGGGGCTTTATAATGCTTTTGCGTATTGATATATTATATATAAATATATATGGTTGCACAATGACATGTTTGCATTGAATCCCCAGTAGTGTTACTCTTGAGTAGTCCAGCAGCTATAACTAAACTTTGTTTTGCTGTCATAATTTTAGAAATGGTTTATTTTTGGGAGCAAATAACCTGAAAAAAAAAAGAAAAGAAAAGAAAAAAAAGATTAGTGATATCTTTGGAACAAACATGGTGTCAAAACTGCGCAACTTTTTTCCACATTGTCCTGAAGGGAAATTTTAAAAGTGAGTTTTTTAATTTTTTAATTTTTATTTATTATTTTGTTTAAAAAATGACCATTATGTGCAATTTGCTTTGATTCATCTTGGTTATCTAGACAGAGTAAACCGCACTTTTAGAATTGGGTGTTAAAATGTCTCTTATGTGTCAGCTTATGCTAAGTGGAAGACATGTAGCAAACCACATACTTCCCAGTTAAATTGGAAGTCCTAGCCAAGTGAATGTGTCATCTCCATTATTAATCATCAATGATCCAGTCTATTTGTGAATATGGACATTTATCATGTTTTCTATTAATTGTTCTGTTTTTGTGACAACTATTGTTGCCCAAATGATTGAAAGCGACCTTCATATAATGCCTTTTAAAGCATGATGGCATAATGTCAAGGCTTATTGTTTACTACTTTCACATCATTGTATTCCATATTCTACTGCACAACCTAATTTATCTTATTTACCTTATGGGCTTAAACACCTTTACATACACACTCACATGGACACACAGAGCCTTACTTTCACTGACCAAAAGATTAGACTATCTGGTCAGCATTTTCAGTGTGCACTTAGTTTGATTAAAAATACAATGAATTGCTTGGTTAACCTCGACCCTCCCCACTTCCCCCGCTCCTAAATGAATACATGAATAAACTTTTTGGATCATTGATGATTTTGCTATAGTCCCATATCTTGGTAACCATGTATCCTCCAAACTTGGCACCCACCTTCCATTATATTTCATAAATGATTGTAGGCCATTTATCCCATTATACAATGCTGAGTGGTTTTACCCAAATAAAACCTCCTTTTATCCTGCACTAATATCTCAAAGTAATTTCATACCTTGGTAGAGTATTGGATAGGGGCAACAAATGGAGGCTGGATAAATGTTTCTTTTATGTGGGAAATGTAAACATGAGCTGCTGGTCCAAATCGTCTTCTATTATCTCAGTGATATTTGAATTTTGCAGTGGAGTTAACCTTTTCTTCAAGAACTCTCTCTTGGGGGTTTGTACGTTGGCAAGACTTCAGCACGGTAAATGCAGCGTGTGCCTTTTCTTTCTGTCCTTGGCTTTCTCTGTCTCCGTCCCTGCAATCTCTTTCTCCTCTCTCTATGTGCTATCTGCTTGTTTTTTTTTCTGCTCTGATTTTGAGTTGTCTATTCTCTGTTTCCAGTCTTGAATGTTGCTGTTGCTGTTGAATCCTTCCTTAAGCCTATTTATTTCTTCACTTCAATTCTAGTTTCAACCATTTAAAACATCTTGAAATCTGGAAAAAAAAATACTGTATTATTTGTTTTTTACCTTTATGTGCTGCTTTTACTCAAATATATTTTGTTGTCAGGCTTAAGGTGGATAAATTATGTTCTACGAAAGCTACACGGATCAGGAGATACATATTAAAATCAAACACACAATAAGTTGCTGTATGCCAATTTTTGTTTGTGTAGCTTTTCTCTTGAGTTGGTTTTGCTTGTTGTACTTGGAAGTGAAACTGCAAGAAAGCTTGGCATATTCCTCCTCTGGCGTGAATCTAAAAGTTTAATGAAAACATAATGCAGGTAATAATACAGCGAAACATTTGTAAACACCAACATGTTAAGACAGTTGTTTAGAACTGGCTGCTTTAATAGATCTAATAGGGGTATTATAAGCCTTTCAGGAAATAGTTTGTTACACTCTCACACCATTCCACTAAAGCCATTTGTTGTTGGTGAAAAAAAACATGTTGAGTGGAGGCAGAAACCTGGATGACTGTGTGGATTAGTGGTACACTTTTAAGGTGGTCTCCAGGGATGAGGTTTCATGTGTGGTGTGATGCTATTTTTTCTCTTCCAGCATTTTTGCTCTGAATATTTTTGGGTCTTTCCTGTGAGATAGTAGCAGGGCGACGTCGGCTCTCAGTCCCTTTATGAGGTTTCTTGTGTACACGTGCATTTATATGCACGTCATTTTGGCAGATGGATGGATAGAACTGAAGAAAGTGCACATTTGCTATGAGGTTCTGTGCTCGTGTTTTTCTCTGCCCCATAAGTGTGTTAGTTCAGTACTTGAAAATGTTGGTTAGCCCAAACATGATTTGGAAGGCGGTACTGGGTGAACAGTCAGAGGAATAGAAAATGGGAAAAAAGGGATCAGTTTGAGAGCACTATTGATGGGAGGGGGAGCACAGACAAGAGGCTTAGGGAAGGGTGAGAGAACATGGAGTTGTCAGGAGAGGATTGTGAAGGATGTGCCTCTTACAGAAAGTAGGGATTCTTATTTTGCTCTTTTGTCACCAAAATAAGCTGTAATTGTCCAATTAAACAAGAAGGAAGTCCAAAGCAGAGAGAGAGAGAGAGAGAGAGAGAGAGAGAGAGAGAGAGAGAGAGAGAGAGATCACTATATAAAGGAACTAATGGAGGGTTGCAAGCACTTAAGTTTTTGCATTGTGTGTGCGCGTTTGCATGTTTTTTTATATGCTTTCTCCATTTGGGAATAAGGGAATTATCTCCAGTTTGCTGAAAAAGCCAGTCTGTCTCTGACCATGGTGCTGAAGTTGCAGTAAACTGCAGGTGCTGCATTCAGAAAGTCACATTCCACTTTCTTTGTGCACGTGTGTTTGTGTTGCACAACTTTTTGTCTTCTTTTCTTTGTGGTGAACTAAAATGCTGTGCATCGGTTTGTGGCTATATTTATAGATGAAAAGTGCAGTCTTTGATATTGTACACATGCACTACATTTATTATGGGTACTGTGTTGCATACTGCAGCAGTTGTATGTCACACTGTCATTATTAAAAAAAAAAAAAACACAAAAAACAGAACTAAATGTCACTAAAATAATAAATAAAATGTTAATTTGATCAGTAGCAGAAACATACAGTATGTTACAGTGTAAAGCCAGGGGCCAGCTGCCGACAGAAAAACAGTGAGGAAAGACAGCTGCTCACATTGGGACAGTTTCTTTAGTCCAGAAATCCTGAGAAAGCCTCAAACATCACTATGCTGCAGTGCAGGAGCTCGACTGACCCGCTATGTTGAAAAAGAGCGAGGGGGGATGGGGAGGGAGGGGAGGAGAAAAAAGAGAGAAAAGGGGCTGCAGAAGGAGAACTAGAGTGTGAAAGAGAAGAAAAAGGTAATTCTCAACCCTCGGCTACTTTTGCTACCGTGTGCACCGTAAAAGTCATGAGGTTGTACAGTGTGCCTTGTGAATTTTGGTTCCCTGGAGATTGTGGTCCTCCGCCCTGTCTAAAAAGAATTAAAAAAAAATGTGCAAGTTGGGTAAAGCTGCAGTCATTCGTGCTGCTCAGCATTGTTTTAAAGTCTTAGTTTCAGTAAGAAACATCAGCAATCTGTGTTATCACTCATTAAGGGAAGTGGAGGAGAGTAGTGGAGAGAGGGGGAGGCATACTTTCATAAAGTAAAATATGGAGCATGGTGTCCCTGGATGGTGTTCTGAATAGCCCTTCTCTGTCTTTGTTCCGCAGTGTGGGTCCTACTTTGTGCTTCATCGTTAAAATTACTTCACTTTGTCTGCACCTTGATTCCTGCATTTTAACAGCAATGAGCTGGTCCACTTTTCTTTCTCTTTTATTATTCTCAAATGCAACGTAAATGCATGAATGTAATCATCTGCATCCTCTGCATATTGCAAGTGTCTCTTTTTAGAAATAGATTTGTCCCCTATAGTTTTATTCCCTCATCAATGCAGATTCTGCCCCCCCCCCCCCCCCCCCCCCCACACACACACACACACACACACACTTTGCTTCATCTTGACCATCCCAATCTGTTTTCACACCCATCCATGCTTCCTCTTGCTATGTAGCACACATACATGTAGCAAACAGCTGACCTGTTGTCCCCTTTTGATCGCCTCTGCGCTATGCATCCTGGGGTCAAATCTACAGTGTATACATGCATGGTGTTGTGGATGCATGTGTGTGCTATTTGGATGGGTTAGCCAGGTGCATTGCTTTTCGATGATGCTCTATCAAATCTACAAGTGACCTGAGGTAAAGCCAAACGGCTTCAAATAAGGGTCTTATTAATAGGTAACTGCACTGTCTATCTTTTATTTTGACATCCGCTATATGTAGTCTCTGCAGCTCAAAGGTTACTTTATGATTGGCTGCTTGCAAAGTGTTGATTGAATGGTGGAAACGTACACATTGAGACAAATCTGGAGCTGATGCTCTTATTTTCTTTCATCTGTCAGAGAGAGTATCATGAACTGAAACGGTTTGAGTAACGCACACATTGAAGCTGTTTACTAAAATGTTCATTGAGGTTTAATTGGGAGAAAATGTTGCAAGAGAAAAATAATTCAGGTGTCTCTTTGTGCCTGTACTACTTTGACATTCACCGGCTCCTCTGAGGTTTTGAATAGTTTCCTTGGTCAAGGCCACCTGCTGGTGATTTGTGTAGCTGATGTTTCTGTTTATTGAAAGTGCATACCTGACAAATAAAACAAGCCTGTAGGAGGTTAGATTCTGTTGCAGTTTTAGATTGAAGGGAGTGTTAAATTTAAAACAAAAAAATAAACAAAATATAAGTAATGTAGTGTTGCACGCACTGCTGTGCTGGACCAAGATTTAGCAAACGGGTAGGGAGTTGGACTAAAGAGACAAAATAAGAGCAGAAACCCTGAAGAGGGAAAGAGAAGGGAAGCAGGTCAGCAGGATGAGGACTGGGACTGTCACATTCTGCTCTTCGTCAGAACACACTTGTCAATCCTTTGCAGCGGACGCTTGCTGCTTTAGTCACTTTGTATTTTTTGGGGTCAGAAGAACCCACACTAGACCTGCACAAGAGCAACACATAGTGCAGGAAAGACCATGAATGATTGGTAATGGGATACATGTTTGAGTGATGTGATTGGTTATTTAGCAAGGTCTATGTGATAAAGAGCTGAATTTAGAAGGTCAAGTCATATGATACACCGAGCTGAATATTAACCCTTTACATAGTCACCAGTATAAATAAAATAAGTATTAGCTTGCACATAATTCTCTCCTCCTACAGATTTTCTCGAAAAATGAAAAATTACTTCAAAGTTCCACAATGTGTGGCATGGAATTGTGTTAGCATTATGATGCAATCAGCCCTCTCTCTTTGTGTGTGTGTGTGTGTGTATTTGTGTGTGTGCGTGTGTGTGTGTGTGTTTGTTTCTGGTTCCAGTTTGACAATCAGCTTGCTGTCATCCATTAGCCCCAGGATATGGTAGAAGCACACGAAGAGGGCAAACGAAGGTGGAAGAAGCAGCAGAGACGAAGCAGGGAAGGATGATATGGGACATTACTGCAAAGGTGTACTTTTTAGGGCTGCATTCAAATGAATATGTAAGGTGTTTTCAAATAATGAACCAATAAACAGGAAAGTGATGACTATGGAGACATCTTGGAGCTTCATTGATGCTCCTTATTGAAAACGATTGATCAGCACAACCAAGAGGCAACCTCCAGTGTTGAAAAGTTAAACCAACAGAAGTGCAAAATCCTGCAGTTGGTCAATTGTCCACTTGAGGCTGTCTCCAGGAACATCGCAAGTCACATATACACGACTGGCAAAAAAGCAGTTTTTACAATAGGTTTACAGCCTGGTACATAAAACGACTCAGTGATTATTTGAAAACACCTCTTGTTTGATTCTAAAAAAAAACAAACGTGTTATCCATAGTTAGGTGTGTAGGTGACATGACTCACAGATGGCTGCAATGTCAAGATGCTTAAAATGTGCGTCCGCTTCAGCTCTTAGCATGTCATTAGCTTGACTGACAGTTAGGCTGAGACTGGGTTTTCAGCCGAACCTCACAAACTTGTGTCTACAATTTCAGAAAATGGAAGCTACTTTCATTGTATAGTTGCTGCTTGGTGATCATAATGAAACTGCAGCCTACATGCCATATTGTAATGCTAAGAGCCAGTTATGTCTTGTGTTTCTGTGTGTGTGTGTGTGTGTGTGTGTGTGTGCGCCATCCGGCCTTCAGAGACAGACCCCTGGCATGTCCTCGCCCACTGACCTGATGTTATGATGTTAGCCAAACATTTCTGCTCTGTTAGGGAGCATAATGATGCATAAAGTCTGCACACTGTATGTGTGTATGGTCTTGCCTGTGTATTTGCGTGTCATTGTGTGCGTGTATGTAGATTGTGCGTAATGATGTGGATCTGTTGTTGTGCTAGTGAGAGGGCTCCTGTAAGTGCTTCTACAGCAGAGTGTTGGCGAGATTTGTGGAGATTTTTTGCCTAATGAGCAGGGATCACTTGCATTGTTAGCATTAGCTCGACAGGACGGGAGTTAGCTTAATTAGGGCCTGTGCGTTTTTAGGGGATCACCACTCGCCCACACAAACACACAGAAGCGTATGCCTTTCTATAGGTAATGAGGAGAGTCACAAATCTGAAAGTTGTCGAGGATTACACAGTTTTGCTGAACATTTATGAGATAAGTACAAACTTAGTGATATGAACAGTATTATGAAAAATCTTGTATTCATGTGCATGAATGGGATAGCAACCTCTGCCATCAGTGTGTGAATGGGTCGGTGTGAAAATGCTGTGAGTGATCGGTTGACTAGAAAAGCACGACACAAGCTCAAGTCCACTTAGATTCAGTCTTTAAAGTGACAGCTGACTGTTAATTAATGTTTCACGATGAGATGCACTGAAATCTGTTACGTTATATCTTTTTCTTTAAAATGTACTGATCCATATCACGTCTGCCTTTCCCTCTCCCTGCTAAAATGGCTCCCCACATCTATGAATATTCATGGGGTGTTGTGCCTTCTCTTTACTTTGCTCCAAAGCACAAAAAAAAACAAGAGATAACACTGTGACTGTTGGCACATAATCTGTTAAACCGTTTCATAATAAATGCCTCAAAAACACAGGCTGTGAGAGAACTACTATTGAGAATGGCCAAGTTATGAATGTAGGAGGAGCATGTAATTCCTGTGTTGGTGTAAAAACTGTCAAAGGAAAAAAAAGACGTTATAAGCACTTGTTTTTGTTATTCAAAAGGTTTCACTGATGTCTACTTGCCCCTGTTGTGTGTGCTTGTGTGCATGTGTTTGTTTCCCTCAACAATGTCTAGAGAGTATGTGGGTTGCGGAGAGAATCCATAATGCAGCCCTATAATTCAGGCAGAATGCTGATTCATGCTCACAGGCAGGACAAAAGCAGGATCTTTGCTTTAGCACACTGCATGGCTGTGTATGGGTGCTGGTTTTGCAAATCAGCATGCATGTCTTACATGCCTGCTTTGCTTGCAAGTGTGCATTGTATATTTCATTTTATTTATTTTTTACTTTTCAGAAGATTTTTTTTTTTTTCTGTCAGTGTGTATTCTCGTGTTTCCCTGCAGGCTTATGTGATTGTTTTGTGTGTAGACAGCCAGGCATGCAAGGTGCACATAGTTGTCAGGCAGGGAGGGCAGCAACCGACAGATCTCAGCTGTGTGAGTGAAGCTGAGAACCCTTAAGGAAACACAAGCAGACATAGAAGACTAGAGACCCCTGCTATGTGTGTGTGGGGGTGTGTGTATGTTCATGAGAGAGGGAGAGAAAGCACAAGGGAGAGGGGGAGAGAGAGAGAGAGAGAGAGAGAGAGAGAGAGTTGGAAAGCGAGACAGAAAAAAAGGGAGGGAAAAAGCCCCCTCCTCCTCTCGCCATAAGCTGCTGTCACTCTTTGCACTATCTCCTCTTCCACCCTGCTCTTCTTTCCCCCCTCTCCTTCTCTCCATCTTGCCGCGAGAGGAGAGGGCAGGGTGTGATAAGAAAACCAGGGGGGAGAGGTTTGAGATGGAAAGGTGAGGAGGAGGAGAAGAGAGGATGGGGAGATAAACAGTGTAGACATCGCAGACAAGTGGAATTATAGACACCTTTAGAGATGACTAAAATTAATTTTAGTGGCGACGGAAGGGGAAAGAAAAGGTGAAGAAAAAGGGTAGGAACTATTTTTAAATGTCTGATGTATGGAGCATGCTTAACTGCCTCGGCTGAGTCATTTTCAGGGCTCCATGAATTATTTGCTCTGGAGAATGATTGAATGTTAAAAGGGAGAGTAGGAGCAGGTAATGGACAGACTGGAGAAGATGATGAACTGTGAACTGTAAAGATGCAATAGTGTCTCTCTAAATGAACAGCACTTGGATGTGAGGTACTGCACACAGAGATTTATCATAATTTTCACTGGCCATTACACCAAATTATTTTGTGCTAAAAAAAAAAAAAAAAATGTCAGAGATGATTTGTCCAGAGAGACTGATGCTTTATTTAATTGGAGCGTTTAGCATTTTTGCTAGCATCAGTTCTCTACGTGTGCAATGAAATGGAGGCAATCAGTTGGTAAGAGCTGAGAAGAAGTTGAAAGAGCGAGAATGAGCAGAGGACAACCACAACCTTTTTATCAGCCTGTCCATTGTTCACTTTTATCTTGGAAGAAGCACATGAACCCTGTTCCCTTCTTTCTGACCGCTCTCTCTTTCACTCTACTCTTTCTCTCCTTCACCTCCAATCCTTATCCCTCCCTCCTTCCTCTGAAGCTGCAGCAGTGGTTGATAGATCGTCCAGGTCAGTGGGGTTGGCAGGCAGGTTGATGTAAGAGACAGGGAGACAGAAAGACATGGGGTGTATGTTTTGTGTGTGTGTGTGTGTGTGTGTGTGTGTGTGTGTGTGTGTGTGTGTGTGTGTGTGTGTGTGTGTGTGTGTGTAAAAGAAAGTAAGAAAGATAGAGCGAGCGGTGGCCCCCCTTGTCCTCTCCTTCACGGTCTTGTTTTTCTGTCTCTCCTTTCTCCCTGCCCTCATCCTTTGCACTTGTAAAATCATCTGTTGCTACTTTGACCTCATCCTTTTCCTCATCTCTCCCCCCCTCCTTCTTTTCCGTATCATGTGTCATGATTTTAGAGGTGTTTGAAAGCAGCAGTAGCCAAGAGGCCAGAGAAGCTGGCCGATGACTACAGAGTAGCCTTGAGACAAATCTCTGGCCTGGCCAGGAATAATGGCGGGTGAAGCAAACATTAAACTTAATAATTAGAGATCAGTAATACAAATTATGAAGGAGGTTTGAATGAAGATGGGAGAAAATATGTTTATCCCACGTAGAGATTGCACCAACTGGAGTGATTGTATGATTTTTTTCAGTTTGACTGACAGCAAAAAGACGATTTCAAACATTTGCTGTAATGACAGTCATTTGTATGTCCATAATAAGACTTCCACTGTTAATAAAGCGTTAAAACTATACCGTGTTTCACGACCAAAGCTTTTTCTCACGAGAAAGAATATCCCTGTTATACTCTTTGTTTCCAATGTTTTTTGGCATTTTTATTATTACATAGATAATTTATAGTTTATACTAACCATATATATATATATATTAACCCCGCAAGGGGAAATTTACTCAGTTTAAAAAACACACACACAGGCCAAAAGATGCATTTATGGAGAAGTCTGGGGAGGAAGGGCGCTGCACATAGCAAGTGCTCCAAAGTGTTGGGGTACGGTGCCTTGCTCAGGGGCACCTTGGCAGTGCTCAGGAAGTGGACTTGCACCTCTCCTACCAGACCATTTTCTGCTCTTGGTGCTGGGACTTTCACTTGTTCCCAACCCAAGTCCCTACAGACTGAGTATTTTAGATACACTAAAACCAACACATATGTACATAATAATCCATCAAAATTTGACATTAATTATATTGTCTGCCTTAGGTTCACATTCGTGAAAGACTGAAGAAGTCATCATGAACACTCTCTTTATCCTTAGTTGTTTCATGTAGCTCATTAAACTCATAGAAACAAAGAGGTTTACGGCTTCACTCTCCTCAGCTGCTTTCTCCCCGACTCCTCAAAAGAGGATTGAATACCCAACAAATAACTTCAGTTAGTGAATATTTCTACGGCTACTGCTCAGAGTCTCTTACCTTTCTGTCTTTCTCTAACCTCTCTCCCTAAGTGAACTTTATATGCAACCACACAGACCCACACCTACCCATTCACACACTGATGGCAGACGTCTCAAATATGAGATTGGCTTCTTCTTTGCTCAAGTAAGCTACTGCCTGCTTCCCATGCCTGTATCCGAATACTGAACTCTACTAATCTACAGAAGCAGATTAACATTTAACAGACAGATTTAAGAGTGGTGTGGACCTTCACATCTAACTCTTGCAAGAAA
This sequence comes from Symphodus melops, assembly GCF_947650265.1. Lineage (NCBI taxonomy): Eukaryota > Metazoa > Chordata > Actinopteri > Labriformes > Labridae > Symphodus > Symphodus melops. The sequence goes on from NC_136700.1 coordinate 15,769,396, forward strand.
GTGAATGAGTGTAGAAAATGTCACACTATTTCACTCGGACGTGTTTGGTGGCGCACTAAGGAATAAAAAAAAAAAAAAACATGAATTCTACACACTATATGATCCTTTTTTATAAGAGTAAATGTCATATTCTATTATAGTCAGTCTGGCTGAGGTATTGTATCGTTGTTATGTACTGCCCATTTACAGCATGAAAGCATTAGATTCTATCACAACCCTGTGATACATCTTAAATGCTAGTTAGCTAATCAAATTATACAGCCTTATCTTGAGGGAATATGTTCCACCTTTAATTTAATCCTAATGCTTCTTACTTTACACAATTAACCCTTTGACACATATAATCCTATATGCATGGAATGTAAGTGTGGTGGTCTAAGCAATGCACAAACCAACATTACATTCTAATGACTTTTTCGAGCGAGCATTCATGTTGCAGTGATCTTTGGTGAGTCAAACAGGGAGCAGAAAATTATTGATTACCTTCGGGGATTTTTTTAAGCTCATACATGCGTTTGTGCTTGAAAGATAAAACAGATCTTTATCCTCATCCAATATCTCCAAACCTCTATATCAAATAATTCCCCCCCACACACACTGTATCTTAGCCCCTGTTATCATGCATGAGTGAAATCGCTCAGAGTGTTTACATGGTCAACATTATGGTGGAAACTGAGAGGGAAGATGTCGCGGGACCAAAAAACATCCCCTATTTGTTCTGCATTTTGGATTCTTAACCGGACATATTAGCATTCAAGCATGCATGAGTAAACAAATCCAGGGTCTTTGAGAGGGTAGAGAGGGCTGACATCGAGGCTGTGGCCAAAAGCTGGAGGCTATCTGGAGCAGTCGAGGGAAAAGTACAAAGCATGCAACAGTGGATAAGAGGAGGATGGGATTTCTGAATTTAAGTGTTACATAATAGAGTCCAAAAAGGAGCATATGTTGCTACAAACCTATCTTATACTTCTACAATATCTAATTTAAATAAAGATTATGAAACAAAAGATAAGAAATTGAAGATGCATATCAAACACCTATACATTTGTGTGTGTGTGTGACCAGGGTCACACTTGAATTCTATTTTCAGACCCCTCTGAAAATGCATCAATGACTTGTGTGTGTGGGAAAGTGCATACATGGATCATACAGTCCAACTTTGGAAGAAAAAAAAACAACCAAAATGTGCATAATGTTTAACACGGTTGTCAAATTTTCATTTTTTCATGCATGTGCATGAATGTGAGAACGAGTGTATGAAGCCCATCGGCTGGTATGTGGTGGAGGTTTTAAGTCCAGGGACTGCCTGTGAGTCACTCAGTCATCAAAAAGTGCACGCCTCAGTGAGTGGCTATTACTGTTTTTTTTTTTTTTTTCAAGCTCTTTGTTCGTGACTTCTGTCTTTACTTGACAGAATGACAGGACATATCCAGTGAGCTCGATTCATGAATGTATTTTCAGAGTATGAAATTTAAGAAGCTTGGGGTCGCTCTTCTAATTTAGAACTTTGTCATCACCTTAATTGAAGGAACATCAAAGTCACGGTCAGCACCTTTCTCATTCCAGTTTTATCATCTTGCAGGTTTCCAATTTATATTCACTTCTGATACTGCTCCAACACTTTTATGACATTACTTTTTTTTTTTTTTTTTTTCAAACCATGCTCCAAAATTCAACTTTCATCTTTGGCTACCTGTATTACAGTTTGGCAAAGTTGATTAAAATGTAAAAGATGCTGTCTTCTCGTTTAGAGTCACCCAAAGGTGTAATTCATTTTAAATTGATTTTATGTGATTCGTTCAGATTCATATAATGATTTTTTGTAAAGCTCCCCTACGTGAAGAATCAGAGAAGTCCCTGCATGTGTGTGTGCAACATGTTGTGTATCTCATAGTAGATTAGTGTTGTAGTGTTGAACCACTCCCCTGGATTGAAGTTGATCAGAAAAAAACCTGACATGGCAAAGGGCTACTGCTGAGCTCGCACTGCTTTATTTATCACCCTGAAGAGTGTGTTGGAGGAGAATGCTGTGTGTGTTCACATATTTGAGCATTTGTGGGTGTGTTCGAATGTGTGTGTATAAGAGAAAGAATCAAAGATGAGCAGGGGGGCGAGGGGAGGGGGGGGCTTTTTTAACATGTTATATTTATACCACAAGGTTGGCAGCTACGCAGTCAGGGACAAAAAAGGCATGCGGTGTGTGCATTTATTTCTGTTTGTGTGCGTGTGTGTGTGTCTGTGGGTGTGTCATAAGTATTTATAACACAAGGACAGTGATGCAGAGATGAGCTGCATACTGATCAAGTGAAGTCAAAGACAGTGCTTCTGTGTTGGCAGGCCGAGCCACACAGCAACAACAAGTCATTCACCTAATTTAGGACACACACACACACACACACACACACACGGATAAACCATCATACAAACATGCTTTACCACCAGATCTTTCGGATTACTCTGCATGCAGTCGCTGTGCCCGGAGATGTTTCATAAAGTTTATTTTGAGTCTCCAGCTGCAAAGCCTTCTGCTTTTTAACTCCCAGTTAAGAGGTTTTGATAATTGTCATCTCAGTCATGATGAAATAAAGACATTCCATAACTTTTTATTGCGTCTGAATTAGCAACGGGGTCATTAGCGGAGTATGCAGGTTGCAGAGAAAGGAGCAGGTTGAAGGCAGGATCGTGGATAGAGGGAGCAGAGAAAGACAGAAAGAGCATGAGGGAGGATTGGAAAGATCAATACAGAGTGTTCTTTGAGAGCTAAGACTCAGCATATCATGCACAAGGCGAGGGAGGAGAGTAGGTGTATGAACACACAGAAGTACACACAAGTTATCATGTTTGAGTTTGGGGTGGGAAGACAGAGAAATAGACATGGGAGCAGGTGGAGTAGAAAAGGGGTTCTTTAAAGTTTAGGAGTCCCTTTGCGTCATGTTCAGTGGTAGGGAGAAGTGTGCGGCAATATAGCGTTTCTGAAAAGGCTGATAATTGAAGATACAGTGGGAGGGGCTGAAAACGAAAGGGAAGAAGAATCCCGCAGCCCGAGGAGTGAGAGTGACAGACCGGAGGGGGATTTGCAGTCTTCCTTAAAGATAAGCAAGCACTTTTCTTCCTACCCTGCTAACCCTCACACTCACAAGTGGCACTGTGTGTAAGTTTGACACACTCACACACACACACACACACACACACACAGTACACAGAGTATATGCATATGCACACATGCACATACACATGACCCACACAGACACACTAACCAACTATTCTGTTGCACCAAGCTCTTGGCACCTGACAAAAGTTCACCCTGCTCAGTTGCCTTGGCAACAAGGAAATTCGTTGTTGCTACCCGTACCGCGTGACTCTAGGGCTGATGAGAGCAAGAGAGAGAAAGAGAGATAAAAAAAAAAGCAAATTAAACTTTAAATGAGGATTTTCATTTGATCACAAATGGAGCAAATTGGAATCTTGTGGTACAAAACTTCAAATTGTTTTGTTTAGTGGTTTTGAAGTCTAGTTTGATCAATTTTTTGGTTAACGACATCATACGCTGCAGTGTTTTGTTTTTGCATGTCAGAAAAAAATGATTTATTCATTAGAGTCCATTGTGGTGCTGTGGAAGCATAGATAAAACCATAGCTAAATATCCCTTGGTTAAATCTAAATAGGCTGTTGATAACTGTTTACATACAATCAATATGCTTTTTTAAAGTTGTTTAAAAACACATACAATTGTTTAACAGGACAAAAACAGCTCTCTCTTTAGTTAAGTCTGCATTTAGAATTCGACTTAAAATCACTTATCACATTCCAATTAAAAAACGTTTTTAAACGCAGTTTGAAGTTTTTTTATTTTTTTATGATTGTGTCATACATACATTTATATGCCCTGTTTACATGACACGATGAATTCCAGGATCATGGTGCGGAGGAGGTTTCTTTATTGTCACGGAACAGTACAAGAACGCAAAAGCAAGATAAACACGAATCAAACACACTATTGTCTTCTTTATCAAGCATCCAAATCACTCTCACAAGCATGTTTTCTTCCAGAATATATTTGATGTTCTGAACTTTTTATTTCTTAACTAAAGGACGTTTTACTGTACTAAGAACATTTTTTTATTTTTTTTAATCTATAGCACCACATCAGACTGGGTTGTACTTTTCTTTGGTGGCATTTCTCCGAAGAGCAAAGGAGAAGCTTGTACAACAGAAACTTCACGTCTGTAAGATTATAAACATGATAGTATCTCCGGCATGCATGTGAAGTCGACACAGCTTAAAACATTCAAATAACCATTATTGCATGCTTGCTTCATTTCTGTGACTAATGATACACATTAACGTGGATATCTGAAAAGTGCTTGTATTGCATTTTTCTGAAAGGTGGACAGAATAGTAAAGATGCCTACTCAAAAATGTAGAGGGCTGAGCAAACAATATCTGTTAACCATGAATTGGTTATATTCCATTTTTTTAATTTTTTTTTTTTAATCAACAATAGTTTGAAAAATTACTATCGGAACATTTAATTCGCATTACATTTTAATTCTGTTAACGTAATTTTTAGGACTTGAATTCACTTTTGCCAACTCAAGATGACCTAATTTGTTCCTGACTCTCCAAAGAGATGAGTCTGCTAAAAGAAGTCGTGTTTCTCCTCAGGCTCTCGTTAGCTAAAGTAGCCTGGTCGTGGAATGGTCTGTCCTGGCTGTTCACATGAGGTGCCAAACAAAAGGTCAGAGTAAATGAATTAGTGTTGAAAAAAACAATTTAACAGCAGCAGACATTTTGAAGCAATCCGTGGATCTTTATGGATGTCATGTGTTTGGATTCAATCTTTTAAACATCCAACAGAGTTACTATTTTTTATTAACTGTACCCACCTCTAAAATCCTACCATCATAAAAACTGTCAGAGGCATTTGTGGATAGTAATGTGTGAATAGACACAATCGATTGAACTCCTATAAAACACATTGAACCAGAAAGCCTGAGTCTCAGTGACGCGTCAAACAGATTCTTGAGGATTTTCTTTGATCTTTTCCTCTTTGAATTTTCTTGACAGGCAGAGACACGATTAGGGTGTAAAGATGTTGCAAACGTTCCAAAGGATTTAGCTGCAGAGTCAAACAATGAAACTAAATGTCAACTAGAGAAATAAAGTTTAGAAATGTGTGTTCCTGGATGCAGATGGGGACTAAATGCAACAAGACTGATTTTTTTTATTTATTTATCTTTTCAGTCACAGAGTCACACGTTTTTTAATCACCTGGGAGATACTTTTTTTCCCCCCCAGGCAGACTGAAAGAAAGGATCAATTGCACATCAGAGACTCAGGAGGGAGCTCTCCAGCAGTTTGTCAATGATGTAGTTAAAACCTGGTAATCTGGTGATCCCCTTTCCTGTTTAATCCATTCGCATCAACCATTATGCATAAAACAAGCATCGTCCACTGGTTACATCGACTTCTGCTAATGTGTTTTCCAGTATCTTCACCAACATAGATCTATCTACACTTACTCTGAATCTCTCTCTGAGAGTGGTTCAGGTCCAGAATATAAATATTGTTAGAAAGAGAAGTGCCTTTTATATAAATAATCATCACAACTTTTAATTGGGAGTATAAGGGAACTAAAAACAATAGCAGAAACTTATTATTTATAGTTCACTGTGCATTGTTTTCCCTTTAATGGAGAGACATTTTGCGACCATCAGCACATTTAAGTTTGGATAATTAGCTGTCAGATAATATTAGCCATTAAATATGAAATCCGAAAGAACTGCACACTGTGAAACACAGACACACACACGGCACACATTTCCTCATCGCTAAGCAGAAGAATCTGAAATAATTTTAATCATTCTGATAACTTTTAGACCATAATCAGAAGCTGTAGCCTACATTTCAAACTTCTATACATGAAAGTAGAGAGTAAAGTTATTGTCTCTGCTTCCTGTGTAATATTCCATAACTCAACTAAACTCCAGTCTCCCAGTAGTTCACACGGTCACGGTTCACAGCATGGCTCATATCAAGATGGTGAAAAGGACTGTGCGCCATTTTCACACTTTGACCTTTTTCCTACAGATAGTAAGTAGCACATGTACAGTGTACTAGTGAGCTTTGAACTGAATATAAATAAGAATACAGATCTATTACACATACAATAAAGCAGTGGTTAAAGGTTAACCTGGGCCAGCACAGTGTTAACGCTTGATTGCAACATTAAAACAATTGTAAGCTACGTGTGTGTGTGTGTGTGTGTGTGTGTGTGTGTGTGTGTGTGTGTGTGTGTGTGTGCACTAGCATACCTATCTAACAGTGGACTCTGTTACACACTCACCAAAGGGCACATTTGAAGTAATATCACAAGTAAATGTGGTATTAATTTTTTGTATTTTTAAAATTAACAGGAAGACAAATCCTCACTTGGATATTATAGCTGGATAGTTCCCTTTTATTAAGGTACTAAATGTGCGTGCGTGTGTGGATGTGCGAGTGTGTTGGGGTATGGGATGTCAAAGATGCAGACAGTAACAGCATGGATGGAACACATTTTCTTCAAAATGACGCAGCAGAGGCCTAGTGGGTGTGTGTGCATGTGTTTTAAAGTAGTGCATTTGCATTTTCTTCTTTATTCACTATGGTGTTTTTCCCCCATAGGGGTCTAACATCTGTGCCATGCTTATGGGGAAAGCTGCATAATGGGAACACTTAGATGGGCCACCTGCATATTATGGCTTGCGCAGACATTGGTGCAACAGAAACATGGAGAGTGAGTAGGATAGAACCGCAACACCACAGTATAATTGCTTGATGACTTTGTCTCCTCGGAGGTTGAATGACTGTATCAACAAGGACGGTTCATTGTTAAGTTGCCAACTCCTTGACAGAATTTCTTGGTGCAGGAAGCAAAAAAAATCAATTTCCCACCTTTAAACCTTACCCTGTGGCAGCAGCTGAACTGTGCCAAGAAGAAGAGGTTTCCCTTTTCTATCACTAGAACAATTACAACACACTGGGTTATATGCTGATGCTGTTGGAGATCAATCACACTTGCAAAAATCAAATGCCAATAAAAGCACAAAAAGCTCCCCTATTCACATTTGTTTGGTTTGACAGTGCTTGCTATAGCAATGTTTGAAACACTGTCAGCACTGTAAAAGCTCCAAACACCAGCTACAAAAATGTGTGTGCTATCTAAATGATGTTGAGTATCGTGTGTGCATGGAGTGTAATCACATCTCTATGTTGCCATCCTTTGCCAGAGATTCTTTTTAAGGAAGCCAAACATTAAGTATGTAACTGGGGCCCTGAAAGGCTTACCAAATGGGCCCATCGTCAAATGTGATTTAATAACATCAATGCATGCATGTTGGATCAATAGGATAATGGCTAACCCAAACATTCAAGTCATTATTTGGGTCAAATGTTCGAGTCAGCTCTCTCCTTTTTCTTCACCTTTCTTTCCTGGCAGCTGGATTGTTGTGCACATTCTGGCGTTTATTCAATCCAATTTTACAGGCTAAATTCAACCTTAACATTAAAAAACTTTTAACATGAATATTGGCACGTACTATTCCAGGAGAGGGGGAGAACAGTTTGAACCATGTAACATTTAACTTGCGTAACAACAAATGTGTTTTTAGTGTTTTAATGAGTAATAACCCCATGGGCCCCTACATGCAGCTGGCCCACAGAAAGAACACGTCATTTAAAGCTAACGAATAATAAGCAAAAGAAAAAAAAAAAGGAAGGTGGTTACTAAAGAATTAAGAGAAATTGTCTCATCTAAGAATAATTTGCATTGTCCTTCGAAAGGAATTACTATATTTTCACACACTTGAAGGCAGGGTTGGTAATTTTCAAAAACTACCATGGTTTGAATCCCTCAGTGCTCCCTCTACTGCAAGTGACCACCTCCAGTCTTGAAAAATGAAGCCAATGTGAAAGTGCAAAATCATGCAGTTCAATGAGTGTCCGTTTGAGGCTTGTGCCAGGTACACTGGAAGTCACATACACATGACTGGCAAAAAAGCTGTTTTTGTAGTCGTAATGAAAGTGTTTAAAGTGTGGTACAAAATAGGTCTGACAAGTTATTGTCGTCACTGAAACACACTGTACGGGGCTGAATTTATACATAGTTAAGCGCATAGCTGACATGATTGACAGGTGGGTGCGATGTAATGGTTTCTCAAAAGGGTTGAGGCTGAGACAGGATTTCCATCATGGCAGCGGCTACTGATGACCATCCAGAAACAGATCGCTGAAATCACTCAGGCTTTGTCCATTAATATTACAGTCTATGGCTAACACCCACCCCTTCCCCTTTCAGCTCCTTCAAAATTGGTACCACATGGCAGATAATGGTTGACGTTTTTACATCCTTACAAATGCTACAGATTAAGTTTTTTAAAACAAAATCTTAAAAAGTGTACCTGGAGCAAATTACCAACCCTGCCTTTAAACGTAGATGCAAGCTAGCCCTCTGTGTTCAAACAAAACTTCTTCTAAGGTTTTGTCAATAACTCGAGGTCGACGGATGAGGTGGTTTATGCACTCTTTCTGTCTTGGTTAGGAATTACTTAGTTGTGCAAACAAATTACAAAGTCTGTTCTTTCAGAAAACAGAGCAGCAGCAAGTCTTCAATTCCTTCAACAGCATGGTGATTATTTTGTCACAATAAGTGGAGAGGCTTGTTTGGAAAAATTTAAATGTAGAGGCTGCGAATTCACCAAAAAAAGTGTTTATTCTCAAGCATTATATTGAGAGTATGCATTATAACACATAACTTCATATTCTTATGGTCAATTAGGGAAAAACCTGCTATTTATCAAAGAATAGAACATTTTAGAGCAGACTCAGGAGTAATTGTGTGTGTGTGTGTGTGTGTGTGTGTGTGTGTGTGTTTGTGTGTATGGGGGGGGGAGATCTGGATTGCGCTTGACTTTTTTTTAATTGAGTAAAAAAACAATAAAAGGACAGTAAAATAAAGTAAGCTATCACAAAATGTGCTCTACCTCTAAATGCTTTTTGTAAACATTTTGGAAAACTGAATAGGAATGGCTTCAATTTCTTCATGGTACACTGTGGTTCATGTAAAACTGGTTAAACAACCCCTGTGCTAATTGTCTACTTGTGTCCCTTCACACACACACACACACACACACACACACACACACACACCTACACACACACACACACACCTACACACACACACACACACACACACACAAAATTGGTTGGTTGGCAGCACTCAATGTCGAGTGCCAGGTTTTAAAGTGACTGGATCGATACAGGGGAGTGAATTGCCAATTTCAGTTTGTTCTATTGAAATGGGCTGGCGCTGCATTCTAGAGGGAGAGCACCTGAAATTGGCAGTGGCAGAGTGGAATTGGATTGTAAGGAAAGAAAAGAGTGAGCAGACTGATCAGGTAAGGTCTTGGATGTCAAAAAACATACACATAGGACTTCTTCGGTCACTGATTCACACATGGTGTCCAAGCCAAATTATGGGGACACCTATGAAACCCTGTCTTTACACTGAAGTCTCACCTTCAGTATCTGGACCCACTCACACACTCTCACCCACAGCTCATCTCAGCTCCTTCGATTGTGTCACCCATGGCAATCAAGCTCTAAGCTGGAAGAGTGGATGATTGTGTCTCCAGATAGTGAAAAGCTCATTCAGCTGATCGTCTCCATTCTGTTCATGGGGATGACATGGACTGAAGCCTTCACCGAACTACAGCATGTATTGGCATTGATGGATGTCTGGCCAGAGAAACCGTACACAATTTAAGCCATAGATTTGCAGTCCTTTCTAGCCTGACAAACTTAATCAACAGTGTGGAGTTCAGCTGCTTTTAAGGCTCCACAAGAGCCCAAGGTGCTTACCTACAGATGAGTGTTGCTCTTCCTGGGCAGTTTGAATAAGGAGAGCAGGAATCTTAATGTGTTTGACACCATGTTTACAGTACAAGTGGACTTAAATATGACATCCTGTTGAATTTAATCTCAAGGCAAACAGGGGAACTATTTGCATGAAAGCTGAAAGTGCACTGCCTGCTTTGATTTTCTGCAAGCCCAAGCAAGTCCCACATGTGTGAGGACCAGAGATGAGGTAGTGTCCTCTGCTGCTGACCTGTTTCATGATGATGACGGTGGCATTGTGTAGGTGTCACTGCAGACTGTGCAGTCATCTGTCTTCACCCAACAAAGCCTGCTGAGCATTGTCACAAGACAAAGACAAAGTAAAAAAAATTAAAAACTCATAAAACGCTTAATTCTCTCAGACTGTTGCACAAGAACAATATTATTTTTACAATGCACTGCAGGTATTAGCACAGAGCTTTACAGTAACATTCACCAATGACAGAAGTTTTGCAAACAAACGGATAGCAATTGTTCATCTTAGCTACCATGAGTAGCACTGGCAACCAAACAATATTATTTAAAGGAAAAGAAGAATATACAGAAAAAACTTGCATCCCAACGAAGGTAAGTATTACTTAAGTAATTAATTAAACAATTCACTAGTTAAATTCAAATTTTGCAGGTACAGTTGGTCTGCAATGAAACAATACAGCACATGCAATGATGCGTTTACTTGTCTTCCTTAATAAAGTGTTGGCTGTGAATGCTTGAGAAGCTATTCATTGGGTTCCAATTCCTTTTATTTAACATAATTGGCAATCTGATGTATAACTGCAGAGTATCTCCATTAATCAGAACAAAAGGTGATTAAACATACTGTCGCAATAAACTTCTTAAAAAGGAAGAATGTTGAACAATCAATCAATCAATCAATCAAGTATACAGTGGTCTCTATACATGTCTCACTGACTGACTGTACAATAAGTGAGTCCAACCAGGTGTATTGTTGTCAGGCCTTGTTTACATCACGTTTACATGGATGGGCTGTTTTAGTAAAGGAGTAGAGAAAAGAAGAATAGCATAAGCTACTAACTGCAGTTTTCTGTCATGTAAGTGTGTTTAGATCATAAACATGTAAAGTAAGTTGCCTAAATCCAGAAGAATTTTCTGAAACTGAAAAAAAATAAGCTGAACTTGTTTCTGTTAAATGGCAATGTCTTGGTTTTACAAAATGTAAATCAGGGTCAGGTCTGAAACACGTGGCGATGCATATGAAGCTGTTTAGGCAAAATGCCAACAAATGCCCAAATAAGTATAATCCTTTGCCCTGAAGCTTTTAGTAACACTAGCTACAGCTCAACAAACATTAGCAAATAACTCACAGCCCAAATGCATGAATGAATCATAACCAACCAGACGCTTGTTGTATCGTCCTCAATGAGTAACACATACTGCTCCTTCACTCACCCGAAACAGATCAATGCTCTTTCACCCACACAGGCAAGTCTCCCTGTTTGAACTGTGATAAACACTCCTGCAGTTCAGTATGGTTCATACAAATACAAAACTGACTGGAAGCTTTCCTTCTGTTGCTTGAAATTACTCTTTTATGTCAGCTAATTCTCCGTAAAAGACCACTGCGTAGAGACCTTTGCTAAGGATGCCGCACTGAACCAGGCTGATCATCGAAGTGCTTTAGAATCAAAAAGCCGTCTAATGACCATCAAGCTGTTCCCTGTAGTATGATTTCAAGATGATAGCAAACCGTTGTTGAGTTGTTTTAATGATTGAACACGTGTTCTTGCTAGCTTCTCCATTTATGTAAATATTCAAATAATGTAAGTAATAACAGCTAAGATGGCTCTTTTTAAAAGTTTTAAAGATAGAACCATGATTAAACCGCCCAAAGCGTACATGCCAAAGGACTATTCCAGTTTGTGGTGATGTGATTGTTTGTTTGTTTTTTTAAACAATAAAAGTCCTTCAAAATCCATCGGTATTTTATTTTATTTTCAATCTAGCCTTGTAATAAGCTGGGTCAAGTACAGGTAGTTTAGTAAATGAATTATTAATTACTGTCAGGACCTAAAGACAATTTCAACAAAAATCTTAAAAAGTGTATCTGGAGATTATTACCTACCCTGCCTTTAACCTAACTATATTACATTGACACGCTGTTAAGAATTTATTGTTTCTTCTGCAACAAGTCAACTTTATGTGTGTGCACAGGTGCTTCCATGACTGGGACACAGTGGGGTAAAGATTTGTGCTGACTTACAACCTTCATTAACCAACAATAAATACAAGTTTATCTCTGGGTATAATAATAAAAATACTTGCTAACCCATTCACACGCACGCACAGATACATTCATAAGCAGAATGAAATCAACGTGATAGCAGAATTGATCGGAACAACCTGATATGTGGATTTAGGCTGCAGTTGTTTCCTTACACTGTAGATGGTTATCCAACATTTTATAGCTTTAGGGTGTGCATGCTAAGACTGTCACACACACACACACACACACACACACACACACACACACACAAACAGACATAGTATCATGTTCATACACAGTCTAAGCAGTAAAAGAGAGCTGAGCCCCTGTGACCACAAAACATCCTGTGGATTATAAAACACAATCTCACTTGAACTCAGGAGCACTTTGCCCTGACCGTCGAAGAGATCCAAGGTAAGACTGCAGTTGCAGGATGTTTGTTCAACTCAAAAATGACTTGATCTGTAGTTCAGATATTCCCTATATAAATAAAAACCTTTTACAAATAGATTATTTGTCTGTTGATACAGCATGATTGTCCACATTGACGGTGGATTATCTTCACTGTGATGATGTCGGGATTCATTTTTGATAACACTTTGATCAATGTCCGAAAATCTAAACATTTACCTTGAGGAATCTGAAAGCACTGCAGTAAAACCTGTCTTGAAGACGTTTTGCAGCTTGCAGGTGTTTGTATTATGCAGTTCAATTCACATTTGAGTGGACACCTAAAGTTTGTTAATGATAACGCAGGTTATGTGCAGCTCTTTGCCAGAGGAGTAAATAATTCATTGTAACTTGCTACACAGCCTTGAAGAACAGATGTCTGTGTAGGGCTCTGAATACTGATTTGTAGCCAGATTTTTTCGTTTTTTTTCTCCACAGCTACTCTGCACTGATGCACACTTTCTATTCCAGTCTTGAATGTAATTACAGATTACAAACCTTCTCTTGGGCTACATTACTTTTTAAAGACATCTCTCAGAGTAACCACTGAACTTAAGGTGTCAAGTAAAAGTTCAAACGGAATATCGAATACTATTCTGAATTTCCTGTACTGATGGGAGGCTCAGCAGTAAAGCCACAAAGTGCCCCTGTGTGTTGCTAATTGTGGGTATATCACATTTATCACGATGACTGTGTAATATAGGAGAAGTCAAATGATGGGCTATTATTGTGGGAAGCTATTTTCAGGTACATATCTAAATGATTTATAGGTAGTGTCAGTGTGTTTTATTTTTCCTCTGCCTGTGTTTCTTAGTGTTACATTTCAAGTTTGCAGGCACTTTTTAGTGAGTGTGTGTGGACGTGTGTGTGTGTGTGTGTGTGTGTGTGTGTGTGGGGGGGGGGGGGGGGGGGGGGGGGGGGGGGGGGGGGGGGTCTCTCTCTTTGGTCTGTCTCTCTCTTTTCCCTGGCCTGCTCTTCACAGCACATTAAACCTGGTGGCTATAAGCTTCTTGTTCAGCCAAATAGACACATATCGGCACATACACATGCACATCCAGACATTCACCTTGTTTTTGTCTCTGAGAGTACACTGGAGTGAAGCCTAATTAGTTAAGTGATATGATGGGTGCCTTTGAAAAAGCTAGACCTGGCCTGTTTGGAAGATTTGTCAACGCCCTGATTCTATTTCCCTGTTTTCTTCCCCTAACTGTTATATTATGTCTTTAATCTCAACTTCTCAAAGCTTTCCAGGAGTCCAAGGTTAATGCAAGGAAAATATGTGTGCGTCAGATCTGTTTAACATATTTTGGTTGTTGTTTTCTTTCTGTGAGAGAATGTGTATGTCCTGCCATTGGGCCTCATTAAGCAAGGGAAGTTTGTTAGACCTTTGAGACCTTGCCTTAAGAAAACTTGGTGTCATTATTGGGTGTTAATGATGTTGGCCTTGGTAATCACTCACTGTGACTGTTTGTGCACGTGTGATTGTGTTTGTTAGATGGGGAGAAGGCGCTTCTCCAGTTTGGAGGTGATCCTCATAGTCATGTTCGTGTTGATGTCGGTGGCAGCCATCACTCTCCTTGTTCTGCTTTTGACTGGAGAGCCTGGGTCCCTCAAAGATGGTAGGTGAATATTTATGTTATACATATATATATATATATATATATATATATATGAATACATAAAGATGCTGAGGTTGACTTTAACACAACGAAACACCTTAGCCCTGAACCCTCACAATATGCCTCCTGTTCATGATTTCTATTCTCTACCATAAGAGAAGAACAAAGCCTTCTGGCAACTTTCAAAATGTCATATGCAAGCTAGCAGGCCAATTATAAGTCCTAGAAACACTTGAGTATAATTGTTCAGAGCAGTGACTGCAAAGACTCAAGCAGGTAATCTTTAAAGAAGTAATAGAGCATACGGTATTTGCAAGGTGAATAAGACCATATTTGACTGCATCATCATATGTTTATTTTAAAACCACCTCATAGACTCTGTGCCAATATAACATGGTACAATCACTGGTTTCTGGCTTTGACTTTTTCTGGGTGAATTTTTACTCTTTTGCAGAAACGACTGAAGAGTTTGTTCCTCAGTGTCCCAACATTCCTCTGGCTGAAAGAGTAGATTGTTTTCCTGATGCCGGCGCCTCTAAGGTATGAGTCATGTTCAATGATTTAAAGTTATTTTTGACTGAAAGGTTTTATATATACCTTGAACAAAATGGCTATTAAGTAGTTCACATATGCTTTACTACTTAAACAGCAACTTTGTGAGAAGCGCGGATGTTGCTGGGGTCCACTGGATGAGAGAAATGTTCCCTGGTGTTTCTTTTCAACCAACCATGGATACACCGTGGAATCAGTAGAGCATCCCAGTGCTCATGGTAAATCCTTGTTTCCCCTTACTCTACCCTGCACTTGCGCTCGCCAGCTGATGAAAGCATTTGGCTTCTCTTTATTTATCTAATTTTAGTTGCTCCACATTCCTTCAATCTGTCAGTCTGTCTTCCTACCATCATTTCCCCTCTTTCACTCACTTTGCCTACGGCTTGGTTTTTGTGAAATATGACATGGATGGCATATCAGAAAACATGATTGACTTTTGCAGCATGCAGGCTTTTCCATTTTCTGCTTGATTTCACTGTCATATGGAACTCAGTTATTGTGTACAACCAAGAAGATCCGTTCTGTTGGAAATTTTAAATTTTAGCCACTGCCAAGGCAGTCAAAATGAATGTCAAACAATAACAATATAAAAACAAATGGGGAAAAAAACTATTTTAAAAGTGGTGAACTTGAAAAGAAGTGTAAATGCTTATAATTAATGTAGAGGTACAACCCAATCGATCTTTTGTTCTGTTACATAAAGGTTAGATGTTATTTACCAAGGAATAAAACAAGAAGTGTAGAGCTGAATAACAGTTGCTCAGTCTGTCGGGACTTGTGCTGGGAGCTAGTGGGACAACGGTTCAAGTTGGAACCTCTAGCTGCTGGGAGTGAAAATCCCTGGGCAGCCCCCTCAATCCATGTCTCTCAACTAATGCATGTCTGTAGGTCCTGTTTGTGTTTTCTGGCCTTTGTGTGCCTGTGTGTAGCATGTTTAACAACAAAACATCTGTCTGGATTGATAAAGGTTTTTTTTTTTGTTATTCCCTAAGAGCTCACTTCTTCTCAAAGTCTAACTCTTTTAAATGTGTTCCACTTATTCTGCTGTGGATCTGCTCATTCTGTATAGCTGCCATGCAAATTACCCACATTTAGCTCAGAGGCACTTGAGGACTGTGTAGGCTCTGTAAGCATGCTGTACCATTTGATCTCACTGGTAAATGAATAACCTAAGAATACATCTGTGCTTGAGTGAATTCCCTTCACATCTTACCTGGTATATGTTCAGTAAGGTACAGAGTGTTGAGAATTGTGAGTTGCTGATCATTGAATGGAGAAGATTTGCAAAGTTTATCCAACAATTATTCTTTAGAGCTTTTCTTCTAAACATTTAATAGTCCAGATGTTATAGGTAGATTTATCAGCAGTAAGGTGATTGTAGGCACATTAAATTGCATTCTGATTGAGTAAAAATGTAAAAATAAAAAATGGCAGTGTTCCGGTTTAAGTCTTTAGGCTTGGCTAAGCTAGCTCACCCGAGCATTAGCTTCATATTTATCTCAACGTGTCCATCTCCTGATCTTACTCTGTGTAAGAAGGATAAGTTTGAGTACCAAAGCAATGTAATAATCCTTTTAAACGCAAATTAGCAAAATACAGTGCAACTGGTTTTATGTCACATTTTTGTGAAACATCAAGAACAAGTATTGGATACAAAATGCAGGCAACATAAAACTGACATGATCTCCTTTGCTGAAATATGTACTGTAGCATTTGAGAAGCTCTATTTGTGTCTTTCAGTCTTTATTTTAGGGTGTTAAGCAACATTAAATATATGTACAGCTGTTGATATTGTTCTTTTTTTTATTTTTTTTAAAATGCTGCAGTTGTTAAAGCCAAGCTGAAGAGAATGGCCTCCCATCTTTATTTGGGGCTGATGTGCAGGAACTGGCATTTCATGCGGAAATGCAGACAGACAAAAGACTACGATTTAAGGTATACACTTATGAACACTATCTGTCTCTCTGTGTGTCTACTTGTCTGTCTTTGTTTAACGCATAAATTGCTGCACCCAAATGTCTAACTCCCCATCATCTTGTAAGATAAAACACTAGTTAAATTTATGTTGAAAGCAGTTCTTTTTAGAGTATATTTAACCCCAATGCTGCACAGCAAAAAAAGAAAAAAAAATGTGTAACAAAGTCTGACCATGACCACGAGAAATAAGGCCACGCTCACACTGCCCGTACATTTGTTTCCTCTCGTCAGATCTATGATGCCCACAAGCACCGGTTTGAGGTCCCTCACGAGCACATCAGCAGTCTCACTAGTGCTCCTACCAGCTCCATCACAGACACCCTGGAGCTGACAAACAAGCCCTTTGGACTCACTGTGCGAAGGAAGGAGAACAAAAAAGTCCTGTGAGTGCAAACTATATGTACTGCATGTTAGTCCTTGTATTTAGTTTGTGTGCACTGCATTGTAACACATGTTATACTAATAACATAGGGTACACAATAATGTATAGCTGCACCTTTTTAGAGGGATGCTTGTATTTCTTAGTCAGATTATTGTTGCAGCTTAGTGTAATGGAAAACACTATCAAGTGCATACTAAAAGCTGTGGTCCGAGTTGTACACATGATGTTTTTCTAGAGGCTGCCATAGTGCTGCAAACAATATTATAAAATGAGCTGAGCTGTTGAATATTTAATCCCGTGTTTGACATTTTGCTACTCTTATACAGTTTTTTATCCACCGCTCTCACAGTTTGTTGTAGAACTGAGAACTGGGAGTTGTCAATAGATTTGCATTGATTTATTTGATGAAATCATGTCAGAGACACTGACCAAATTCCATTATCACTTATCATCCCTCCTGATGACATGTAGCTCCTGCTCACATTAATTTTCCAAAGCATTAAGTAATTCTATAGTCATGTCAATACAAGCCAGTTTGTGAGCCCTACAGTGATACTGCAGTGTTTATGTATGTTTGGGCATACAGCTCACAATTCGGGATGGGACCAATCCGATTTTATGTTGGCATTGGGTCCAATATTGAGGTAATTAACGTCGGATTTTGGACCGACACAGCCGATCCATATCACCTATCAAAAAACATGGTTGGAAATCTGAAACATTGCCAATCTTACAAAGTCTCACTTTGAGGACATTCAGACTCTGCCTACAAATTGTCTCCATGATGATGTTCACACAAGATGGAACAGCTCCTTCTACAGTAAATGATAACAAAAGTAAAACTTGTACACTTTGGTTTCAAAGATTACATTTGAAAATAAAACCTGGCAGCTGTTGCTGCTTCCTGTTTTAATGTGAAGCCAGTATAATATGCAATGCTTGGTTTACTACAGCTTTGAGCAGCCTTACAGATACTCCTAAAAACAACAGTACTAGTTATTCTTAAAAAAAAAAAAAAAAACAGGAATCGGTATCAGAACATGTATTAGGATGGTATCAGAACTGAAAATAAGTGGATCGGTGCATCTCTACTCACAAGCTTCATATTGAACACTTAATGGCATTAGAGCTGTATTATTGATTCTATAAAGGATATGGCACCTGGAGGTTTTAACACAACTCCAAGTTTTTTGTATTTCTTCTAAGATATGATGCATGTACCATAATCATGACTTCAACACTAATAATGTCTCAGCACATCACTGTGGTTTGTTTGTTGTGAATCAAAGCTGACTGCCAATTACAGGGCATGACACATTTCCTCACAAGGCAAACGTTTATCTCGTAGCTAAATGACTCAGAGGTTTCTTTTCTGGAAAGGTGAAAGCCACTGCTTCTCTTTTGACATTTGAGCTTGGTTTGTGCAGATATGATCAAACATTAGAAACTAGCTCTTTGTGTTCGTATCAACAGTTTGAAGTGTTTATCTCCTCTGAGTATTCTATCTAATTGTCCACAGTAAAAAAAGGACCACCTCATATTACTTGTGAAATGTGGTTACATCACACGATGACCTCTGGCTACTCTCATAATCTTTGCGTCACTAATACGCAGCATTGTCTGTTTTTCAACTCTGCATATAATGACCTTCAACCAGACGAAGAAGCTGTTCAGAAGATTAGTTGTTTAGTAATCAAATTGCTCTAACTTTACTTTGCCCTCATAACCCTTCTTTATGAGGCCATTTATGTAAATCTCAATGATTCCCCCTTGCTCTACAGTACGTTCACAACCGTAATTGACGGTCAACACCTTCACCACCGACCAAGAGACCAATATTGAGTCCATCACTGGGAGAAGATCAAGGCAGTTTTAATGCGTGACAGCAAAAAGCTGAAGGTGCTCCTAAATTTAAATGACTACATTGAGTCAGTCATAAAAGTGGGGCATGGGAACACAATTGTCAATACTACGACTCTTGATGGTATGGTGTACAGGAGGATGAGCAAACAAATTTAAATGTCTGCACTTGAAATAATATATATATAAGAGGCGGATGTGGGTCAGTTGGTTGAGTCGGTCGAGTCGGTGGTCTCGCAACCAAAAGGGTTGGGGTTCGACCCCCAGCTCCTGCAGAAACATGTTCCCTGTGCTCTGCGTCAAGACACAGAGCAAATTGCTCCCGCTGTGATGTATGCATGTGTATGCATGGATTAATTGCTACGGATGCTCAAACTTCTCCATTAGTGTGGCATCGCCTCATGTTGGCCTTTGTCTTGGCCAAAAAAGTTGCACTACACAAGAACACACCGCAAAGACTACAGCGGACGGCCACCCATCACGTTCTGTGCATGCTTGAAAGGAAATAACTCTCCTTTCAGCTGGTGGCGGAAGTCCATTGTTATCATACGAGAATATCATTTTCACCCTGTTGTCGTGAACCAGTAGTATTATAGGTAGGTTACTGATCAATAGCGTCTGATAAAAAGTTGGGAATGGCACTGGCGTTGTCAGCCCTTAGTCATTTAGTGGAAAAAATAAAGAGCCGGAGGCGTCAAATAAGGAGAAACCACATTAATGGGTGAACGCATGGCTACGATAGAGGTTCGCTGAAGGGGTTTTCCCCAAACCTCTCTTTATGACTGCAGACACTGATTCAACATGTTGAATAGGGCAAAAAAAAAAAAAGGTCAATGTGAGCGGAGGGGTTGCGACGGAGCCAGACAGCGCTGAAACTAGGGCGACGACTGCTCATCAACAGTCCAACTGGGACCAACAATCTCCTTGATGTGTCAGAGACTTTAAAACACTTTGAGTAGTTATAAGACTAAAGACATGCTATACAAGCTCAAGTCCATTTACCATTCACAGCTGGTACAAGCTAAATGCATAAAATGTGTCAACATACAAAACTGCATTACAGGATATTGTTTTAAGCATTTGGCTTACAAGTCAAAATAACTGAAGGTGTTTTAGAAGTTCAGAATCATTGATGCCAAGCTGTATGATTCAGACAATTTGAACAGCATAAACAAGGTCTTTAAAGTGCTTTTTCCTGCTCTTCAAGTCATTATTGCTATCAAGAGCAACATTGATTTCAGTACTTTATGTTTTTACAACTGTTTGTTGTTTCATTATCACCAATAAAGCATCACTTTAAAAGTCAATAAATTTGGGTCATAAGGTTAAGGGAACTATAATTTCTATTTACATCTTGAAAGGTTATCAAGAGTTGTTTGGTCAGGCATAATTTCCTCCAAGTAGTCAACGTTTTATCACCAGACAGAGATAATGTGTGTTTGTGCACATGAACTTTGGGTTACCATTACAGCCAGCTCGTGACCTGCCAGGTGAGTGTGTGGATGCTTCCTTTCGTAACAAAAAAAAGTTTGTCTAGTCATTCTTCATTCAATTTGAATTATTTACAAAATGTAGTTTATTTCTAGAAATGTGTTTCTCTCATGCATTTGTGTGCATAACTTTTCATTTAATTAACCGCATACATAAACTGTACTTATCCATGATGACTCGATATCTTTGTTCGTCTAGAGTTTAGGCTTAGTATTTCAACCACTGGTGTACGTCTTGTTTTGAAGGCTGGAGAAAAGCTACCCTGAGGGCTTATTAGAGCTTGATGGGATGGTCTGCCTTCTCTCTGTTTTTTTTTTTCTACAACTCAACTCCTCCACACGTCCTTGTCTTGTTCCCACTCCCACTCTCTCCTCTCGTTGCATCTCACTCTCACTTTCTTTCTCCCTCCTCTTTGTCTCTCTCTCGCTCCACTGGTCTTTCTTTCCCACCATACCTGTACTCTTTCGCACGTCTTCACTCCTTCCGGTAGTGACTTGCGTTTTAATTTTCTCTTTTTTTTATTTTTATATTTGAAGGTTTGACACTACAATGGGCCCGCTGGTGTTTGCTGATCAGTATCTTCAGCTGTCTGCTAAGCTTCCATCCCATAATATTTATGGCCTGGGAGAGCATGTGCATAGACAGTATCGCCATGACACATTCTGGAAAACCTGGCCAATCTTCACCAGAGATGCTTTCCCAAATGGGGTGAGGATTGCACACACGTACATGAAGACAACGCTGTGCACACTTCGAAATGCGTCTGCACCAATAAACATATCAATCTTAATAATACTCTGCTGTGTGTCAGGCATAATGTGTGTTCAAAGGCTTAAGACTTGACAGGTCTCAACGTGGCATGTGTGCGTGTGTTCATGCGCAAGATGCATGTTAACATGTGCCTGCAACATGTGTAATTCTCTTTCCCAAAGGGTTTGTAATTGAAGGCCTTGTAAGCTGATTAGATGGTGAAGTCAACCCCTCAGTCTCAATAAGTCTCCTGCATCCCTCGTATGCGTCACAACCTCTACCATTTGTTCCTTCATCCATCTGTCTGTGCTTCTACCCTTCAGGGATCCCACAACCTCTATGGACACTATCCTTTCTTCCTCTGCCTGGAAGATGAGAGTGGAAAGTCATTCGGGGTCTTCCTCATGAACAGCAATGCTATGGGTAAAGATAAATACATATGCAAGCACACGTGATAGCCCATAGAAACAAACACATACACGTGTTTTACAGAACAGAGCCATTGACTTCAGAGAAGTACAAGGAAGCACAACTACCTGTTTTGAAAAAAGAGAGCACATGAAGAGAAGAAGAGAAGAGACAAAAGGAAAAACGTGGACATTCAAACGCAGACACAGTTACAGCGCTCTAAGTGCACGTTTTATACATCTGGAACTCAAACTGAAGATTAAAGTAAACCATTTCATCCAATCTAAGGAAATATTGCATTTGTGTTTTATTCTTTAGAAGGAGATTGATGGAAGCATTCACAGTCCTAAAAGAATAAAAAAGCAATATTCTCAGGAAAGAGGTGCTGCAGGAGCAAAACTATTTGAGGGGGATTTAAGGAGTTGTGATTTATAGTTCAGAATGGTATTAGGACATGAGTTGGCAGAGTTTCCATCTCTGGTGTCTTTTTTTTTTCTTCCTTTTTTAGAAGTGACTTTGCAGCCCGCTCCTGCTGTGACCTACAGAACTATTGGAGGAGTCCTTGACTTCTACATTCTCTTTGGTGACACACCAGAACAAGTGGTGCAGGAATTCCTGGAGGTGAGATGGCAACCAAAAAAAAAAAAAAAACGTTCTTTACTTCATACGTTGTACAGCTCTATTAAGGCAGGTTTTTCTAGCACTCTGTTATATCAAAGTGGTTTCCTTGGCAAAGTTATTCAATTTAAAATGAGTCTTATCGTGTTTTGTAGCTCACTGGCAGACCCGTCATTCCTCCCTACTGGTCACTGGGTTTCCAGCTTTCTCGGTGGGACTATGGAAGCCTGGATGAGGTCAAGAAAACTGTTGAGAGGAACCGTGCTATTGGAATCCCATATGTAAGTGTTTCAGTCTGCTTTAAAAAATGTGTCTTCAAGGTAATAAGGCCAGTTCCATCTTTGAGATATCGTAAATCCCACATGTCCTCGTGTTTGTCACGTTCACATTCAATATCTGAAGTGTATGTTGTAAATGTGGGGCATATCAATTCTCATCAGATTGGGTTAATACTGTGCTGATACTCCCAATAAAAAGCCACATTAAACTCATATCAGACTTGCTGTAAGGTGGTGGCGACAGCTCTCCCTTCCAGTCACGCAATACGTGTACCGTGACAATGTGAAAGCTGTTGACTCCACCCTATTCATCAAAAGTGTGAGATTGTTATTGAGATAACAGTCAGCGAAATTAAGCCATGAGACTGCTTTAATTGACGATCTTTACAAGTTCTGAAAAAAAGAATCTGGTCAAGTGATTGCATGCAACATATCTACGTATTTGACTCAGATAATTACCGTCTGACATTTTAAGACAACAAAGGATTTCCCTTTTCAAGAGAAATGCTGAATTTCCAAAACAAATTTGTTGAAGTGTGACTATGTGTATTATGCATACATTGTGGGGTATTTCTTAAATACATATCCATATAGGTATAGGTACCATTGTGTGGGTAAAGCAAAACGGAATCGATCGCTCACCTAGTGCACACCTTGTTAAATGTGAACCACTCATGCACTGCGGTGTGTTTCCAGAGGCGAGAGCCTTAACCGCTACACTATCTGCACAGACGTGATATGAAGGTTGAAGCAGGAGTAGGACAGACAGTCAGAGTGATAGGGATGGCCTTTAGTTTAGACGGGGTAATCCAGCTTTCTGTCAAATAATGAAGAGTCTGCCGGGCTCTACAGGTTCAATCCCGGGACAACTATTTTTCAAGCATCGCTGAATGTTAGTGCTGATCAAAGATCAATCGACCGAGTTTCTTTCATTATCTCATTCATCCTGATCTGAATGTTAAAACTATTCGAAAGGCGCTTCCATTCCGAGACACTTGATAAATAACAGTTCAGGTTGACATTTTGTCAGGGATGAGCCTCACGGCTTATTGCCGTCTAAGCCGGCAACTAGTAACTATGGAAAGTCCATTCCACGCACGACACTGAGGTTTTGATGTTTCTTCTTTACCTTAATTGCTAAGTAAACTCTTAGCTTTAATCTTTATATGCCCTCATAAAACACTTCAACTCTTATCCTAACTCAGCAAAGACTGCTCCAATCAAGGACACAGTTTGAACTCTGCCTTTTTTAAAGATCAAACAAAAACAGATTCCATACCCATATCAATATTTTACTCTGGTAATCTCCAATCTTCCTTTCATAGAAAAAGACATTAGGATGCAGCTGCTTCCTCTCCTGCCGTACTCAGGGACATATTTGATAACCATTAGATAGACCACAAAGGGCATTATCACATTCTCCCTAATACGTCTGGAGCTGATTACCATTAGAGGAAGGATCTGGCAGAGCCATCCAAACCATCTGCTCTAGTGATATGAAGTAGACTTTGCCAGACAACAGACAGACAGGGAACAAGCTTAAAAATCACACCCTGACCAAAAAGAAAAGAAAGAAAGATGTTTTAACAATCCTATCTTCCTCCAAAGGTTTAGCAGCACATTAACCTGTGATTTGCCCAGCAAAGGTCAGTCAACAGACAAGCTAGCAGTTTAACACATTTGTTCACAGTGCAAATGCTTAGCAGTGATTTCATTAGCCATGCTGAGACTGGAATTTACTGTGATAGGATGATGAATTGCAGTGTTATCGAAGGCGCTGAATTTTGAGTCATGCACAGAATAGGGAGCATGACTGGGTATATTTAAGAGGTATTACCAAACTTAAATGTGCTTGTTTTATTCATGCAAAATGCAAATGAGAAAGCCATGCCAGCATTTTTGAATTTCCAAATATGCTTTGGACATCAAAAGGCATGTCTTTGGATGTAAACTCGTCAATTTATACATGCACAAACATTCTGGTTTTCCAAAATATCGTCTAATTGCAAAAAAAAAAAAGATTACTTGCTGAAAATATATTGGAAAATTCCAAATGTACAGCATTTTTTTCTCCATTCAGGACATTCAGTACACGGATATTGACTACATGGAGGATAAAAAAGATTTCACATATGACAAAGCCAAGTTCAGCGAGCTGCCTCTGTTTTCTGAATACCTTCATGAGAAGGGGCAGAGATACATCCTCATCCTGGTAAGATCTATGTTGGTAGTGTATTTTACATTGAAACAAAAAAAAAAGTGCACTTGTCCAAGAAATTCCTTTAGGCAAGCTGTGTTTTGTATTTTCTATCATTTCTGTTTTGGATAAGTTACATCAATCAGTAAGGATTGTGTACATTCCAATATTAAAACATTGATGACACAGGGAGACATGCATTGCAGTTTGTAGTGAATGGGCTTTTGTCTTCTTCATTTGATCCAGCATTTCTGTTTTTATTTTCTCTCCAGGACCCTGCAATAGCTACCAGTAAGAGAGTAGGAAACAAACCATATGAGGCCTATGACCGTGGCACACAGAAGAATGCCTGGGTTACTGAATCCGATGGGAAAACTCCTCTGTTAGGAGAGGTGAGCTTCCTTTTGGTTCAAGACACATATACCCCCAGATTTTCCTACTCTGGCCTTCTCAGTATCAACCCTCCATCCAGTGTGCATGTCTATATCTGCATTTTGTGCAAGTGGTTTGTCATATAGTTGTAAAAATACATCAAGATTGGGCGCGCTGGCGCACTGGCTCATTTCCCGCATGTCTCTCCCCACTCTCTCTCCCTGATTTCCGCCTCTATCCACCTTCCTCTCTCTATAATAAAGGCATAAAGGCCAAAAAGAAATCTTAAAAAATAAAAATACATCAAGACGTCTACATGGGTCAACCCTAATGCTGCAATAACAGGTCAAATGTGAATAAGGGATTAGTGGTGTAGCTCATGACCTTGAATGTTGAAAGCACATGCAACCCCCCCTAAAAAGATGTGAAAATGTTGAAAGGGGGAAATGCATCTTTTATGCCGAGACTCTTGATTTTAGTATGGAAATATTTTCAAAATAGCAGGGACCCTCAAGTGTCAATATGAAATGTAATATATGTTGGATAAGGAGCAGTCTAACTACGTCACAGTAAATACAACATATTATATGGTTTAGAAAAACAGTCAGTGGCAGTGCATTAGCAGTAGTATCTGCAGGAATGTGCTTACTCGTAAGATCTATGTCTGTCAGATCACCATGATATGATATTCATATCAAGGAAGGCCGGCTATGGTTCAGTTGGTAGGGTTGGTCGTTTCTCAACGTGAAGGTTGGGAGTTTCATCGCCCGCCTTTCCAGCCACAACTGGGGCATATGCTTGTTAGATAGATAAGATAGATAAGTTACTTCTGAAGGTCACTGGCCTGAAATTGGCATAGGCGTGACATGCGGTGTATAAGTGCTTTACAAGCTCAAGTCCATTAACCATACTAAGACAGATTGCTTCTAAAACTAGATTCTGTAGAAACGTGTAGCATGTAACTAATCTACTCCTTACTATGTAAGTGAAGGGTAACTAATTTAGGGTGAAATGTAATTTTGATCAAGATTAGGTTGGTAAGGGTGATGCCTCGTAAGTCAATGTGGTGTAACGGTTGTATGCTGTCAGCCTTTGTTACAGACAATACATTATGGATTCAGGTCCTACTGTCGATAAATTGTTAGGTGCTTTTCCAGCACATGCGTGACTCTATTAACAATTAAACATTTTGTTTTGTACAACGCTGTCATGAGGTAAAAGGTCAGCTTTTGTGACATTTGTGCTCATAATGATTTCAGGAGGTTTGAGCCTGATAAAATATTAACAGTAGCTACATAGAGGCATTGAGAGCATGAATAAGTTATACATGTTTACGTTTTTATTTTGGCAATACATTTGCTATAGCTGTTCATTATTGTTTATTCCATGACTCGTAAAAAAAAAATACACCATATCAAAGGTCAGGACAAGGCTTTCCCGCCAAGTCTTTGAGTTTGATCAGTTCAAAAACCCAAACAATCATTACATGCATTCCCTGTGTCCCCATGTGTGGACTGGTTCACCGAAGTCTTAAACTGTAATATCCCCTGATAAAATATCAAGGCTGCACTATGCTATTTTTCTGATCCTCTCTTTTGTCCCACAGAGCAAGTGTTAAACAAATAGCTCTTTCGCAGAGAGGGCTGGAGGTGGGGGGTTAAAAATCTGTTGCACCGATGCTTTTATAGTGTTGCCTTTGATTACCCACACGATTAGGCTCAGTCCCTTTGCTAATCGCTTTTTCATGCCGTTTATAACAGGTCAAACATATGCATTGATTCCGCGTTAGTGTTTAATCTTAAAATGTTCTGCATCATCGCACCAGGGATTAAGTGTGTGTGTGTGTGCGGGGGGGGGGGGGGGGGGGGGGGGCGAGAGTGGGGAATAGAAGTCAGTCTGTTTGTGCATCTGTGTGTATCCATTTCTGTAAATGAGAAGCTATTCTTGGTTGTTTGTGCTTTATGTCTGTGCATGCATGTGTGTAATAATAATTGATTCTAGTTTATTTCCATATGAATGTATGTGTTCTGGTTTTGAAAACAGTGGGGTCTTTGCAGAATGGCCTTTATGGTAGCTGTTTCAGTGATAAAGCAGACACAGAGACAGACGGCAGCCTGGCTTTTATTTCGCATCGAAGATGGCTAATTGCTTGCAAAGATATGGATGAAAGCTTTTCCTGGTGGCCCCATATGTATCAGTGCACGAGTGAAAACGTGACATGACCTCATGCATTTCTACATGGAACTCTTAAGGCAAAAAAAACAAACAAAAAAAGAATAAAGGATGGGGGGTAACGAAAGCAGCTGGAGAGAAAGGAGTTTATGTTGCTTTTAAAGGAAGGATTGACAGACAGTAACACAGGCAGGTGCAGGTAGACTGACAGTCACAAATAATAGATCACAGAGTAATGTACAGGGAGACAGACTGGCTGTCTTTCTGAGTGGTAGAGTGACAAGGAGGTACACAGCAAAGCAGACGCAGTGAGAGACAAGAGGCAAAAGGCAGATTATCAGGTGAACACCAAAATGGACAAAATGGACAAACAGGACGGACAGACGGACGGACGCACGGACGGACAGACAGACAGACAGACAGACGGACAGGCATAAGCTAGAGTGTGATACACAGCTACAAATGCCAGCAGATTTGTTGAAGGTGTTTACTGCCGTGTCAGTCTTTGTAAGCAGCTGGAAACATCAGTCAGAAAAAATGTATTGATGAAGACAGAAAGTAATAAAAATAGATGGAGACTACGACGGGACTGTCAATAAGCTCTGACCTTGAAGTTCTGAACACATGCCAAAAGCATCTGCCTGTAAATCTATTAGGTGTGTGCACGGGCATGTGTGCGAACATGTGAGCGAACAGGAGTGTGATTCATGTCTTTGCAACAAACCGGGTTGTAAAGTTATTGGCAGTGGAAGTAAAAGGTAAAAGATAGCTAGCAAGAGCAACCTTGAGATTTAATATCTACTGTGTTCCATCGACATAAGTGTTCACAGAAATGTGCACTCACACACACACACACAAATGAAATCTCTGCCTTTCTGGGTGGATTAATCATTTTTCTCAATACATGTCATTAAGGACGACTTCTAACACACAGTCACGTCTAGAGATTTCTATTGCATTATCGATTTCTCCTCTCCTCTGTTCTGCTCTTCAACATCTCTCTCTCTCTCTCTCTCTCTCTATCCCCCTCTCTCTCATCAATCCCGCCCCCTCCCTTACTTCATCTCTTGTCTTCTGTTGTCGCTTCGTTGTCATTTCCACATCTCCTAAGCTGTTTCCCCGACATTTCCATCGGCACACTTTTAGCTTTTTGTGAAGCTCAGTACACCTACGCACCCTTATCTGTTGATGCACCTTCATGTTGCTTACATGTTGAGCATCATGCAGTTGAAATTCACATGCGGCTGCATTAGATGCTTTTACAGCTGAAACTAAAAATATTCCACAAAAGGGGAATACAATCATCAGGAAGCTGAGTGTGTAGCTAAAAGTGTGTAGGGTTTTATTGCAAAACTATTTAGTGCTTTTAAACACATTCATCTCACACACTCTGCCTTCTCAGGTGTGGCCAGGAGAGACTGTATTTCCAGACTACACCAGCCAAAATTGCATCGACTGGTGGGTTGATGAGTATGAGCGCTTCTCCCAGGAGATCAAACACGATGCCCTCTGGATTGTAAGTCCTTTTTTTTTTTTTTTTGTAAAAACCTAAAATGAGGAATGTGTATTCAATTATGGTTCTTACTTACCGAAAATTCTGAAACTGACATTACGCTGCAGCCAATTATTGCATACCAGGGCAGTGAGCTTACATTTTGTTGTAATTTTCAGGAGCAATTACACCACTGTGGTTTGAAAAGCACCAAACAGGCTGACACAAAAACAGGCTGGAATCATATTAAACTGTTAATGATTCCTCTGCTGTATTTTTTTTTTCGATTCGCTTCGCTCATTACTTGAGCTGTTTACTGCAGTAATCACCATTTCCCCTTTTACTTTACTTAATAACTTACTGACCTTTGCACAAACCAACCCACTTATCAAAATTGGATTGAGGGTAAAATATTTGGATCTGAATAAATGTTAATTTTAGTGTGTCATGTTTTTAGAGTAGAAAGCTTTTATTTTCTTTAAACAATGAAAAACAAAACAAGGAAGTCCAGAAATCCTGGTTTCAAATGCTGTTATTGCACGTTAGAAATGTTACAACCATTGGCGATAATGATCTGCTTCAATTCATAAAAATTCGAAAATTCGAAAAATACAATTGGGCTTTATTAACCATTGTTTTCTGGTTCACTTGTAGGACATGAATGAGGTTGCTAACTTTAAGAAAGGGTCTACTAAAGGCTGTGCTGATAACAACCTCAACTACCCTCCCTACACGCCAAGTAAGTTTCATATTATTCCATATATGGAGCAAAAGTCAAATGTATTACACAGTCATGGGGAAGCTGTGGCTCACTTGGAGGAGTCAGTTGTTTCGCAAACAGAGGTGCCCGAAGCAAAAATCCATTTGGGGCCCTCTAATCAGCATTCATCATCAACATTACTTCTCTTAGCCGTCTTTTTTCTCTCCTGTAGACGGCTAATTCTCCTTCATTTTTCTTAGTTGACTGTCATATACAAACCTTGGTTTTGACAGCAATGATGCAAGCTAGTGCTGAAAGAGCTGTCAGATTTTTTTTTTTTTTTTTTTTTCCTACTGTCACTGCAGAATTTGCACATTTTAGGTCAATGCTTTGGTTTATATTTGTAAGCACTTGGGGGCCCCCTTCAGTTGCCTGCCTTGCTTGTTGACAAGCAGCGCCTCTGTCGGAGGTTTGATCCCCAGCTCCAGCAACAGTATGTCTGATGTGTCCTTGACCAAGACACTGATTCTCAAGTTGCTCCTGCTGCTTTGTTGGTGGTGTATGAACGTGTAGGAATGGGATTAGTTTCTTCTGATGGTCACTTTATATATTGTAGGAGCCTCTGCCATCATTGGGTGTGAATGTGTAGGTGTGACTTGTGGTGTTAAGGCACCTTGAGTAATCAGAAACTAGAAAAGCTCTATACAAGCACAAGTCCATATGCCATTTACAATCTAATATCACCGTATCTGTGTTCATTTAAGAGGCTTGATTGGAATTGATGATACTGTTGTATTGCCCCTGCTTTCAGTCATAACATGATGCTCTACTGCAACTGTAGAAACAAGCAGACGGTATCATGGGCTTGCAGTTTGTAGCACAAATCCCGGGCATAAGTTGATAAATTCTCCAAAAAAACTCAAAGTAAGTTCATGTCCAGGCAAAAGCTGATCTTAAATAGTGGGTCCCTGGTGAGGAATTTTGGAACCGACTTGTTTGTCTGTTTTTGTTTGGTTTTTTTAACTTAAACTGTGTCTCAGACAAGATGATCATAACTGGAAAAGGCATGCTCCCCTGATGCCACCTTTTTATTGGACCAGTCATCCAATTCCTCAATTTTTTTCTCTTTACTTCACATCCTCATTCTCTCCTCCTATTGCTCTATATATCAATGTCCTTATTTTGCTTTCCTGTTCACTCTCATTCCTATTTCTCTGCTTCCCTTATTGCATCCGATATTTTGTATTCATTCCATACTACTACTCAATTTACCCCTCCTCTTCACCTTCTTCATTGTTCCTCCCCCCCAGAGATCCTGGATGAGGTGATGTACAGTAAGACTCTGTGTATGGACTCCAAGCAGGCCTGGGGGAGCCACTATGATGTTCACAGTCTGTACGGCTACTCTATGGTGCTGGCTACTGAAAAGTGAGTGCATTTACAACAAGTTATGGCAGTTGAGCCCGGTTCTTGTTGGAGGCCAGCTTGCAACAAACCCCTCCAGATTAATGACATATTGGCAGATCTGATTTGCATCGCGAAATCTGAAACATTCTACATACACTGTTTAAAATGAAATGTTTTACAAAGGTCACTGAAAGTTGGTCCGAGAACAGAATGATGTAATTAGTGTGCAATATTGCAGGAGATAAATATGTCCTTTTAGTGCAGCTGTGACTTCTGCCCTGTGGTACATCACGGCATGTGAGCTCTCTAGATTCTGTGTTATGAGTGCAGAAATTGGATTTAATGGGTCCAGTGCCAAGAGAGTTAGTGGATGGAGATCTACCTTGAGTCTGACTTTGGGTCAGTTTAAAGACCCATTAGCTGAGCAAACATACAGGGAGGAAATCAAAAGCAAGTTATGGGATCAATATCATGGCAGAAAAACTATTGCCACTTGAACCATTAAAAACCTTAATAGAAATAATAGGCTTGTTATACATTGAAAACTATTCAATTGTTGCATAATTCCGAGTGCATTGTGAAAACAGATATACCTCATCTTGTGGATATACCATACAAATAATCCCAGTGATGATATTGTGTTGTGTGACTCAGCTCCAGAAGAATTGTAGATAATCTCTAATCCCAACCCAAAATTGGAGAGGTGTAGAAGTTTGGCTCCCTCACAGACCATCATAAAATTGAAGTCATTATAGTCAGTTGAATACATTTGTGGAAGCCTGGCACATTACAGAGTGTTGCACTTAAACATCACAAAGATAAGCTGCATTTTACATCTCGCTTAGTGCAGACACATTTTATAGTCTCAAAGCCCTTAGCTACTCATTTCACACAAGGCTAAAAGTTGGCATCAGTTGCTGGAGTTGTAATTTGCTCTAATGGTGATGGTATGGGAAATTGCGTCAATTAGAAAGGAAGCACACACCTGCACTAATAGGTTTTCAGCTGATGGGAAATAACTTGCCATGAAAGTGAACTAAAGAATTAAATAAACATACACAGACTGATAAAAGATGGTGCCCTAGCCAAGACAACTGGATCGTTCCATTTTCAACAATGGGTTTTTATAAATCTTGCATCAGTCTTAAAAGTATTACATCACCTTTTTCACTTGTGGGAAAAAATCAGCTGCAATTTTTGAGGAGTCAATCCCACCATGAGTGCCAGATGTACCTTTAGATGCCAATAGTAATCATTACATTAGAATATAATGCCAATGTAACCTTTCAGGTATGTCTTTACTACCCCTGAATGAGGTCGCAAAGTGTCTGCAGATTATTTCATAATGGTACTTTTAAACCTGTGTTCTCACATTTAAAAAGAACATTTCTCTGTACTTTTATAAAATTGTCAGAGCCCAGCTAAACACTCACTGGTACCTCCTTTCCTGCCACAACCACAGAAGGAACATTTTACACACACACACACACACACACACACACACACACACACACACACACACACACACACACACACACACACACACACACACACACACACACACACACACACACACACACACACACACACACACACACACACACACACACACACACACACACACACACACACGGTTGCAAATACTCGCACAAAAGGGACACACATTCACTGGACACCCTTATACACAAGTCTGCCAAATTCAATTTACCGACTCACTCTGTTATGGATAGCTCATGGTTACATTGTCTCCTTCACTCCCTCCTACTTCTTCTCCCTTTGCCCACTAATTAAAATGTATTATTGGCAGGAGACACATGTTGTAAACATCATCAGGGCTTTCTATTGTCCTAGAAATCGATGCTTCGATTTCCCTCATCAAACAAAATAATAATGAATAATGGGGAAGGAAAAGTACTACCAGTTCTGGCTTTGTCCCCATCCATTATCTCTTCATCTTGCCCTCACAGTATGTTCTTGTGTATGTGTTTTAAAACTCTTTCTCCCTTGTGTTCTTTTAGCCATCCTCTCCCTCTGAGTCCCCTTGTCCTTTTTATCTTTTGACCCCTCTTTCCCCCCCTCTTGTTCTGCGTCTCTCCTTGATGCTATCCCTTCCATCCCACAGAGCTCTGCAGCGTGTCTTCGGAGGAAACCGTACCCTCATGTTGACCCGCTCCTCCTTCCCAGGTGTGGGAAAGTATTCGGGTCACTGGCTAGGTGACAATGCTGCCAACTGGAACGACATCAAATGGGCCATCCCGGGCATGCTAGAGTTTGGACTCTTTGGGATTCCGTATGTGAGTAAAATCTCACATAAAGTGCACATGTTATTTTAAAGATGATAAGACAAAGTTGCATAGACATTTCTAGCCAGTGTGATGATAGTCCTAACAGAGCTGTGTAGATAATTATTTGATTACATTCCTTACTGAGATTCAAATTTTACTGAAAGAATTTTGGTTTTAAAAGGACAATTTGGAACATTTTGCAAGCCGTTTTAAATTTGATATTTTCCTAGCATTTATCATAAAGAACTTTCTTCTGTTTGATTTTAATTGCCCAAAATTTGGGTAGAAAGAAAACACCAGACATCCAAGAGCCTCCTGACTTCTGGTTAAAAAGTGGTTTTATTAAATTGTTGGATGTGCTATTAGCTGAAAGCTGTAGAGCTCTTCTGTAAAAAAAAAAGAACCATCTAACTGAGTCTGAAATACTCAGCGAGAGCCAGAATGAGCTCTTTTGTGTGATAGTTTAGTTAATATCTTGTGCTGGCACTCTCAGGCATCTGTCATCCTTTTACAATGAATTCA
The DNA here is from genome assembly GCF_947650265.1 of Symphodus melops. NCBI lineage: Eukaryota > Metazoa > Chordata > Actinopteri > Labriformes > Labridae > Symphodus > Symphodus melops. The sequence continues at coordinate 15,803,088 of NC_136700.1, forward strand.
GCTGCTAATTGAGATCTATTTTCCAACATAAGCGTGGAGACAGAGGGGCAGGCAAGAATATTTGGAATAAGATCCATCAAAAACTATGGAAACACATGTATCCTTTTTGTAGGAAGAGCAGCTTGTTAAATGCATTGGACCAGATACACACACTGCTAGTCAGTACCCAAGTACACTCTAGACTGTGTACTTGGATATGTTTGAATCTGTGGAGCATGTAGTTCAACTTGCGGTAAGAAAACGGCAGGGGGTCGAATGCAGACCAACATACACACACATTTGTCCAGCTGTGCACCTCAGGTGGTCTTACGGATGCCAACTACATCCTGGCGGGACTTTGTCAAGCGGATTTTAGGTTTTTTAGCACACACGGAAACCAGAAAAAGAGACAGAAAGAGAGACAGCAGGAGAAATGGGATTTGGATCAATCCCCCCCATTGAGTCTGTTGTACTGTGGCCAGTAGTAAACAATGGAAGCAAGCAGTCTCTGTGGACTGGCCTTTGACTCGAGTCTCTTTCTTGGACTCTGTGGTGCAATTAATGTAAATAAAGATCACTGCCCGCATATGCCTTCTGCCAATAATTCTTGTCAAGTAAGACATTTCAAAAGACCAACGTGTGAGCAACTATCACATTGTTGCATCATTTTGTATTACTGCAGGAGACTGTTGAAACTCAAGCTAAGTTATATTTTGTTCCTACTGGGGATGCCTGGTTTGACATTATGACCATACACAGAGCTACTTGATTCTATTTGCACCCCCCTGTAAGTGGTTTATGTCAAATGGCGAGCCATGTGAAGATTTCAACTACATTTATTTTAACATTTAAGACCTTTATAGAAATATGCTGTAGGTTTGATGTAAATGTCAAGCTATCTTCACCTCATGTGTTTCAGATTGGAGCTGACATCTGTGGATTCTTTGACGACTGCAGTGAAGAGTTGTGTCGCCGCTGGATGCAGGTCGGCGCTTTCTATCCCTTCAGCCGGAATCACAACGCTCAAGGCTACAAGGTACTGTAAAGGTGCTTTCTGCATTTTGTTCAATATTCCGATAGCCTATCTACGGATTACACCCTCATTGTCTGGTGTACAGGGTATATTCTTCTTATAACAGGTATAAAACCTCCAATATTGATGTCTTTCTTTATCCTTAATTATGAGTTTGTTATAAAGTGAAAGCAGTTGAAATGTTGAATAGGGTTTAACACAGAGTATATTAGCTGCTGGACTGGTAAATGGACTTGAGCTTGTGTGGCTCTTTTCTAGTCTTTGGACTACGCAGGAGCAACTTGGGGTTAAGTGAGTTGCCCCAAGCCCCTAACCCCAAAATTCATTGTTGTTACTATGGGTATTGAAAGACCTGAGCCTGAAGTAAAATGTTGCTTAGAAGCCCAGTTCCAGGAGAAAAAAAAAACAATCTTCTGTTATTAACCATTCATTCAACCTTTCTCATAATAAATGTTATCTTGAGACTCTTCACAAAAGAGCAGGTAAAAGACTGTAGTCATTGTACATAACCCATGCACTTTTAACACAGGTCTTTTCTTCCAAACAGAGACAGACTAAAGTGAGAGTCGCATTTCTGATGGAAAAAACACAAGTGTTATAATGACCTGTAACTGAGCAGCTAATCAAGCTAACATTTGCTTGCATGAGTTTGTCGCAATTCTATTCACAAGTGACTATTTAATGTTTGGTATCAGAAGAAGAATTATGTATTGGCAACATAATATGCTCTCAATGGTTTAAATAATATCATTAAGTTTTTGCGATTAAGATCTTTGGAGAGTACAATGAGTTTTCTAGGATCTTTTCGAGCAGCATACAGATTTAATTTCAACCGACTAGGATAATGTTACAAATCTGAAAACCAATCGTGGCCAGGCCTTATTTTAAATGCTATTTTAAATAGAACTGTTAACTGATCATGATTAGTGAGCATAGTGTGTCGTTTACACACTAGCATTAGCTTACTTTACCAAGAGCAAACAGGTACACTTTGTTTTAATAAAGTTCAGGATTAAATGAAGATTGCAATCATCCATCTTTTTACAGCGTTTCTCTGACAATTTTAGTATAGAATAAATAATAGAATAAAACAGAAACACACCATTCAAACTCTGTATACATTGCTTGTTGTACATCCAAATGCATAACACTTCAGCTATTTACTGTTTCACAAAGACGGTGAAAAAAAAAACCAACAAAGCTGGTATTTTAAAGCCTTTGAGGCCTAACAGGAAGAGACTCACAATGACAACAGCTATCGACAGGTACGCTCTAAAGATTACTTAGACTATCATTAAATCAGAGCCACATTTATGTTTCTTCAAAAAGGACGCTATACATGCAATTAGTGAAAATGTTATGGAGAGGCAGGAGAAAACCACCTGCTGAGGCTACAAAAGTGTTTATATTGATGTTTCATACTGTGTTATTATTGTGGATGAACACAAATTACTCGAAAGAGTAAGTCAGAGTCCGGTATTGAAAATTATGGAAATTGTTGCTCTCTCGACATTCTCCATGTGACATTTCCATGCTCATCATTGCTTCAAAAATAGAACAGTGTCTAGGTAGGGAATCAAGGAGGTAAGGGGGGAGGGGCTTAAGAAACATTTTGTGTTGAAAGAAAAGGGGGGGGGGGGGGGGGTGTATGTGCTTGAGGACAGGGACATGATGATGATGAATTTGAAGTACTGTTTTCCCTAAACTAGACAGCTAATGTGTGACCTTTGCTTTGCACTAATCATGGATCTCATCACACGTCCATGCAAGCTAGTCAAGACACACACACACATCCCCCATAACATGTACACCAAGCACCCGCACATACACACACAGATCTTATTGCACTCTCAGAGGTACCGAGGGCATAAATGATTAGCCAGATGAGAGGAGCACGGCCAGTTAGCAGCTAATCACCCTCTCACTCTCCACTATCACAGAAATTAAATCATACTTCTGTTTCTTTCTCACACTTCCACCCTCTTTTTTTCCCCTCTTTCTCTCAAGTTCCCTTTTGCTCATTTTCTGGGCAAACTTGGCTGTTAGATTAGTCCTATGTAAAGTCATTTTCCACTTTAATCATTATAAATAAGGTTAATGTCCACTTATACCTTATGAATAAATTGGTGTTTTTAAAATAAATGGAAATTAACAGTTCCTTGTTTTTCTTCTTACCCCTTCCCCTTAAGCTTCTCGCCCCTGCCACCACTCTACTTCACCCTTTTCTTTCCTCTCACTCAAGTGTGCCTCCATTTTTCTTCACCTATTTTAACAGCACAAAATCACCTTTTCTTTGGCCCCATATGATTAAAAGACATTTTACCTGTCTCGGAATTCTTATTCAGCTTTGGTGTCCATTATCACAAGCCATTAAATGAATCTTTCTGTCTCCAGCCCCAGGATCCAGCTGCCTATGGCTCTGAGTCGGCAGTGGTGGAAACATCTAAACACTACCTTATGATCCGCTACACACTCCTGCCTTACCTCTACACACTATTCTACAAAGCCCACACCACAGGAGAGACTGTAGTGCGTCCTGTCATGCATGAGTAAGTCATTATTGTTGTGTGTTTTCTTTAAAAGCATGATAATACTAACTATTATACTGATTTAGCCAGAGCTGAAGATTCAAAGCAGGGAAACTAAAACTAAACTTTTACTCCCTACTAAAATGTATCAGCGATGAGCACAGCTATTTTGTCACAAAGGACCATGTTTAAGATGTGGATCACCAACCACGTCTAATTTTCAGTTAAATCAGAGTTGTTCCATGTTTGACATGTAACATCTAAACTTGTGGCCCAAGCTGTGAGTTCAAGCTAAAGTTAGCTTTACATTTCTGTCAATTATTTAAACAAAGCCTTTCATGGCTAGTATAAAGAATGACAAAGGAGTCATTTGGGATTTTTTCAATTTACTAATCTTATATTGGCCGACCTGCATTTGTATGGATCTTGGAATAGATACTGAAAACAGGCATCCCATCCTCCACACAGAAACAAGTGTTTTATGTCTTATTCCTTTCTTTTCAAAATGTTTGTTAATTGTTAACAATCTTGAAATAATTCAACTTCAATTAAATGACCTGGCTGTTTTGTGAATTTTTGATTGGTTGTCAGAACATAATGAAAAAGTTAGCAATTCGATACTTTGCTTTGTCATGCTTTAGGTTCTACTCTGACAGCGCTACATGGACAGTGGACCGCCAGTTCCTTTGGGGAAAACATCTGCTAATCACACCTGTACTGGACCCGGTTAGCCAACACACGCACGCACATGCACTACTACAGAATACTGTGTCTTGCGGAGGACGCAAATCACTTACACACACGCACACACACGCACACACACGCGTACCCACACAGACATACATACACAACCACTCTGACCTCCACTGGGAGAACATGACATGGGATTTTCTTTGTTGCCCTCCCTTCCTCTCATCCCTCTTTCTTCTCTCTTTCATACCCTCCTTCTTTTCTCTCAGCTCTAATGAGAGCACTGACCTCATTACTAGCAGATTAGAAGTGTAGATAGAAGTGTGTATATGTGCTTGTGCATGTTTGTCTCACTGTGCATGTCTTGTGTGTACATTTAAATGTGCGTGCCAGCACTTGCATGTGTATGTGTGCATATACACAGCAATTGCGGTCGTGTCAAAGTGGCCTGATTAATAAGCAATTTAGCGTGGCCTCTTGCGAATTAGAGAATCGTGGACAGCGAATTGGATTCGTAGTAGGGCCAGGGATAAACATCAATGTGAGTGTGGACAAGTTTCTAAAAAAAGAAACCGGGGGGGGTGGGGGGGTGTTGTGCTTGCAGTGCCCTGAGGTATGAGCTGAGGTGACTATACAGTTTGCTTGTTAAATTTGTGCATCAAAAGAAAAACAGCAAAAATGACAATCAAAAGGTCATCATGCCAGGGGCATGGACCCCTAACTGTTGTTGTCAAGATCACTGAAAACCATTTTTAGTGGGTGTGTTATACATGTAGGCTGGCACCAATTATGGCCACGCAGCCATTTTCTTGTCCCTTTTAAAGCAATGTGCTCTGCATCAAAGTGGCCTGATAATTGAATAGGGGGGAAATGACTGCAGGAGAAACCGACTTGCAAAGACTTACTACTATGACCTTGATTGTTATGGTGCAAAAAAAAAATCCATGAATAAATGGAAAGTTTGTTGTATAAACTTGGTGACAAAATTTTTTTATTGAATTTTTGTACACACATCACACTCATCCTCCATCTATGTAAGGAGTGTAATATTGAGTTAGAATGAAACCTTTTTTCCCCCTCTGCTTGAGAGAGTTGAAATCAATCGGACCAACATGATATTGAATGTTAGACAACCTGAGTTTGTAGGTTCACATCAACAAAAACCAAAGCTCAACATGCTGTTTGATCAATAGTACCAAGGTTTTCATACTGAACCTCTCTCTGACTCATAAACTGGAGTTCATGGCAGGTAAAGAAATATCAAACGGGTAAACTTTAGCCATGAACAATCACAGCAAGAGTCAGGCCGTCTCATACATTTTTTGACGTTTTCTTCAATCACTTGTACTTCAGGGTTAAACAGTCTTTTTTTTCTTGTCATTGTGACCAGAGGGGTCTTCATGCACGCACAACAAAGAAGTGAAAATACACCTACAGAAACAGAGCAGTTTTTTATCTATGACATTAGCTTTTTAGTCTCCGAAGATTCCAGCTATTCTACATAAAAGAGAAACCTTTCAAAAGGAAAGATTTGAGGTGGCTAAATGTCCATCCACTGTGGTGACAGGTTACTGCTGAGCTGTGGTGTTGTGGTGTAAACCAGGGTAAGTGCAGGCATTAAGAACTGAGTGCCGACTATCGGTTCCAGATGCATCAGGCTGTGAAGTGCCACATGACGAGATAGTGTCAGCTACTCCCGTAAGGTCACCGGCTGGGTCTTTAACAACCCTTCACATCCTTCCTTCAAATTCCTCTTTCATTATTCTTATCCGTCTCTTTCTATTTATTGGTCTGTCCACCTGCCTCTCCCTTGCTCTAATGATGCTCCCGCTCTCTCACTCAGATCAGTCAGTGCTTTAACCTTGATCTCGGTGATAAACTGGGGTAGATCTCCTTCACTCTCTCTTTCTGTCATCCCCTCTAGTCTTCATCCATGTTTCCACTCTACCGCCTCTTGCCCGCTACTCCCTTTTCTTTTTAGTGTATCCTTTCATCAAACGTTGGCTCCCTTATCTCATCTGCATTCTCTTAATCAGCTGCTGTCAACTCACCCTTGTGATCCCGTTTCATTTCATCCCATATGCCCCCCCCTCCCCCCTTTCTGTCTTTACCTCTGTATCTCTCTCTGGCCCTCATCTACCATCTGATCATTCTGCCAGCATGAATCTTTGGCCCAACTGATCAAAACTTACCTCATGGCTAACTGTGCTTCAGTACTCTAAATGAGGATACAGGCCTCACGCCTTGTCCCTCTCAATCACAGTTAGCAGCAGTGCTAAGTCCCGCAGTCCCTTCGCATTTGTCAGCAGAGTGAGTGATTGGCGCCGTTAGCAAATCAGACACCAGAAAACGAGGTAGAGGGGGAGCATCTATTTCCCCAGGCCGTAACAGGTGATCTGCCTCAAACTGCAAATTTGCCCTCCTAAGGGGACATTATATCATTTATTTCACTTAGCTGCCCATTGGAGACATATTTCTCTATCAAATTTTACTGAGCTTAAGTACTTCTTGCTTTTGCATTTGAAATGTTTAAATCTGCAGCTGTTTAAATGTTCCCCTTTTTCTTTTCTCTTATCTGTTTGTTTTCCTTGCCTTCCACCGTCTTCCTTGTTCCTATAATAACAGGCCCTGGAGGAATACAAAATAGGACAGCTGTAGAGAGAGAACACAAGAGTAAAAGAGCTTGATTTTGGTGCCACTAGTATCTTTGACAGACAGCCATGGCCTGCACAGCTACAACACTGTGTATTTCACTATTCGGTCAGGTTTTGAGAAGGACCTGTGGTTTGCTCTTTTCTTTGGCTGCGCCCTCTGTGTTTATCTTCCTCTCTCTCGCTCTGTTCGGCCTTGTCAGAAAGAGCGGGGAAGTGACAAGGCTATCAAAGGCATGGCGCTCATCTATTGATTGCTCCTGTCTGTCCCCCACCTTAAGCCATCAAAGGTTGTCACATATCAGTTGCTGCTTGATGCTGAAATGTCACAAGGGCTTTGTGGGAACTTTGTATCAGATGATAGGCATTTTTTTTGAAATAACCCTGCTTGATGGAAACTTTTTATCTTATTTCTTCTTTATTATGAGGTTACTGATTTATAGCAGTATGATATTTTCATGCCATCCTCTGTGATGTATTACACCTTGGAGGGGGGTGGGGGGTTATACTATTACAACATCCTAAGCGCTGTATGTGTCAAAAACAGGTCCGACTTACAGAAACACAAATCTAACACAGACATGCTTTAGCATGATAAACACAGAGCTGACACATTTTAATCTGTAAATGACGGAGCAGAGCCATGGATTTTTAGATGTAGTGGCAAAAAAAGAAAAAGAAAAAACTCAAAACATTAAAATTATGAAATTCAGTGAATCAAATATGGACACTCGTCTGATAATTTGTTTTGTTCTGTGCAGGGTGTTGACATGGTGCGAGCGTACATCCCAGACGCCGCGTGGTACGACTATGACACGGTAAGACTGTTGAGCTCCTTTTAAATGTGTGACAACAAAAGAAGTTACCAAATACAATACTCAAAAATACAAAATATCAATATAACATTGAAATGAGAACTGCATCAAGTAAAACTGTTGTTTTACAATACATGGAGGATAATTCATAATCTTACAGCAGGCACAATACATGCCTACATGTTTTAGATTAAACTCCAGATGCTTATTGTTCTCCCAATGAAGTAAACATCATAATTGTTTTTGTTTATACTGTATGGTGGCCATACAATTCTACCAGACAATATAGGAACGCTTGCTGTATCTTTTTATTAAACAGAACAGTGTGGGCGTTTCTTTTCCTCAGCCCATTTACATTTATGAGGAAGGCAGATGATGTATAAACAACATGTCTTAATGTTATATAATCTGATTCGTCAGCACAAGGCATGAAACAAAATGTAGAGTTGACTCAACATCTACGACACAGTTTTTAGAAAGTATACGTCCAAAGCCAATTGCATTGAAAACTAGAAAATGGGATGATAAGTAAACAAAACAGGATTAATTGCAGCGTTACTGCGTTTGAATACATTGATTGTACAGGTGTCTCTAATTGATTTGCAACATCAATGCCCACTGTTTAAGCAGAAATGTCGCAAACAGGCTTAAAAGTGTTATGTGACATCAGGGGAATTAACACACACACAAACACACACACACACACACACACACACAAAGGATCACATGTATCACATGAAAGTCTTTGCCCGGAGTTCTTTGTTTGAGACTCAGACACGAGATAAGAAAGAGCGAGAGTCAGGACAAAGATAGAGTGGAAGAGGGGAGTGGGAAGAGAGGAGAGAGACTATCTCCCTGACAGAGAGATAAAAGAGGTGTTGAGCTCCTTTGGGACCTTATTTGGGCATCACAGTGGTGATGTAAAGTGCCCACTGATCAGATGAACGATTAGATTGGCTGTCTTGCTGCCGGCCCCTTGTCCTGGTTGGTCCCCAGGGATTTTCTGGGTAGGATGGTTGAAAGGATAGTGGGGTGTATTGATGTAGTGTAAATGACCATGAAAAACAGGTTACATAGGGAGGTAGTTATGGAGGATGGTGGGATGATAGAGCAAAACAAAATAGATTGGAGATGAAGGAAGAGAAAGTGGGAATGGACAGTCCATGACATATAGAGAGGGAAGATGGACGGAAAAAAAGAAGGAAAAAAAAGGGGGGGGCATGTACCATATGTGGAGGAGTGAATAGATGGGAGGATTGGCCAACAGCAATCAGGAGAAGAAGAGAAGACAAGGCTGTTGAAGACCTCCTTAAGGCAGACAATGAGGGCGTGATAAGATCTGAAATTGCTTGTAGACGCTCCATTAACTCTAGCCCACACACTCGGCGATACTCTGCTGCACTATATAAAAATGGTACATGCACACGCACTTCTATGGGTGAGGATGGAAATGGGATAAAAAAAAATAATTAGATCACCACTAGAGAGAATAACAGGAGAAGGAAGTAGGTGGAGAGAGAATGAGAGAAGATGGAGGGAGAGACTTTGAAATTGTTTGAGGCTGGTCTGAGGAGTCTGTCCTCAGGGGGTCTGGAATTAACTGTGCTCTCTATCAGAGCCCTCAGAGAAATGAGTGATGGAGCGGGGGGGGGGGGAATTTGTGTTTCTGTCTTTCTCATCTGAAGCGCTGCTTTGCAAAACAGCACAGTCAGAGATCTTATTGTAAACTTGTCAAAAGCAACACTTTTTTTGTCATTCATCAAGTGAATGAGTCACTGCATCCTCAACACTTTAGTTAAATGAACTTGTAAAAAATGTGTTACGCTACATCAAATCCACCAGAACACGAAGCAGAAAAATAACCTATTTAAATGGTTTCTTTACCCAATTTACAAAACAAGACTTCTCATTCATCTCTTGTAACTTTGCATTCCGTGTTGCACCTATGAATAAACCTTTGTTTCATGTCAGCTGCAAACCTCGATATGAAAAGACAAATTATGCTTTATTTATTAGTACACCTTAGAAATCTCAGTGTCCACTTTACTCTGTCCACAAACTTTGTTCCTCATAAAAGTAGTTCCAACTTAAAGGTATATTATGTGAAATTACTGCACCAAAATATCTTAATTAATTAAAATGGATGAACAAGGATATGCCTGAAAAGGAGTAGGAAGAAGTTTCAAAATGATTTAATCCCACCCCTTTTCCATAGTTTAACAATCAATTTATATTAAATTAAATTCCCCATATTCTGTTTTTCATTTACAATCCATCCATATACAACATGCAATCCACTGTTTTTCCATAAATATATGTATACGTGGATCTGCTATTATTTTCTACAACTTAGTGTAGATTGTTTTCATTGGGGTTGGGGTGAGGTGGAGTAACAGGAAACAAAACCATGATTCCCCACTGGTTTGATCTCATCTTTAGTTATTGTTTTAATTTAAAGGCCACTGGCAGAAAAATGTACATATAGTTAGTATGATACAAAAAAATGCTGCAGTACCATTGATGCCACTTGTGAAGGTAAAGTCAACCAAAAATCAAAGTCGTTATTCAATTGTTTTTGTGTTAGATTGTAAAGCCGCTTTGAAAACATCTGGCGTATTAGTTCGACTAGAGGCCCCGACTTGTAATGGATTCATGAACAACAACAGTAAACACACTGTCTTCTTAAACTGAAGGGGACTCGAACAACATCTACCTTCTTTTAAAAACTGCAATTTCATTCAAGAACAAATACTAGTATTTTCCACTTCAGGCTTGTGCAAAATTAAGCCTTCTGTCCTTATATCCAATTGGGTGACGAGAGGATTGTGTTGTGTTGCAATAATAGATTTTGTTGTCCTACCAAATCAGATGCAACGGGTCGAACAGCGCAACACACTTGTTGATATGCATCTGCCTGCTGACAAGCTTGGCCTACACATCAGAGGAGGGGCAATCCTTCCAACACAGACACCTGATGTCACCACCACCTACAGGTATACACATACACACAAATATAGGCTTGAATAGTGTGAATCATATCAATCTTTCATATGCAGTAATTGCATGTGATCTACATTCATATTATCATGCAGACACTCAAAGGCACAGCCAAGGATTAACTCATGCTCACTTATCTAAGCATATTTATATCCTGTTATGTTTGAGTCTTCTTCACACATGTACCTCCTTGATGCACTGAGTACTGCTTACATGTGCATATGGTGTTTCTGCTTTTGCGTTTGTTTGTGTGTCGGTATAGTCGCCTTAAACCCATGGGTTTGATCATTGCTCTTGATGACAACAACCAGGCGTCTGGGGAGCTATTCTGGGATGACGGAGATTCCAGAGGTAATGTGTGTGTGCAAACATTGGTGTGTGTGTGTGTGCGTGTGTGTCGGAATGAAGGGTTTTTTTTATGTTATGACGAGTCATCACAGGCTTTTTAATGAGTATTGCATTGTAGCACTGTTGTTCTGCGCACACTGTCTTACTAATGACATTCACATTTACTCTTTTTACAGACACAGTTAAAACCGGCAACCACATCCACTACCAGTTCTCCGTTGTTTATGTAAGTTTCCCTGCACGAATGTACAACCATCTTTTAAACCGAGCCAACATATTTCTTCTGATCCAAACTCAAGTTTATAGTTCAAAACCACCAGAGGCTTCAGACTTCCCCCAGTTCAGAGCACCAAGCATGATTGATCCATGGTGCACGCCGGAAGCTTTGTTAGATCAAGTACTGCATGTTCCACAGCACTCAGGATTGCATGCATGTAAGAATGCTGATGTTTTTTTTTTTTTCTTCTGTATGCTAGCATCGCAGTGGAGTGACAGAAAATCCATTGGAACAGCTGTTTGACTCATGGACTAGAGCTTTGGGAGTTGATAAGCTAGTTGCTTTAGCAGTATATCTGATAGAAGCAAGTGACTGAAGCTGTAACTGGTGTGCATTGCTATGGGCTTCATCTCTCAGATGTTTTAACATGTCAGTCTGTCACCACTTAAAAGAACTTGCGGTTTCTGAAGGTTGAGTTAAGCATATTAATTCTGTGTCATCCACAGGGGGTACTGACGATGCAGGTGACACACGCTGGCTACAAAGACCCAGCAAACATTAAGTTCACGAACATCACTGTCCTCGGTGTGACTGATCCACCCACATCCGTCTCTGTGACTCATGTTGGCACTGGATCGCATGGAAACACTACCACCGAATTGCCAAGCAGCAGCATCCAGTATGACGTAAACAAGAAGGTAGACACACACAGTTCTAACTATTTCAGTTCAAATGAAAAAATGAAGTAGAGCAATCATTCATTACTTAATATGAAGGGAAGTAATTTAAGAAATGAAAGAGTTGCATCACTCACAACAATGTAGAATGACTTCATAAAGGATTTTTTTTTGCGATGAACGACTTACACCAGGACTGGATTCAAATAGAGGGTAAAATCAACAACTTGATCAGATCATAACTTTGGTGTTACAATTCAATCTCAGTTTTTCACAATCCAGCAGCAGCAGATGTGAATGAAAAAAAATAAATTGTAATGGACCCTTTCCACCCAACATGGAAAAACTAACAAAGGTTGTTACATGCCAATGAACTTAAAGAATTGAGCATCTGGGGACTCTTGATTTCCTTCTGGAGGTTTAAAGAGACCCAAATATATCTTTGAAATTGATCTTCCATACATCAGATGGGGATAAATGATGCTCTGCTAAATGTATATGGACAAACAATATTACACACAAATTAAGACAATTTGGAAAGTTTTTCATGGGCACAACTCACAACCATCTTGGATGCTCATTGCACAAATGCATGTTTCTTACAAAACCTGAAACATATACGATATACGATTTATTGCCAAGAAACATTTTCAACAAAGAAATTCCAAATACCAAAATACTCAACAATTTCTTTACTTTTTGTGTGACTTTTATGTGATTTATATGCATGATTTTGTTTGTTAAAATTTAGACGAGAATTCTAAATTTCAAAATAGAATATGATCAATTGTTCAAGTGTTGGTAGTTAATTAATAAAAGATAAAAAAATAAAGCAAAGTTGGGATTTGTGTAGAATATGCATACTTCATTCAACGCCACTCTGACAGCAAAACCTTCCTGCACAGATGCAGGACAGACTCAGGCTGGATGACTTCACTCCTGCTTATTCATGTTGGCATCTGCCATTTGTTTCAATAAAACCAAACGTGAAACCATTACTGTAAATTTCAAGGTTAGCCTCTAAGTGTAAGAAATGATAACAATGTTAGCCGAGAACAGTGAGCGCTCTTTGTGAGTGTGTAAGTGTGCGTGAGGACAGATAAAAAATAAGAATGAAGAGGAGGGCCGAGAGAAACCATTCCACACAAGGTTATGAGCAAAGAGGCGAGAGTCTATAAAGTGTCAGGAGGTTTAGTTAACTAATAGTTGAAAGATTTGCTTTGTGTGTGTGGTTGTGGTTATATGCCTGTGTAGATTCTCAAGGTCTCACTGGTCTCGCACACACACACACACACACACACACACACACACACAAGCATGCATCTATCAAATCAGTCGGAGAGTTAATCATTTCCTGGGGGTGAAGGGTAAATGTGCTGTTAAACCTAAACACTGGCTTGTCATGTCCATCAGTCTTTGTAAGTCTTGTCGGGCCTGGGCCTTGAATGTAGTTCACAGACGCCAAATACGATTAGTTCTGTATAGAACACTATACGCTGCCAGTATTTTATGCCTCTATTTCCTTGTGCTTTTTATTCTGACCTCATTTTTCTCCTCCTCTTCCCTTCAAAGCCTGTAAATATACCATTGCCCATTCCATTTGCAGCATTTCCTTCTTTTTATCCAAAACTGTGTGTTGTGCAAGATGCTTTTTTCCCACAATAGAATTACTGAAGCATAGTTTCGAAAAAAAAAAAAAAAAAAAGAAAAGGGAAAAAAAGACACTGACAAAAATCTCAGGAGTCCCCTCAACAGCTGAGGATGGTTCAGATGGTGACTGTAGTGTCTAGAGTGAAGGGGGCTCCCCGAGATTTGTTGTGAGAATGAGTCATAATTCCCAACAGAGGCTGTTGAAACAGCGAGGGAAGTTAACAGCTGTGTCTTAATTGATAGCACACGCAACACCAAGCCCAAGTTCCTTTTCAAGGAAGTGTGTCTGGGCTTACTTGCATAAAAGGCTGCAACTTGGGGTCGCCGGTGGCGCAGCGGCAGTGCGCGCGACCCCACGTATTGAGGCTCAGTCCTCGCGCGCGGGTGGCCCGGGTTCGGGATCGCGTCCGGCCTGTGGCCCATTTCCCGCATGTCTCTCCCCACTCTCTCTCCCCCTTTCCGACTCTATCCACTGTTCTCCCTCTACAAAAAAGGCCAAAAACAAATCTTTAAAAAAAAAAAAAAAAAAGGCTGCAACTTGAGAAGAATTTTTTCACATTGGCATCTTTGGATTTCGACATTTTTTACTTCCCCCCCATCTTTCCCTTTATGCACACAGGTTTTATTCCTGCGTGGCCTCAACCTGACTCTGGGGGAATCATATCTGGTGCGTTGGGAACTGGTGGCGGAGGAGTATCAACGCTTTGATTGCCATCCAGAGGATGATGCTGATGAGGCTAAGTGCAAGGCCAGAGGGTGCATCTGGAAGGTAACTTTCATATGCACGTGCGTGCAGTATTTCTTCATTCTATCATTCAACCATACCAAATGTTGCTTTTCTCTCTCTATATCCACTCAGCAAAGCACCATTGGAAAAGTTCCATGGTGCTTCTATCCAAATGACTACGGATACAGCATTACAAAATCCGACGAAACTGACTCAGGAATTACAGTCGATATCACTCGGAACAACAAGTACAGAAGCAGTTACCCAGGCTCCCCAGACGTCAACACACTCCGCGTTGAGATCCGTTACCACAGCAGTCACATGTTGCAGTTCAAGGTGTGTTTTTGTTGGTTTATGCGTGTCAGTGTCTTTCTTCAGACTTTTTGTTGTCTGTATAGATATGAATAAAGTCACACACTTGCATCTCCTCCCTTTCCAGATATGGGACCCAACCACAGATCGTTTTGAGGTTCCAGTGCCGCTTTCAGTACCTCCAGTACCTGAAACTGTTGAGACCAGGAGGCTGTATAAGGTCCGAGTTATCAACAACCCATTTGGCATTGAGGTCATTCGGAAAAGTACAGGAACTAAAATGTGAGTACTTGTACAGTACAAGTGTTTTTTTGTTTTTGTTTTCTGCATTATTTTTATTCAGTTCAATGAGTTTGGGGTTCATTGATGCTATTAGGGGTGTCCACGGCTCCGTTGGTAGAGTTGTCGTCTCTCATCCGGAAGGTCGAGGGTTTGATCCCCAACTCCTGCGAGCAACATGTGCGATGTGTCCTTGGGCTAGACGATTGCTCCTCCTGCTGTGTCAGGAGCGTATTAATGTGTATGCGGGTCACTGCTCTTGCGCTCAATCTGCCTTTGAATGACCCACAAAATAAATGTTTAAAAAAAAAAAAAAAAACAGTTATCTTTCCGGAAACGTTCCTTCCTCATTGAATATCAACAAGTCAATACTGTAGCTGTAATTAATTTGCCAGCCCTAAATAATTATATCTCCCATTATGTTACATGTGTCATACACAATCATACAAAACAGATGTAATTGTTTTAAATAGGTTAAGGGACTTTTGAAACATTCTGGAAATTAGGCAAGGCAAGTTTATTTATATAGCACTGTTCAGACAAGGCAATTCTCAGTGCTTTACAGACATAAAAACAGAAATATATTAAAACAAAAGCTTGAGAAAAGAATGCAACAGAAATTTTAAAAAATAATTAGAAAAATAGATTTTATGAATGGGACTATTTGTAGTTTTATGGACCAGTTCAGTATTCTTGTCAGGTTATGAAATAAAATAAGCGACTGGAGCCAATCATTCTCACCTCTTAAATGTGAAGTTTCGGCTTGTTGCTAGCAAGGGGAGAACAAAACACTTTTGTACCAGCAGCTACAGCGCTACGTAAAAAAGCTAGCATAGGATGATGCACTTAACTACACCAGGATATTCTAGACCTTCGAGTGGGTGTCTGTAAGGACTGTGCCATGACCTGATGTAATCCACAATGCTGGGTTTTTTTTGGGGGGGGGGGGGGGGTTTCCCCTGTCTGGTCTTTTTAACCTTAAATTTGTATAGTTTTGCATTCTACAGTATGTAGTGTACTTATTGAAAAAACTCAATCTGCTGTCTGCACAACAAATGTACCTATCAAGGTACCAATAAAGGAAACTTCAACCCATGAATATTAAATTGCAGATGACAAAAACTGAAATATTCTGTCAAACTAACAGTTTGAAATTATGGCTTACTTTTCTGAAGTCCCAAAAGAGGCACGAGAAATCACTGGGAGGTAAGTGGTTGGCAAACTGACAAACTGGCAAGCAGAGGAAAAGGGAGACTGACACTATATGGAGACAGAGGTAATCAGACACAGCTGAGACTAAAGACACAGGTGAAGACAATCAAGGCAATCAAAAGGGAGGGAAACCAGACAAACAGAGGAAGTAAGACAAGACAGGAAAAACTAGGGTCAAGAGCTACAAAATAAAACGGGAAATGTAACCTTGACAATGTGCGCAGCGACAAAAAAGAAGATAAGAAATGACAAAATAAAACAGGAAATGCTAAAAACTTAACCTGGAAACAATTGACACAAAGGGAGAAAGATAAATCCAAACAATAAAATAAACCAAAAAAATCCTTAAGGTAATCATATTAACCACAGGTTATGTCATTTAATTATAACATGGGCATCTTTGTTTTAATTAGTTTTTTTCTGTTGCTTCCATTTGCCTGATAAAAAAAACATCTAACCCTCCTTTTGCATGCACATTTTACGAACACCTTTTACCCTTGACGTCAATTTGACCACAGCAATTTAAACCTCCAGAAAATTAAAATGGTATCCATGTTTATGTGTCAGGTACTTTACGTTTGTTCGTTGAATTTATAGCCCTTTAGATTTAGAATGAAAAAAAAAAAAAAACATTTCTGTTATCAAGAAAGGTAACATATAGAACTGTGTGTTTGGGGTCGGTTTGTTCAAAACAATCACAATTTCAAAGATTGAGAGGGATTTTAAAAGTAATACAGCACATCATCATCATCAGAACATCAGTAAAGAACACATGACAGTTCTTTATTTACAAGAAACCTAGCTCTAACACTACACAAGGGTTATACAGCTAAAGATCCTGAAAGAACACCAACGTGTATAATATCTGTACAGGACATTGAAAACATATCATGTTAATTTTACATTTACCCAGTGGTAATAATAAGAATAATAAGAATAAGAATAACAATAATACTGTTTTTTTGTAAAGCAGTTTACATTTGTGAATCTCAAAGTGCTACAGAGTTTAACAACAAAAATGGTCTTCTTTAAATTATCTCCTTTAAATTAAAATGATGTCAAGACATTACACATTGATTTGGGGTCAAACTAACCTAAACAATAAAAGATGGGTTAAACAGCACATAGATATGTCCTAATTGATAAGTGAAATTAATGTCTGTTCCACGCAGCCATGCTTATTTTCCCATAAGCACAATGCAAAATCCTCCCCTATAGGGCAACAACTTCAAGTGCATTTTGGAAAAAATAAATGCTCCCATTAACAAACAATAACATAAGACCCGGAATAAACGTTCTCTTCAATGATTACCATGCAAGATACCATTGTTTATTTAATCTCACAGGAAGATGAAAACGCCACTCCTCTGGCACTGTTAGAAATGCTGAGAAAAAATTCACCCCATGTATTAGCGCCTAAAGTAGCTTCCTCTTGTTCAGCAGTCACGATGATGTCACATGAGGCAGCTGGGAGTCTGAGTCTTTTAAAAGCATATCTTCAAGCCAGGCTGACATTATTTTGTTGTTAAGCTTTTCTTTTTAGAAGTGTCATTTGAAATGTTGCTAATTAAAATGTATGAAGTATATTGAAGGGATGCCTGCAGTTCCTGCCTGCACTGGCTATTATGCTTATTTGTGTCAAACATGTACTGAATAACCTTCTTTGACAATAATTCCCCCCCCCCCCCCCCCCCCCCCCCCCCTTCATCTCTCACTGATTTAATCCCCCGTTGCTTTCCACAGTTGGGACTCGTCTGTGCCAGGTTTCACATTCTCAGACATGTTCATCCAAGTGTCAACTCGACTGTCATCGGAGTTTGTCTACGGCTTTGGAGAGACAGAGCATCCCACCTACAAGCACAACCTGAACTATCACACCTGGGGCATGTTCTCCAAGGACCAGCCTCCTGGTGTAAGTATCACACTTAAGCGCATACTGAGACTTCACAAAAACACTTCACACTGTCAACACACAGATTACTGGCATCTTATCGGTTTGAAAAGATGTTTGACTGGTAAGGATCTCAATAGAAAAAACTTGACTTCGAACTAAATTATTGTTTACAGCAGAGCTTCCTTTGAAAGCATTGGCATGTTCCATCAAACCTAGTATTGAGCTTGTTACGGAGCATGAACCACAGCAGCCTGCAGTGGATGTCTTTAACGTCAGACCCTCCAGAGACTGCAGAGGTGACTTGTAAACAACCTCTCTGCTCAGTATGGGAACTTGTCTTTCTCACATTGGTGTCACTTTGATGTGTTGCTCTTGATGTGAGCGGCAGTTATGGAGTGTCATCATGTTTTCCCTGCTGGTGTCAAGGCCAGACAGGATGATGTTTCCACCTGCATCAGCATTATTAAGCCTAATTGCTGAGCTGTCAAGAATGCTCCACAGGGTTCAGACAAGTGTTATGGGGCCCCTCGGAGAGCAAGGGAATTAGAGCGAGGGTGCAATATAGGGAAAAGTGGAGGAAAATTAGTTAAAAAAATAAAGAGCAGATGGATCACAGGATGTTCAGGATGTATATTGTGTGATTGGTTTATCGAAACCTCAACAGAGACGAGCAAAAAAACGCAAAGTGACTTTGTTCAAAAACTAACGCCGTCATAGGTTTTGCATTTCTTGTAAAATAAATTTGGAATAAAT
Source organism: Symphodus melops (assembly GCF_947650265.1). Lineage (NCBI taxonomy): Eukaryota > Metazoa > Chordata > Actinopteri > Labriformes > Labridae > Symphodus > Symphodus melops. Next base: position 15,821,850 of record NC_136700.1, read on the forward strand.
TCCATTAAGTGTATACCACATCACCCACCAGCACTTTGAGGCAGCAGAATGGAGTTGTATGTTGCACATACTTGTGGATAATCATTACCCATAAGTATTAGCATGTGCTAATGAGAGTATTGGTAAAATAAATATATTTTTTTATAAGCTAGGCTAAGATCACTGTTCAAACATATCTGAACAGCTGTCTTCAGAGGTCACTGGAGGCAGAGACTTAAAGGGATACTTCACCCATTTGCATGAAACTGTGTTTCATTAGAAACATGGTAGTAGTGTTGAATGGTCGTGAATCCAACCCTCATTTTGCCCTGAGACGAGAAAAATGTGTTTTTCTTTGCTTGAAAGTTTTCTTCATGTGATGCAAGAAAAAACGTTTTTCTCGTCTCAGGGCAAAATGAGGGTTGGATTCACGACCATTCAACACTACTACCATGTTTCTAATGATACTAAGCTTCATGCAAATGGGTGAAGTATCCCTTTAATAGATAAAGGCCCTGACAGTTCTATCAATAACTTCTCAAGGCAATGAGGAGTTCAAGCAAAGCCATACAGTTCACCTAGACATGAATGGATGACTTCTATTGGAATGATGATCGAGGGACTGCCATTGTAAGCCAGCTCAAAGCCAACTCTGGTACAATGCAAGCATTGAGAAAAATGTTACTCTGTTGTACACAATGGAGGCGATAATTTTTTGTCATCAACCGTGTTGTGTGTCATGTGTAAGAGTGCGTAATTGGGCTGCGACAGTCCATGTGCGTTTATTATGAGCCTTAGAGAGAGACCCAGAGAACGCTCAGTGGCTGTCACTCTGTGTTTGTGGACGAGACAATGACCTTTCTTCTTCTCAAGTTAGGCCATAACACCATGCATCCGAGGCCACAAGGACATATGCACTCAGAACGAAAAGCACGCATTCCAACATCCCAAGCGACTCCTCAGAGCTATTGTATTATAGTTTAACCACTTCTCATGAACCAGAAGAGGAAGAGGCTGATGGAGTGTGACGTGCCCGTGAGTTTTCTTTACAGGGCCTTGACATGTGAAAGTGGCAGGTCTCCTGTCCCCCGCCACCTTTCTATCTGTTCCTCGTAGCCCAGTCTGTCGTGTTCCATATACGTCTAAACACTGAAGGACACAATGGGACCCTCACTTTGCAAAAGGACAATCATAAAGTGCACATGCTCAAGCTTCTCACAAAAGGGCAACATATTGTTACAAAGGCAGAAGTTCTGATCTGTTTGGATCAAAACCCCGGTGTCAGTTGTCTGACGAATACAGCAAACCTATTATTTACAGAAAAAATAAGGTTTTGTGTGTTTTACCTTATTTTCCATCATGTGGGCAATCAAAGACTGTTATTATTATGCTAATATTACAGTGTTGTACTTTTATAAAAAGGGAGTTCAGGTTTATCTAACTGTTTGTATAAATATTATATAATATGGAGCAATGTATAGTCTACCAGGAGAGGAAATGAGGGTGCACATATCAGAAAGACTCAATAGAAATGTTATGTTAGAACTATATACAATTTTTTCTGTCTGATCCAATCCATGACAAAAATCTACAACAACAGCTTTCTGATCGTTCAACCAACAACAGGACGCGTTACCTAACTATACAGCTGTGTATGCAAAACATCAATCAAAGCAATTAAAAACTAGCATCTCTACAGGAAAAGGTTTTTATTAACCTTTGATAGACTGTCAGCAAAAATAGAAAGGACTTTAAATATGAGATCAAATCTTAGGCTGGTAACCACAACAAAGCAGAGCTGCCGTTTATGTTAATGCTCTGTTGGAACATGCAGAAACTTTCCGATTATATCATAGTATCCAGAAGCAACTTATGTCAAAATAACGTCCCAGTTCTTTATTGAGCTCTTCAAACCAAAGCTGGGACATTTTTTATTAATTTGTAAGAAGTCAGTGCACATTTACTTGCACAGAGGATGCTTGCAGGAAAAATGTTTCCTGTTTTTGGAGAACTGTCGTGTTATGTTGACAGTATTGGGAACAAGCGCAGTGTGGCTGCGTTGTTGTCATATCCCAAAAACCCTGATGAGAAATTCCTTTTCAGGTGTTAAGGAAATCCAGAACAAACAGACGAAATCTCAGAACAAATCAGTCATCTAACCAACAGTCACTGATCCTCTGTTACTCCTGCTCCCTGTCTCTCTGCTACAGTACAAAATGAATTGCTATGGAGTGCATCCCTTCTACATGGGCCTTGAGAACACTGCCGATGCTCACGGTGTGCTGCTCCTAAACAGCAATGCCATGGGTAAGCGAGACACACATTCAAGCAAGCAAAGCATAAGGGCACCCACTTCATGCTGAGACGTAAACATGGATTGCCAGTTGATGCACATACCCCATTATTCAAATGAAACCAACAATCCTCACGCAAACAAATACACACACGTAAACAGAAAGCTCTTATGTATTAATGAACAGGGCCACTCTGCATGTTCTGAGCACATGTGCTTTGATAGAGAGTCTTATGTAAGGTCAAGACATTGCAATAAGAACACTCTGCTCATCATCATGTTTTTATGTTTGCATAATGAACATCAATACAAACTGTGTACACATCTATAAACATACTGGTATATTCTCTTTTTTCATGAGCAGAAATACTGATGCCGGTATCCCTCAAAAAAGCTATTTCACTACCAGATGTACAAATAAAGCGTCCAAACTACTTTGGTGTTATTTTGCCGTTTTAGTTTTTTTTGTGAAAAAATAAAAAATAAATGTTTAAGTAGTTATTTTCCTCCCTCCCAGTTTAAGGAAACATAGACACACATGCACACCACCTTACATAAACCACTAATTGTCATAAACATCATATTTTCCGTGTGTCCAGATGTGACTTTCCAGCCGACTCCAGCCTTAACTTACAGGACTCTTGGAGGGATCCTGGATTTCTACATGGTCCTCGGACCTACGCCTGAGGTTGTGGTGCAACAGTACACTGCGGTAAGTTTCTTTGGACTTTTGATCTGTTTGTGTGTGCAACTGCATGCATTCGTGTGTGTTTTGTCTCTGGCCCTGGGCCGCTGTTGATGGACTGCAGCAGCTGGGAGTTCCTCGCTTCATTGCGCTCTCTCATTTAGCCTATCCAAACACACACCCCACACACACACACACACACACACACACACACACACACACACACACACACACACACGCACACACACATGCAATCCAACAAACACTTTATGGACGCTGTCCCCTTTTTTTGGCAGAACAACTTTTTCTGTGCTCAACAGTTTTGACTTCCTTGTTTGTTTTTCTTCTTAACAGCTGATTGGACGACCTGTTTTACCTGCCTATTGGTCCCTTGGGTTCCAGCTTTGTCGCTATGGTTATGCCAATGCCCAAGAGATATCAGATCTATACAGAGATATGGTTGCAGCCGGAATCCCCTATGTAAGTTTTTTAAATATCAGGACTCGTGATAAATACTTTTATTTACTCTTTGCGTACTTTTTTTACATCTCAAGTTTTCCCATTTTGTTGTAAAGATCATTTTTGTAAAAACAGTTAGTCTTTTGTAATAAAATATCAAGAAACTCACAAATGTGTCCCAACATAACACATATTACAGGAAGTAATGTTGGCACTGCTTACACATCAGATTTGTTCTTCATGTATCTATTACCATTTTGCATTTATTTGAACAAATATTCCTTATGTTCTTTAAATGCACTCAGTGAAACTGACATTTTCCAGTATCTGCCCGTATTCATAATAATATGATTTGTTGTATCCGGACAGTAACTTCATGAATCAAAATCAAATAAAGGAAGTTATTGGGATGAAGCAAAACAGAAACATTAGTTCAAGGATTGTGCCGGATACATTCAGTTTATCCAAATGCAATGTGACCTATAATTCCATTTTAGATCCATTCCATTGTTTTGCGGCCTCTAGACATTTCCAGCTGTACAAAACAATACAGCTCTCTGTCTGGAAAATCTGAGGTTTGTGTTGAGTCACACACAAAATTATATATCTGATCATGGCACCATGCTTCATGTGGAACCAGAGTCTACAGAAGTGCACCATGCATAATAATAGAGTAGAACATACACGTTTCCAACAATAATCAAATTAAAGCCAAAAGGTTTTGTGCATTACTGACACAAATAAAAAAGCACAATGTGCATCGACTTACCAAGCCTTCCGATCAGCTAGCATAACATAAACTTATGCAGACACACAAAGCAAAGATAAAGTTCTGTAAATGTCATATCTTGAGACAAACAGTTTTGATTTCCATGTCCATAATCATTTGACATTGAACAAAAAAAAATAGTCATTCTTATTTCCCATGTTGTTGAACTGATCTTTTTTTTCTCCCTGAGAAACCATTCATTCAGATGAACTTAATTACTTTCACACTGTGTATGAGTCAGGGTTATCCAAGGTCAAATGCACAATGGATGGAAATATAAAAAAGTTGTCTTACCGTGACCTTGTCATAGGTATAGCACAAATAGAGGACCTATACAAGTATTGTGTTTCTGTTTCATTGGGACTACTTCAACGTGTGGGTTAAATCGTGTTTGCGTCTGGTGTTTATTGTCTATAAGTATTAAATATGTCTTTAACATGTCTGCTATAGGATGTGCAGTATGCAGACATTGACTACATGGACCGCCAGCTTGACTTTGTTCTGGACCCAGAGTTTGAAGAACTGCCTGGCCTCGTCAACACCATGAGGAGCGAAGGCATGAGGTTCATCTTCATCCTGGTAATGCTACTTTACCATAAACTATTCACACATATACACACACTGTCCGGTGATTTGAAACTCGATGACTCCCAACCAATGCCAGAGAAATATTACACGGGCAAAACGTTACATCACTACCACTTTTTACTACTCCATATGCAATAACTGCATAAGATGTCATTAAATATTCCAGGATCCAGCCATCTCCGGCAATGAGACATATTACCCTGCCTTTGAGAGAGGTCAAGCTGCGGATGTCTTCATCAAATGGCCCAAAGAGCTCAGTGATGAAATTGTGTGGGGGAAGGTAAAGTGAGCACAGATATTGGAGAACACATGTAAAAATGCTTAAAAATGTTTTGGCATTGAGACCTCAAAATAAGAGTGTAAAATCTGACTTTTGTTGTTATGATCATTTCTATATGTTTGCAGGTGTGGCCAGATTTTCCCAATGTCACAGTGGACGATTCTCTGGACTGGGATAGCCAAGTAGAGGTAAAATATATTTTTTAGTACCGTTACATATAATAAAGTATTCCCAAATATAGCTGTTAATGAACAGAACCAGCATTGAAGAAAATACATGTATATATGTGTGGCCCCTTTAGGTCTTGTTTGAGTTGTTAACCTTTAAAAAATGTTATGACCTTTGCTTTTTTTTAGAAATACAGGGCATACACTGCATTCCCCGACTTCTTCCGCAATACAACAGCAGAGTGGTGGCACAGAGAGATCAAGGATTTCTATAATAACGTCACCAAATTTGATGGCATCTGGATTGTGAGTGAACCAAATGCAAATAACAACATGAAAGGTGAACTTTGTTTCCACGTTGCCTTACTTTCATTTCCTGTTCCCCGTGTTTGTCTGTAGGACATGAATGAGCCTGCCAGCTTTGTCCACGGCACAGTTGGCGGGGAGTGCCTTGGCAATCAACTCCTCGAGTTCCCTCCGTATATGCCACGTAAGACACACGCTATTCCTCTTGTTTGTCCTCCTTATTGTGTAATACGATGATAAAGCTATGATGCCAACAGTAGGAGTGTGCTTTAAAATAATTCATTGTGACTGTTTATTGTGCTTTTGTCCAAAAGCCCTGGAGTCTAAACATCTTGGCTTAAAGCACAAGACTCTGTGCATGAACAGCGAGCAGATTCTCAGTGATGGAAAGAGAGTCAGACACTATGACGTCCACAACCTCTACGGCTGGTCACACACCAAGCCCACATACGAGTAAGGGATTATGACTGTTGTTTGTACTAACCTGCTTTATATATTTTTTTTTAAAAATCTAAACTGTAGACACTGGTATTTTAAACTTAAATACATATTTATATCACCATCAAAAGAGCAGGTATTCACTTTATTTTAACATTCGCAAATAGAAACCAACCATAGACTGTAAATACTAATGGACACCCCTCCGAAGCTCCACTGTCACTATTCTGGAAATCCTGTTTCATTCGATAACTTTCAGTCAACTTAACGACAGGCTGAGGAGCATAAAAAGCCTTTTGACAAACTGTTACATCATGCCCACCTGTCAATCATGTCAGCTATGCACCTAACTACGGCTAACATTTATCAGTTTCAAAATCAAAACTTAGCCACTTTTAAAAAATGCAACCCCTGTACACTGCGTGCCGATGAAGACAATAATTAACCAGACCTATTTTATTTTTGTACCTGGCTGTTAACATGTTTATTATGTCGTAAAAATAGCTTTTTTGCCAGTTATGTGTACAGTATATGACTTCTAGTGTTCCTGGAGCCAGCCTCGAGAGTACACTCAAACAACTGCAGGATGTTTGTTTTTACTTAAAAGCATTGGCTTCATTTTTCAAGAATGGAGGTTGCTGCTTGGAACATACACAGATGTAGTGGTTGTTGGTGTTAAAAAAATAATACACCGAACAATAGCTATAAACAGGCAGATACGCATCGTCCAAATTTAGTGTGGTGCAGGAGGCAATACAAAGACTAATTAGCATGATAATCACAGCCTTACATTTTCAGAACACAGTCAAATAAGATGTACTGTAGGTGAAGAGAAAATAGAACAGGAAGCACAGAAACTATGATTGCAAATGCATTTGTAGGGAAAATACAGCCATGTGGAATAAATAACAGATACATTCCAGCTATCCACAGAAATATGGTATCATTAAAACTTTCAATAAATAATCACCAATGTTAGAGTACATTGGTCCTTGTGGGACATTTTTTTCTCTCACCACAGGGAGGACAGATTGCAGAGTGCACTAAGAGAAAAGCCTGGGAACGCTTTGCACCTTTGGGCCTTGTGCCTAGGTGCTTTGTCTGAGGAATTGTTTCATTTTAGCACCGGGGCTGAATTTAACAATCCCAATTGATCAGCTTGTCCACATCTAAAATGAATGCACTGAATTTAAGGGAGAGGATATACTTTTACATTCTACATGATGCTGGTTTGTGTACGCCATTGTGTCGTTTCTACATAGCATCATAAATCCATTACCTACTCTTGTGCAGCGCCCTGCTGGATGTGACGGGTAAAAGAGGCATTGTGGTGACCAGGTCCACTTACCCCTCCAGCGGCAAATGGTCCGGACATTGGCTTGGAGACAACTATTCCGGCTGGGACCAGCTTTACAAATCAATTATAGGTAGATTTAGATTTTGTGTGTATTTGTATATAATGCAAATGTGGGCATGTGTATGAACGTTCATATAGATATACTGTATACACATGTTTCTCAACTCCTGTTTCCCTTTTGTTATCTAAACGTCTTTCTCTATTGGTTTCCTAGACTTTGGTAAAAAAAAAAAAAAAAAAATCTAAATACGCTATTCAAATCAGTTTGACTTGACTTGACTTGACACTTATTACACAGATAAATATGAGATACAACTGGATTCCGATGTTTCCTGATGCCAGTCTGCACAGAGACCAGTAATCTCATAACATACGGGTCATTAAAAACAAAAAGAAGGTTGTTATGTCATTTAGAAAGGAATCTTTAATCTGGCGTAATACGCAATCTCTCTTTGTTCTGCAGGCATGATGGAGTTCAGTCTGTTTGGCATTCCTTACGTAAGTAACATCTGATCTCAGTTTTGACAACACATAATCTTATTGATGTGACCTTGTCCTCGCTAAGTAGATTACAGCAGTCTGAGTGATGTTATTTTGTTTGTAAGACCCTTTGATCAGAGGACATCTCCAGATACAATGTGAGGCATGTCATTACAAGGCCCGACCCAACCGAGAGGCCCAGCATAAGCACATCGTGATCAAAAAGAGAATCTAATGAACTGAGTAGTTATTAAATGTAACTTTTGAAGTGCCTTGGCTCATTTTTTCACTTTATGTCAGCTCATCCTCATTTACATACTGTCATGTTTCTTCCCTAAGCCGGCTAATAATACCCATGATCGATCCTTGTGTTATAAAGTATTTAAATGCCCTTAGTGGAGCCACAGGGTCAGATAAGCATCCCTCACTCTTGCAGTGTCATGCTGAAGGACACTTCTGCCTTGCTGCAAGAGAAGTGTTACAGTATCATAATTCCCAGCCAGGTGTAATGTAGCCACCGTCTTCTCTCTGTGTCACACACGTTTTGCTTATGCCTTTCTTCCAGACCGGGGCAGACATCTGTGGGTTCTTTAACCCAGCTGAGTATGAGATGTGTCTGCGCTGGATGCAGCTGGGTGCCTTCTATCCATATGCACGCAACCACAATGGCAAGGGTTTCCCGGTGAGTGGATTCAAAACTTTTAGAAATAAAAAAAAACATATGGTGACGTACTGGTGTGTAAATCAACTTAAATTCACTTTTGCTCTTCGTTGAAGCTATTTTTTGTTTGTTGCAGACGGCAAATTCAGCTTCATCAAAAAAAATAATAATAATAAATCCACAGTGTCTTTTGTTCATTCATGCGTACGAGATATTTCCAGGAAATAGCTTCAGGTGCACCTACAGGTCAAAGAACATTCTTGCTTCTGTCGTTCCTCAGAACACATCAGCGACATACAAAACTGGCTGCAAGCATCAGATTTCTGACTACCTCAGATGGTTTCAGTATAACCTCAGATTGAAACAGAGATAGAAATGAGCTCTCCTATTACAACCTCGCTATTTTAAAACTGGAATTGGTTGAACAATAAGAAACTCTTTTGTTTTTTATCACAGCAGCATATATAGCAACTTTATATATAGCAACAGCTTTCAGTAGCATTTCCCTCTTCCTTATGTCGTAGACTTTGACATAACTTCAGGTCTTTCCATGGCAATATTAAACATGCCAATAATGCCAGCTCTGTCGTGGAGGCTTTCACAATAAGACACCTTGTTAGGAACCTATAATTATGGACTTATCTGACTTTTATATCTGTTGGAAACAATTCACGTAATTTAAGTACTCAACCAAAATAGCTTTAGTAAATGTGTAATTACTCTAAATATTTAAGAAAAAAAATTAAATACCATTTTACATGTACTTTCAAATGACCGCAAGCTCGGCATGTTCTTGGGTTTCATTTACTTTACAAAACAAAAATGACAACCTACAATAAGCTGCTGTCCCTACCTGGCTCTCTTCAATCTGTGTCTGATATACACAAACACAAAAAGATAGACCTGTTTGCTGCTACGGTGTTGGTTGCATTCATTCCAGCGGTGACCTTTTCCAGCATTGGAACACATCTGAGAAATCCAATAATGTCAGTCCGGAGATCGATCCCACCGGGCGAACTTTTGCTGCACTGGAGTCTGCAGCACTAGACACGACACAAATATGTGTGTGTGTGTGTGTGTGTGTGTGTGTGTGTGTGTGTGTGTGTGTGTGTGCGTGTGTGTGTTTAAACGCATGGAGTGGGGATATAATTGAATTCTCAAGGTGATCTGGGCACCAATGCACAGCACCTAACAACCCTCCTGAACAAACAAACACACACACACACACACACACACACACACACACACACACACACACACACACACACACACACACACACACACACACACACACACACACACACACACACACACACACACACACACACACACACACACACACACACACACACACACACACCATGATTCCAATAATTTAATAATGGCTTTTAAATGGGTGGTTAAACATTGGGCGGAATTGACAGAAAAAAACACACACAGGGCGGGCGAGGGTGGTTCAGAATGACAGTTTGAGTTGCAAAGAAAAAGTCGGGGACTTGAAAAGAAACCAGGATCGAAGGGCAAATTGGCAGGAGAAAAGTAAAGATATCCACAGGAGAGACTGACAAATGAAATATTGACAAGACAATACACTTAAAGGAGAGAAGTTCATTGGCGCAATGAAAGAAAAAGGAACGAATTATGATGCATAAAATTGGTGGGGAATAAAACAAGACACCCGTTTCGCAAGTCAAACACCATTGACACAGTAATCATAAGTAAGTCAGAGCTGGGACAAGGCTAAAAAAACTATCTACCAATTTTGAAACACCTGTGTGCGAGTCAGGAAGGTAATGTGAGAGAGTTATGGGAATACACAAGAGGTCTGAAGGATGGGAGAGAGGGGACTCAAGGTCAGCTATTTGTGTAGTCTACTGTAAAAACTGTGTTATTTTTTCCAGTCAGCCATATAAAATTCCCCAATCATCTGACAGTTAGTGACTGTAACCTCCAGTCTGCTTAACAAGGCGTTTGACACCAAAGTATTAACACCCCGAACCAGAATGGAAGGTGTGCAAGGTCAGAGACAGTGGAAAAAGAGAGAGCGAGAATGAGAATGAGAATGAGAGAGAGAGAGAGAGAGAGAGAGAGAGAGAGAGAAAGGGGAGAGTTTTTTTGCAGAGTCATTCCCAGAGCTCCGTCACGCCGAGTGTCTCTTTGCCCTCAGACAACTCTCTGTGTTGACCTTGAGACAATTTCACTGCCACAGCAATATACTGCAGTGTCTCCAGTAAAATCTGAACAATGCAAAATTAATTAAACAATAGGATATTTCCTCCACCAAAAGCTGGTTCAGCAGAGTAGTCTTATTCAGCTCACTCATATTGTTCCTCACCCAAAGGAACATATTTGTCATCCAAACATATTTCCTGTTTTATAATATTAGCTCTGCATTGCAAAACAGAAGCTCAAAGGTTTATGAGATCGGGAGAGGGAGTCGATTTCAGACAGATAAATGAAGAGGAAAAACCGAGTAGAAGATGGAAAAGATGAGAGGGGCTGACACTGGCAGATAACCTTGTTTTTCCTGCACGCCTGCGTGCGCGTGCGAGGATGCATGCACATACATATCTGGCTGCCATCAGTGAGTGTCACAAGGCCTTTTCGCCACCATAAATGTGCCAATAAACTAAGATGGATTCATAAGATGGATTCTGCGTCTGCTTCTCAGTCTTCGGCGCTCCCTGCTTGCACATCTTCATCAATCCCTCCTCCGGTTTTTCCGCTGATGAAAAGTCTACCTGGAGGGCCTGACAGACAGTGGTATAACTGTCAAGTCATGCAAGATTTGTTGGTAGGAATATTTAAAAGTATAGAGTTAGTTTTGAGGACACTATTCTGTTCAGAGTTTTACATTTTACAAGATACTACTAAATGCTCAAAAGTTCCTGTGATTATAGCCAAGCTAAAAGATGTAAACCCTGCTGAAGAACAAAAGTGATAATGAGAGGTTTCATCGTTATGACATTTCCAAGACAATTAGGGGAGAAGCCAGAATGGTAAACGGACTTGAGCTTCTGTAGCGCTCATATCTTATTCTGACTCAAGTTAACTATTCGAAGCAACTGATCCCAATTACAGACATTAATTCACCACTATTGACGCAGCGGGAGCAACTTAGGGTTATGTGTCTTGCCCAAGGACTCATTGGACATGTGGCAGCAGGAGCTGGGGTTCGAATTTAACCTTTGACAACTGAGCCCAAAAGAAGAATGCGGTTTATTTGAGTAAACAAAATCTTTTGATGTCCAGTAAAGGTTAACAATGAACTCATCAAGAAAAAAATCATACACTTCCTATTTGTTTCGTATTCTTCATTTCATTGTACTTGCGGCACAAATTGATACATTTAAACATATTCAAATGAACCAAACTAGAATTAGGCAGCAAAGCGACCTAAAGTCAACACAAAAATATGGCTGGACTTTTCCGATACCGGGTCCTTTGTGCCAACCCACGTTAGCTGTTCTTTAAATTCATTTCTTTAAATTAAAATGACTCACTGTGAACGTAAAACAGGCTCATACTCACTCATTGAGATTCATCTTGTTCACTCCCACTCTCTTTATATATCCTCCACTCCAATCAACTTTCACAACTTAGCATGGTAATTACTTTCCGGTGAACACAGCTGATTGGGAACCATGAAGGTGCGAAAGGAGGGTAACTAAAAAAAAATGAGGAAGGTAGAAGAACTCCTGGGTTTCTAGATAATTACTGCTTGTAAATTTCCTCAGAAAATTAAATGATAATCTGGTAAACTCATGGGGTCATAAGATAATGGAAATGTTAGGTATTCAATCATGTGCTGTTAGGCCTGCACTTAGTAACCACTGGGCTACTGTTAATAACTATTATCAATTTTGACCCAGTTAAACTGCAGCTGTGAAAATAATGTCCTTTCTTTGGTTTCTGTGACCGTTACAAAGATTATATCTCATGGTCTCTTTTAAAAATGTACAAGGTTCATAGACTTGCAGTACTGCAGAAGTTTACCCCAAAACACAACCACATACACACACACAAACACACACACACACACACACACACACACACACACACACACACGCAATCTTATGCAAATAAGGTACACCCCAAAACACACACACACACACACACACCATCATAGGGAGGAGCATATGGTGATGACACGCTTCAATTGAAAATATTCATGATCCGCAGTGCTCATGTGGATGTTTGTGTGTGTGCTCACTAACAGACTGATTGCTGTTTTCACCACAGTTTCAGGAAATGAGCTCATTCATTTAGATTGGCCCATATCTAGAAAATGACAGTACACCATGTCCTCTTTTTCTGCCCTTGTCCCTCAAAGGGATGCAACACTTTTTTGCTAATTAAAATTAATGTCAGAACATTGTGGGAAAGAGGAGTTTATGGCTTCATCCATCAGTATAAATACAGCACATGGGCCATTGGAAGACATGCTACAAGCTAGTTAGTGTTGTTGTCACTTTTGCCTTCCTGCCTGTTATCAGTTTCAAAGTTATTCATTTTCAGCATGTTGTTGAAAACCAGACAGGAAACAGTCAACAGCGCAGACACGCTGCCAAGATAAGAAAAACGCAGCTGTGTGTAAGTGTACATTTATTCACAGACAGGTCTAAATGTAATGCATTCATACTCGACTGACTTCTCCTCCGCATGTCTGAAATTCTCTGAACTTGTAGCGGGGGAAATGAACCATAGACGGGGCTTTTGAAATGTATATCTTCTAAAACAGTGAATCTGTTCACTCAAACACTACACACTTGTCTCTTCGTACGTGTAAGCCAGCCCAGCCCGTGGATACAGTTCATGAATTTGTGCTTTTTGCTGTTGCACCCCCTCAAACAACTCCAAGCAACCTTTCTGCTGGAATAGAGAGTAACCTTTTCAAATGAATAATTCAGGGAATATTGCTCCAAACTCTTACTGGTGTGGAAGAAAAAAAAAAAAATTATGTAATTTCAAATTAAAAAAAAAAAAAATGCACTGCACTCCACGGCAAATGTTTTGATGACAGCAAAGTCCAGCTTTATAGCCTTTAAAAATAAATGACCTTATGTAGTAGCTGTAAGCACAGTTCAGAGAGAGTTATGGATAACTTTAGTGTGGCACTGCCATGTTCTAGATTGGATTTGGAGAAGCTCGCACGACCCACTCAGGCCACGATCAATAATTTTTTTCAGTTTCAAAAAGTCGGGTTTGATAAATTAGGTTCCGTAAGAACTAAATTACAGTGGGATATGTTTTTTTTGTAACACATTAAATGACAAATCGTGCTTTACTGGTCTTCATAAGAATCAAAGCGCTTTTACACAGCATGTAATATGAACACCCATTGGCACAATGGAAAGTTTTCCATCATGTCCCGTGTTTCAAGATTCATTGAGCTGAAAGATGACCGATTCTCAGTCTCAGCCACCACATTACAGTTCAAGAATGATGCTGTTTTGTTTGACATTCTACTCTTAAAGAAACAGCGTGACCTTCAGTCAAATTAGCAAAATATTGTTATATGAACTTGAACACCGGACTAAGCTGTAGCCATTAAAAACCCCAAAGAATAGATCAAGCCAAAATGACAATGTAACCTAAGAACCAAATTCTGTGAGCCACAGTTGTTTCTACTCCAGACTGAAGCGTTCTAAAAAACATGTATGTTACATGACAATAACCTAATAATTTGTATTTTATTCTTTCCCATTAGAGACAAGATCCCGTTGCTTGGGGTCCCGTCTTCGCAGAGGCATCCAAGAAAGTGCTGGAAATCCGTTACAACCTGCTGCCCTACCTCTACACACTGATGTTTGAGGCTCACACCAACGGAAACACAGTCGTCAGACCTCTCCTGCACGAGTAAATGCACTCACACACACACACAAACACAGCTTATCTTTTAGCCTAACATCATGTTCCAAGCTTTATATGTAATCATTTAATCAAATCATTTATCTATTTTTTCTTCTTTTGATTTCCTGGAGGGATACACTGATATTATACTACATTGATTCTCATTTGTATGCAGAAAACCTCATGTGGATGCTTCTAGAAAAAAAAAAAAAGCAAATAGGTAGCGCTTTCATTTAATTGCATCAGCACATTTGCAGCATCTATCTTTAAACACCCTACTCATTTCCAGCAAGTTGTCAAAATGTTACAATTTCTCTTAGCTACAGCTGTTAGGTTTGATGTGAGAAAACACTTTTATTTGCTCATTTTGAATTATTTTTACAAGCTAAGAAAAAATCTAAATGCCTACCCTGGCAGTGCTGCTGCATTCCAAAAGGAAAAAAAAAAAGAATGTGCCCTTGGGCAAGGCACTTGTCTCCTGAGACTGGAGACCAACCACCGATTACTTTTGGCTGAACTTGACAGCTCCAACATGTAAATATGTGCTACTGAATGCAAAAGAAGACATATTTCTTCATTTTAAAAGAGTCCTATAAAGTCACAGATGGTAATTAAGTACCTGGCAGGCTGAGTGTGGCTGCATCTTCAAACCACTGAATTCTAAATGTGTACTTGAATTGTCGTCTTTGCTGAGGACACAGGAGATAGAGTGTCAGTGTCAGTAACACATTTTCAATTAGACTTAACGGTGTCTGTTCTGATGTGTTGTAGGTTTGTGAAAGATAAAACCACATGGGATATCTACAAGCAGTTCCTGTGGGGACCTGCCCTGCTTATCTCTCCTGCCCTCGACCAGGTAAACACACACTCAAGCATCATTCTAAAATATCACAGATGCAATTTATACAGTAAAGTCGACCTGCCCGGGGACTGCAGATGGAAATTAACAAACTGCTATAATTTGGTACAAAGCAACTTTTTTTTCTCTCTGTGAGATTAATGTTTTTTTTGTACATGATCCCTGACCACTAAATCAATAAACTAAACTTTTTTTAAACTGACGTTGTAATCAACAGGGAGCCAGACATGTGGATGCCTATGTTCCTGATGCACGCTGGTATGACTACCACACGGTGAGTCCATGTACAAAACCACCAAAGAACACATGAAAACAAAAGTGCCTCATAAATTGGCTCTTAGGTATTTGTTTTGGCAACAAGATTGAAATCAAACACACATTAACAAAAAAACAACTGTAAAATAATTAATTTTCATATTGTTAAAATCTCTTAAAAAGAATAATAATTATGAAAAAATCAATAGTATTTTAAATGCAGTATAAATTATCTTAAGTGAACATTATTGTTGTCTCTCAGGAGAACTTGTGTCAGATATTTAACAATAGTGCTGCTACATATTCAACCCAAAAGCACTTACAGTTATACCATTTTATATGATTGAAAGAGTAACATAATTGGACTTACTGATAAGATATAATGTATTGTATAAAATATGGATGTGTCAGGGACAGTTGTGTTAAAACATAGCAATGATGGTGGCCATAATTTAAAAAAAACAATCCAACTCTGTCAATCGAATAAAGTAAATATCTATTGAAATTGTTAAAGTTCTGAGTATCAGACTCTAAACATGGTTATGTTTCCTTTATTAAATGGCATTCTAACAGGGGGTTTATAGGGAATCTTTGGCCTTTGGAAGCAGCCTCAAGTGGACACTTAAGGAAATGCAGGTTTTTTTATACTTAAAAAAATAGCTTCATTTTTCAACTCCTGAGGTTGCAGCTTGATTCAAACATAAACAGACATTGTTTGTAGTTATTATAAAGCTTCATTAGTTCATTATTTTTGGATGATTCTAAACACTGAATTTACAATATATGCTTTATGTTGACGATTTATTTAAAAAAAAAAAGGTACAGTATTGGTAGGCTTTAGATGATTAAACCAAAACTTCAGCTTAACAACAGCAGACACTTACAAAAACAACCATCCAATTGCTTTATCTCCTTCTAGCTAAGGGACTCCCCATCCACCTGACAGCATCATAAAGCCAAACAAAACAACGGAAACAACAGTATAAATGTTGGCAAGGGAAGGAGGAGAGGAGTGGTTATCTCCATTTAACTTGTCTTTTCAGCACAGAAATGTGCAAGCTGTTCAAGGAAGGTCCAAGAACAGAGTGGAAAATACTGGATTTGAAAAAAGAAGTTTGCAAAGAACTCTTTGGATGTTTCATAAATCACTGAAATGTCTCACAAGCAGCCTTTATAGATGTGGCATTTTTTACTGCGTGCTTTGTGATTTACCATCCTAAAATGCCAATATCTCACAAAGGAACTGTTGAATGAAAGGACTAAAAGTCAAATGGCCCAGTATTATTGCTATCCTTTTATAATTATCTTTGCTTTCATCAGGCCAAATATGTGGGAGTGCGGGGTCAAGTGGTCACAATGCCCACACCTTTGGATCACATTAATCTTCACATCAGAGGGGGATACATTTTACCCATGCAAAAAGGAGTGAAAAATACATTTGAAAGGTAAGTGTACACACATTTGACAAATCCCGACAACCACAGGACAGAAACCTGTGTTTTTAGTTTGTGTTATCTGCCTTTTCTGCCTCAAAGCTTCAGCAGCGGTGTGTTGCCATGTGTCACCAACTCCAATCCAAATGAATGTCACCTATGGTTGTTAGGGTGTGGGTGCTAAAGAAAGACAAAGTGAGAATGAGAGAGAAAGACAGTTAGAGGGTGATGAGTGCTCCTGTAGCAGTGAGATCAGGTGGATGCTCCCAGCAGGAATGTTAATGTATTTGTCCTCAGCAGTGGGTATAAATAGATGTTGTCCTTTAGCAATCTGCTATAACCCTCTTTACCCCTCCTGTTTCAGTCGGAGGAATCCTCTAGAACTGATCGTCGCCCTGAGCGACTCTGGAACTGCCCATGGTTCTTTCTTCTGGGACGACGGAGAAGGAATAGGTAAGTGTAGGGTCATACAGCATATGAACATCCAAAACACATACCGAAAGAAGGTTCTTCATGCAATGTTTATAACGTAAAGGTTTTAACATGTGTATTTAGGTACTGATCATTAAATGCAATTCTGAGTTTGTTGGAAGAGAGAGTTTGGTGAACATCTGTTAGCTTTAGTTAGTATAGGTTTATTTCTTCATGAAAATCATTGACGGTAGATAGCATGGTTGCCTTGCGAGCAATGTAAAACTATATGGTCTGTTGGTGAACCCCTTTCATCTAAACTCAACGATCACAATCAAAATTGTAATGATAAAAATGACAATACAATACAAACCCTAAGCTTTACATCGAGTGCCGTAAGTCGTTTTTGAAGGGAGAATGTGCCACTTTGGATCCAGCAGATGATTGCCTTTGAGCACCAGCATTAAAACCAAAACAAACTGCTTTTTGGGGACGCCTCTGCCATACTGAAGCCTCCACCCTCCTCCACGACATAGCTCCAGACCCACTCGCCTCGGGGGAGGAATTGTAGTATTGCTTTTTCCATAAGAGGTCGAGCATGTGCAATTGGCAAAGTAGTCGCTGGCTCAAGCTGTAATTGCCTGCAGACCGCATTGTTGGCTAATGCCTGCTCTCTTTAGTTAGCATGTAGTGTCACATTGCATTTAAATTTACAAAGAATGACCATTATCTAAAAATGATCATGTGACATTCAAATAAGCAGTTAGTACGTTATTCTTCTTTCCTCTGGTCCTTGACTTAAACGGCTTTCAAACGTACGGGGAATAGCCGGCTCTCATCCATGTAAACACGGCTCTGACAACAACACAGCCAGTGGGACTTGTGCTTCTTACTCATTGTCGACAATCATGACTTACAGAAATCTTAATAGGAAACAACTTTCTTTTATGTGTCAAGTTGCACATTCTTCCTCTAAAAATGTTTTCAGGATTTGGGTTTTTGGAAATCCCCACCAAAACCAATGTGAAAGTTGGTGCTTACTAACTTTGTGTCAAAAAAAATAATGAATTGGCTTTACTTTAGAGATTTTTTAGTTTAGGTAACTAAGATCCATTGATTATTTTTATCCCAGTATATCCTAAACAAATGTACAATCAGAGAAAGCACATTGGGGTTTTTTTTCCACTGAATATGTAATTCTTCATTGATTTTATCAGACAGACAGAAAATGACATCAAAGCTCCTTCTGCACTGTCTCACTCGCTCTCCCTCTCTCTGTCTCTCCCTCCCTCTCGTGCACTGAGATACGAACAGAATCGGCCTCTGAAGTGCCTCTGAGAGAGATGCACTCCTCTATGAAAGGCGTGTTTGTGTTGGGACAAAGAGGAAAGGAGAGATAGAGAGAGAACGAGGGATGACAGAGAAGGGGAGTGACAGAAAGTATTACAGTAATTCTCCGTGTCGCTGCCTGGAGATACGCTCTCCATCACTCCTCTTTTATCTGCTTGCTTGCTTCTCCTGTCTGCGTCTCCCTGCCTGTCTGCAGCCGAGCCTCGCTGTGTCTTTCTTGTTTGCTTTGCCTCTCCTGCTTACCTGCATTATCTGCTGTTCCTGCATGTTTGAGTTTCACTTCAGATGGTTTCCCTTTGCTGTCAGTCACACTGTGCATTAGTCACTCATTCATCAGTTATCCTCTCATTCATTTAACTTCATTCCTTTAACCAGTCCTTTGCTCAAACTCCCCTGATTCTATTATTTGCTCATTTACAAGAGGACAGATAAGTCGAAGTTATGCTGTGTGATCAGTCAAAGTGTGGGGGGAGTCTAGCTGTCACTCATTAGACTGTTTTTTCTTTCTTTCTGTTTATTCATGCAACTATCCAGTGTTCACTCAACAATGCAACCTTGTTAACTCATTCAAGTCAAGTGATTATTTATATTACAGGTTGAGATATAATCACCGCGAGGCCTCTACTTTATTTACTTCTCCATTATTTCTCTGTTAGTCATTACACACCTATTATCTCTCCTCCATCTTCTTTCTCTCACCCTGTGTTTAATTTACTGTTATTTTCTCTCCTCAGACACAGTTGAGAGAAAACAACATCTTCTGACCACCTTTAAAGCAGCAGAGGTGAGTTCAAGGGCTAAATGCATGCCTTGTGTCATTGCATCTTCCCTACCATTATTGTTATTAATGCAGAATGACTAGAGAATGATGGCATTTCATTGTCATTATCGTTTGAAACTAGTGAGTTAGTAAAAAAAAAAAAGTAAGAACTTCAAAGATTTCTCTTTTTTACAAAATCTTCAGTTCAAAAACTGTATGTTAGTTGTTGTTAGCAAAGTTAAAATCAGTTGTGGTTTCCAACAAGAAAGGAACATCACTGTTATAAGAACCTAAAAGTAACTTAGTTTCAGACAGTTGTAACTACCATAAAATGGCTTTAAAGGTCACATATTGTTTTCCTTTTCAACAAGTTTAAATAAGTCTCAGAACTCCTAAAAACATGAGTGTGAGGTTTCGTGCCAAAAATCCACACAAGCATTTGACCCCCTCTATTTTAGCCCTGCTCATAACAGGCCATTTCTGTGTCTGTACCTTTAAATGCTAAATAGCTGTGTCTGACCAAGCCCCTCTTTAGAAGGGGATGTGCCTTATAGCTTTTCTTGCTCCATGTCCTATTGTTTATGGTGAGAAGTCAGACTCAGGGTGGAACAAATAGCTAGCTGTAGGGGTGTCACCCACCTGGCGGAGGTATTACTGCTTTTTGTGATGTCATGAAGGGAAACGGCCTGTTTGAGCACAAATTTACTGAAAACTGAAACAGGCAAAAGATGGAGGGTATGGACTTTTCTTATAGTTTCTTATACACGGGAGATTTATAGACAGATTAAGTACACATATTAGTGTTAGCAAAACATGGTCAAGTAAATGTTGCATAGTATGTGACCTTTAACAATGACACTTTCTCAGCTCTAAAGGCAACATGAAAAGTGATGCAGGGGAGAGCGTTCTTAACATTGTCTGGTATTTTCAATTTCATCTAGTGTACAACGCCATATCATGGTGACATAATTATTCAAGAAGCGATGTGACAAAGTAGGCACATTATGTTAGATGTTGCCAAGTTCATATGTAGAATTTGATACTAACAACGAAATCCCCAGTTGTAAAAGTAAAAATAAAAATCCTTTTGTATAATGCCATTGCCAAGCAAAGATCCCTAATGAAGTCACAATGTCATAACCACCAGGTGTGACGCTTTTTGTTTTGCACACACCTGTTTAATGTTTCTATGGTTCCAAAAGAACACTCTCGCATCGAGGTGATTGGAGTGGAGCAGCTGTGGTAGTGTTTATGGAGATCAGAGTGCATCTCTGGTGCTTGTTTTGGCACACAGTATCACTTAATGTGCTGTCTACACTGACAAGCTCTTTTCTCAAACACAAGAACAAAACAAGCAGTTGTGTAGCTTTTGTGCAGTTGTGTAGGGAGGAAAACAGATTACAAAATAACATACAAAACAACCTAAGCTTTGGCTTTGAATGTAAATGAAAATACAATTTATATTAAGTAGAAAGCAAAGACTTTGGGATCAGTAAGACTACCCTGTAGATTGAATATCAGTGTTTATAATCCACTATAATTCAGTATTGAATGTGTTCTAAATGGCAGACATGAGGTTGACATTTTGAAAATTTGGACAGCAAGCCACCAAATCAGTAGTGCTGTATTGATATTACATTAGAATGTTATATACAGTATATAAAAAACTCAATATACAATGTGCTGTACTTTGCTCCGCTGCTGACAATGTTTAACTAAAAGAGGGGCCCTTTATGCTATGTGCATTAATCCTCTGGATAATTTCCAAGTGAGTTTGTACCAGACCATAGTTTGATCACATTTTGAGTCAGTCATGGCAGGCACTCTAATCACTGGCACTAATGGAACTAAGCCAGCCCTATATGCTTTTTAGGCGAGTAAAAGCCCACAAAAAAACACACAGTCACACATTATTTAGCTTCCATTCAAACAAACACACATACGCATGCGTACATGCACACATCCAAAGAACACACGTACCCACTAAATGCTAGCATGGCCAAACATCTGTGGCTGTCCTCTGCCTACCATCAGGTTCATTCCAAAGCAATTTCACACAGCTATAAAACAGGCACACTATCTGACAGCCAAAGGGGGTGAGAGTGAGAAAGAGAGCCTGAGAGTGTCTGTGTGTGTGTGTGTGTGTGTGTGTGTGTGTGTGTGTGTGTGTGTGTGCCTGTGTGCACACACGTTTGAGTGTGTGTATGTGTGAACAGACAGATGTGAGACGATGAGGATAAGTTGGGCAATGAGGCTAGTGCTGTCTGGCAGATTAGCGGATCGTATGCCATTTTGGATAACTATCTGAATAGTGTGTGTGTGTGTGTGTGTGTGTGTTTGTGCACGTGCTTGTCTGGGTGTATCTCTGTAAGAGAGTTGGACATTTAGGGCAAGGCCACGTTCACATAGTTTGAACTTTTCTGTTTTAACTTAAATTTAACTGTTTGTGTCACCCTCACCTCTGCGTCACTTTCTCTCTTCCAGAACAATCTAAACAATACGGTTGAGCACAATGGCTTAGTTGCAGCTGGTGACAAGCTGACCCTGGGCGTGGTGAAGGTGTGGGGAGTGAGCACTGCTAAAATTACAAAGGTGGAACTCACAGACGGAGCAGGAACTGTGCATTCACTGACCCCAACGCACAACCTCGACACTCAGGTGAGATGAGCTTTTGATGTCACCATTCAGTCATGAATAGTCCATTGTTGCCATTGATTTGAAGACAAACTTTTTTTTTTTTGATCAATGTTGTGTGCAGTAAAGCTTTAATCCATTACAGCATAAAATGGTCATGTCCATCTTATCTTACACTACATTTCTAACAGGGATAGAATCGTGTTTTTAATGGTCTCTGCAGGAAATGGTCCATGACAGTAAAAGTTCTTAACGTAAATGAAATGCCACAGTCTGACTGATGGTGTTTAGCATACTGAAATAGTGTGCCTATTCATGTATCATGTTTTATTTAAAATTAAACCAACTACATCATGCATTATCTTCAATACAGCATATAAAGTACAAGAAAACTTTAGATTCATAGACACTGTTATGCAATTATAACTTTTTTTCTGCAATGTATTACTCACTGATCATTTCTTGTTTTTTTTTTCATAAAGCTGGTTGTGCCTTTTTTGAAGAGATAGGACAGTGGATAGAGTCAGAAATCAGGGAGAGAGATGCTGGGGAATGACATGTGGGAATGGTTTCGAAACCTGGACCGCCCACTAGGAGGACTACAGCCTCCGGACATGGGGCATACGCACTAACCACTAGGGAACTGGCGCCCCACTCACTGATCATTTATATCATAAATAATAGACTGAGGAGTGTCCTAGAACAAAAAAAAAAAAAAAACTGGACAGTGTACATGCTGCATCCCATCATACATGACGTTTGCTTTAGCATGCTGAAAAAAAATATCAATAACTGTCTCACATGCATGAAATCATTGCATATAACACTTCACTTTGCACATTCACATCATACAGAAGCTCAGTGAGCCTCATTCATCGCTGCATGCACACATTTCATTAAAACAACACAGCATTCAGGTTGATGGAGCATTTCCCTGCCAGTCAAAAACTGTCACTTTGATATATATATAAAAAAATAAGTACCATCAGGTTCACAACCCGGCCCCTGCTGTGCCGCACTCTGTCATCTAATAGCTGTAATCAACTCTGCATCCCCCTGACAGGGTTGTTTTGTAATAAAGACTCTACTCAGGACAGCAGTTTGAAAGCTGCTCGTGTAAAATGATCGTCACTTTCCTGTTGCTCGCTCTCAATCATCTCCTCCAATGGTTAAGCGGGGGAAAAATGATAGCAAATGGTTTGGGATATACACAAGGCTATGCCATGTGGCCTTTTATAGCACTTGCTACATGATGATACATTTGTCTAAAATAGCTCCTGGCTTCCAAAAGTCACACACATTTTTTGGGCTGGATGGACACACACACGTCTGTATATATATATATATACACACATACATATAAAGGCATTTTCGTCTTCAGGCGGGCAGAGGACTTAGCTGAGGTCAGACAGCTGACGTTTTTTGTGAGGTCGCAGAGAGAGATAGCTTTAAAATCTTGACAAGGTTAAAAGTATTAGAGTTAAGGTCACACCAGGATAAAGTTGGTGGGGGGGAGGAGGGCTGGTAGAAGCTATCTGACAGTGAACTACATATTTTATATTGAGGATGGGTGCTGCACACGTTTGCTACAACAAGTGTTAAGCAGAATAAAGGGCCAAGTTTAAGAAGATAGCATGTGTTCTTGTTTTCTCATTTGGCCTGTGATAAAATATTCCTGCCTAGGCTGTGTACTGTACTCAGCGCACTTATCGGGAGCATGAAAATGATTGCGGCAGCAGCTCCATAAATAATCGTAGCTGAAAAAAAAAAAGCCGAGAAGCTTTTGATTTATGCTGTTCTCGGAGAAGACAGACAGAGCAGAGACGCTAAGAATTGCAGATGAAGAATGTCAGAATAAAGTGGGGGGTTGTGGGGGGGTTTCGAGAGTGTCTGTGTTGGGCATTGG
This sequence comes from Symphodus melops, assembly GCF_947650265.1. Classification (NCBI taxonomy): domain Eukaryota; kingdom Metazoa; phylum Chordata; class Actinopteri; order Labriformes; family Labridae; genus Symphodus; species Symphodus melops. Next base: position 15,845,773 of record NC_136700.1, read on the forward strand.
CCAGAGAATAATGAAAGACAGGCAGTCCATCTTTAGAAAGGAGGAAAGGAAGGACACAGAAAACAGACGGAGAGAGGAAAGGAGAGGTGAAAGAGAAACAGGGAGAATGAAAGATGGGTAGAGGGAGGGAAGAAGGGCATAGAGAAGGAGAACGAGGGGATGACACAGTGTGGGCATGGTAATAAGTGGTGTTTCAGTGTGAGACAATCCATTCATCTCCTTAAGTATTGTCTGATAAGGTAACAAGTTGAAAGGAGCAGTAAGCAGCTGGTGCTGTGTCATTTAAATACAGTGAGGTAGGAGAGCTATTTCTGTCGAGCGCAGCACACAATGTTTTATTCTGAACCTATATAGGCCTCTTCAAGCTGTCATTTACAATATCTCATCAAATGAATAAGCGCAGACTTGTTTAACTTTACCAGGGACCCATGCTGTTTATATGGCAGGAGGAGAAATAGGATTAGTCCCTTTTGAATTGGATTCAAGAAACATAAAATAGCTGAGGGAAAGGTTCAGTACTTTTCCACGTGTCTCATATTTGGAAGACATGACTCTTGAAGGAAGTTACAAAACACGTCTATGTACATCCTTTTCATCCTTCAGGTTTATATAGGGGAAAAGTCAGGGACAAGCGTTGCAAGAATTATAACATGTGGACCCTATAGGAAGAATAGCTGAGCTCTAGGGTACAGCTCCTAACAAACAAACAAAGACCTGCATGATGCAGAACATGGCCTGTTAGCCACACTCACATTCAGACCCGTTGATAATTTGGCGTTTTGCTATGACTTGAAACTATCTTGCCCTTCAAAGGAGAACCAGCAGATACGCCAACTCTTTCTAACCTTTAGCTATCAGGCTGTTGCATGCTGAACAACTTGAATAACTTGATTTGATTATGGTCAGTTCTTTAAGCAACATATGAGGCTTATTTATTGATGAGTCAATTCACTGAATCATTTTTTGCCGTGTATTTATGTAAAAAAAAAAAGAAAAAGAAGAAGAAAAAAGAAGCAATACCTGGCTTCTCATTTGGCCTCCATTGTCCCCCCATTGATCTGTTGCTACTGGCATGTGAATGTAATAGAATGCTGCTGTGACTGTGTTTGTTTCCTTAATATTGTCTTCACTTCCTTTAAAAGAAAGAATGCGTGACTTTTGGATCTAGTAGATGTCGCCCTTGAGCACCAGCGTGACACCGAAACAAACCTCAAACTCCCTCGCCCCCTCGCGTTGTTGTCAAATTGGAACGACCATAATTAAGCGACTGAGTGTAAGCAACTGAGTGTACGCGACAACAGCACATCTCATGTCTCGAGCTGTGTTGTTGTGTCAGCAGGCTAACGGTAGTTTGTGCTTGACTTTACATGTAGAGTAGATGTTATTCCTCTTTTCTCTAGTCCCTCACTTGTTCAGCTTTTATACACAAGGTGATGAGCTGGCCATGTTTATACATGCTGTAAATCAAGTCACAGTGGGTATCATGAGTCTCACTCATTGTAGACAGATATGACTCAGGGATATTTACAGAGGAAATACTTTTCACATTCTTCCTTCAGTAGGCTGTGAAACTGAATCGTCCTTCTGGGATCAATAAAGTCGCCTTAATCTGAATCTTGTATTTGAGGCCTGTTTAGGCAGCTCAGATCACTTTCAGTCTTGTATGAATGTTAAAACTATATGTGTGGAACTTTGTGGACTATAAAGGAAACACTGCCAACATACATTGTATTCTCCCTGTGTCCGTAGGAGCTGATTGTGGATGCTACTTCAAAGTTTGTCCCCGTGTATCAACCCTTTTCCATGACATGGAGCACCAGCGGCTGATCAAATGAGTAGTTCAGGTTCTCTCCTGGTGAATAATTGTTATACCTGTACATAATGATCTTTTTCAAGAAATGATGATGTAAAATAAATGAACTGCTTTGTTTGGAACTTCAAAAGATGAGCCTTACAGCTGCATGTTGTTATTCTTGGGGTTGTATGTCACAGCACTAGTAGAAACAGTTTGTTTTTGCGCATCACTTTGCAATTTAACCTGATGTAACACTCCATAAAGACGAGTACAGTCAATTATATTTTGAGTTTTAGACAACTAATTGGGTTGTTTGTTTTCTTGTTTGGAATAAAAACAGTATAAAACAATGACTTAATTAAGAGCTTGTTTTTTTTTTTTTTTTTTTTAAAGTATTAATTCTTTATCGTTTCTTTATTTCAAATGACGTTATTCCCATTCCCGTATTGATGGCAGGAGCTGCGATTTAAATATTGGTTAAAAATATCTATTTGACATTTTACAGCATGAAATTTACAGGGTTTGGAAGTCAGTCGAAACAACAGGCAACCGGAGACAAGTATCATGTTCTAACTTTCATTCACTTAATTAATTTACATTTTTGAAGACAAACGTTCAAAATACAACTGTTAAGAATTAAGACACTAATAATACATTTTATTTAAGGACGCCTTTCATGACATGCAAGGTCACCTTACAGAGAAATAAAATTGTGGGTTTCATAGAGTGCCCTGTTTTGTAGCGCACATTTTAATACATGCAAGTTGACTTTACGGTTTTAGGTTTGCTGTCATTGCTCCATAATCCATTTAACAGGAGAGGAAAGAACTGTTAACCTAATTTGTGTCTGAAACACATTACCTGCAGAGTGAGACATTTTATGAGATTGTTGTGGCCTTTTATTCCAGCGCACAGAGGCATCAGCGGCAAACCAACTGCTGTGCACAGAGTGAACAGGTGTCCTGAATAAAATAACAAACACCCAGAACTAATGACCTGTGGAAGGAAACTGCATGCAGCATCTCCAGAATTGTGCTTTTGATCATTGGGAATACTTTGATTTAAGAGATACAGGACACTTTGATAGATTCCTTTCAGTCACAGTGACAAAGACCTAAGTGGAATTATTTAGTGCAGCTTAAAATTGTTAAACAAAATTAGTGCCACTGCTCTCAGTGATCCCAAAGCTGCACATATGCAAGCAGTTATGTGCGCATGTATATGTGCGTGTAGCCGAGCCAGAGACTAGAGACTAATAATAGCTCTCACCTGCGGCAGGTCGTCTACCTGTGCTTTGTCTCATCCCATTACCACCCCATTATGATACAGTCATTCATAATTCAGCCTGCAGTGAATGTAATGATATCAATCCAGCCAGGGGCACCTCAGATTGATTCCCACGCTAATCGCCATTCCACGATTTGAATGCCTGATGTTGGTGTTTTTTCTCTGCGTGTTACTGGGATTTTATTCCACACACAAAAAAAGGATTTGTGATGGTTTATTCCAGCCCCATTGTTTAGGTAATATTTTATTTTGAAAGGCAACGTTTTCTGTTTTGACTTTAAAAAAACAAAGGCAGCAGGACTAATTGAGCTGGTGATATGACACAGCGTTCCTGGGCGTGGAATCATACTGAAGTCATAACACTGCCACTTGAAGATATTAAAAGAGAAGAGAAAACAGTGAAACAATCAAGGCCTTTTTTTGTTCTTCCACACTTGTGATTTCTGGACGTGTATTCAAGTATAAAAATATTACATCCCTGATCTTGCTCTTGAGATAAGCTTGATGCAGAATGCCCTCTGACTTTACAGTCTAAAGCTGGTTGTTGTTGAAAATAAATTCTATTGCCTGTTTGTTTGTTTTTTTTTTCCTGTCAAAATGACTTTCAACCACCTCAACACACAACACCATGGGGAAAATCAAATCCAGCTTTCTTCTGAGACAACAAGAAGACATCAAATGTGTTCATGTCTTAACTTAAAAGTGCAAAATGACTTGATGCATGCACTATTCAGTCGTCCATGGTTTCAATATAATAGTATATGAGAGTAATCTGCCAAATACATCACAATGTAAGGGATCCACATTGACATTATACATTGTTTTATGTGGAAAATAGAACCACAAACGGTCATGGAGATAGTAATCTTGTTATTGATATTGAAGTCTGACTCAAAGGAACAGCATCACTCAGACATAATGACATCTAGTGTCCAAAAAAGTTCAGGTAACACTTTAGTGATGGCACAAACTTCCAATCATTTTAAAATTCTTCAAAATGCTCTATTCTCTTTTTGTGACTGATGTTGTGCGACACTTTTCAAAGACATTCTCGTTCCTATTTTATTGTCGATACATCAATGTGTTTCTTTCTAACTTTCTCAAAGAGCACCCATAACAATATGCTTGTTCAAATGAGTTGAAGAAACAATGTGCCTTTGTTGCTCAGTTGACTGACAGATACAAGTCTGTCACAGATAAAGGGGGAAAAAAAGAGATAAAACAAAGTGTGTGTGAGAGAGAGAGAGAGATGGAAGCGTTGACAACTTCAAAGACTCAGATGGGACTGCTGTGTGTGTGTGTGTGTGTTACCTTGCATTGTGCTTTTACAAAAATTACAAGATTCTTGGCTTTGTGCATGTGTGTGCAGCCTATCGTAATTTAACAGTCACATGCTAAACATCTATAATAATAATTATTATAGATTATTAGATTATTAAGTGAAAGAAGTGAAAAACATTGTTGAGTCTCAGCGACTCCAGCTTTCTCCCACAGTCTGAGAATGGAATAAACGGTATTATATCCTAGGTTTTAAAGTACACAATAATTATTAGGTGTACACTCAAAAAAGGCGGAAGGTGGTATGGAAATTATTTAATTTAAAATGATGTGTCATTAGCATAACTTTGGATATTCGACAGCTTCCTTGTGCAACACTAAAAGGTTTCTCAGAATCCCCTGAGCCATAATCACAGAGATTATTTTATGACTAAAAATAAAATGAAAGAGTTAATTTCCCAACAGTAACTGCTATTGTTTAGCTTGTATGTCCAGGAAGTACTGCTAACTGGTATAGTTGCGTCTTAGACCTTCCTGTTTAGACTCCCAGTAGAACATGTCATTTTTGTTCCTATGTGCAGCACTTTCCTTTTGATGGGAGCAGGATTCAGGGCATGCAAGAAAATCATCAAGCATTTTGTGAATATAAATGTTTTCTTGTCTGTCTTTTCTCCTTGTTCTCCTAAATACATCTTAATAACACTCCCACGCACACTCTCACTCACACAGACAAAAGTTTGAAACCATACCTCAACAATGCAATTTTCCTTTCACCTCCTCTAATCTGACGCTCATTTAGGGCAGCCAATGACACCAACCCGCTGAGAGTCTACACCAATTTGTGTTCCTGCATTGCATCAAAGGGACATCAGTTTTACTGACCTCGACCAAGAAAAAAATGAAAATCTTGAAAGAATCCTACGATGATGAGGGAAAAGAAATACAATGTAAGAGACCTTAGTGGAGGTAATTGAAAAAGAAAATATTCCCCCTCTGGCAGTTTGAGTAGAACTTATTTTCTTCTTTCTTTCCTTGGTTGTTGAAAAATCCTGTGGTTATTGTCATGCCATTTATTTTATTTCTTACCTGGCTGCAACAGTACCCTTAAAGTCAATATTAGATTTCTGTTTTTAGCTAACTACTTTAATTTCACGCAACATTTCTGTTTGGAAAATACACCTCTAACCCTTTGTTAAAAGGTTCCAAATAGAGGTCTTAAAAATAAACTGTAGAGATAACAACACCTGCATCATGTTGTAATTGAGGAAATATCATTCCACAATTTCATTTGAGTCAAATCACATTGAGGTTATTACAATTTCACATTACAACTAGCGAGTTCCCCCTGGCTGTAAGTTGGTTGACTGGCTCTTTACCCTTGCGGGCTTCTTGTGTTAATTGGACTTTGAGGAGGCCTACAAACATATCTCTAGGGGGGAAGTGTGTGTGTGTGTGTGTGTGTGTGTGTGTGTGTGTGTGGGGGGGGGGGGGGGGGGGGGGGGGGGGGGGCAGGATTATGGGGTCCTGGGGCCATTGCTATGAGCTATCTGATCACTTTATGACCAAATTAAAAGCTGTGTCGGCATCTCTAACGCATAGTCAGACATGTTTCCTGTTTGGGGAACATCAAGGTATCATCTCAGCTTGTTGCAGATGATGTAGTTTGTTAATTTCCTCATACTGGGACATCTGGCAGACATTGGGGCGGTTTGCAGCTGACTGCATAGCAGATGGACGAGGACGAGGATCAGCACCTTCATGGGCTGCTGTGAAAAGGTGGATTGCTCCCTTCATGTGGAGAGAGATTATTTTCCTGGAGATCTTGGGGTCTTGTTCATAATTGATGGCAAGATGGACCATGAGATTGACAGACGGATTGGGTCAGTTTTGTTGGACCGTCTTGGTGAAGAGGGTGAAGAGCCTGAATGAAAAGCTCTCGATTTACTGGTATATCTTCATTTTAAACCTCACCTAGGGCTATGTACTGTGGGTATTGACCGAAAGAATATGATTGCAGCAGCCAAGCTCAGCCTTAGATATATGGCTAAGAGCTCAGACATTCAGGGGGAGGTTGGATTGAGAGCTGTTACTCCTTTGCATCGACATGATCCAGTTGAGGTGGGTCAGGCATCTGATTAGGATGCCGTTGGATGTTTTCCTGGCATGCCTGACTGGGAGGAGTGGCCGGACCTCAGATAAGCAAATGGATTGATGGTTGGATGGATTCTTACCACCAGGTTGTACTTGCGTTCACAAATCAATCACATGATGCATCCATCTGGAAACACAAGGCTTTTAACCGTGACATTAGAAATTAAATTTGCATGGATTTTGAGAAATGTTTTGTCCCTTCAGTTATATACTATACATTATTTAAATCCATGGACTTGGTTACTTTCCACCAACGCTAAACAGAATTATAATTGGCTGTGTAAACTGAGAACAACAATGCAATGTGCATCAAATACAGTTAATTAAGACATGAAAGTAAATGACTGTTGAAAGCAGATATAAAAGTGTGCAATTATTTTTTTTTGTACTCTGATCAACATCAAAGGTTAGGGCCAAAGAGTCAAATCAGCAAGCAGCCTGACAGCTTTTTATTAAAGAAGGGATAATTAAAAAAAAATACCATTAACACACATCTGTCGACACTCAAGCTTCCCCTTCAGGTGGCATGAAAATCGTAACTGCGACATAACCATCATCATACTCATCATCATAATGATCATCTATGCTATCATTCTTAAAATGCCTCAGGAGAGATAAAACACATTACCTCACCAAGTAGAGTCACAGAGAAACACAAGCAGATCCATCCATTTATTTATTAAACTTCTTCGTTTGGGGTTGCATGGGGCTGAAGCTGATCCCAGCTGTCATTGGACGAGGGGCGGGGTGGACACTGGACTGTTCGCCAGTCAATCACAGGGCTGACATTTAGAAACAGACAACCAGCCACACACACATTCACACCTACGGAAAATTTAGAGTCACCAGTTAACCAAGCGAGCATGTCTTTGGACTGTGGTAGGAAGCCGGTGTATCTGGAGAGAACCCAGGAATGCTGAGGGAGAACAAGCAAATGCCAAGGTCCCTGTCTGACAGGGATTTGATCCAGCAACAGTGCCAACCACTAAACCACCGTGCAGCCCAATAAAACTACATTTGTTTGCAAAACCAGAAAAAAATATTTTGAATGACACTTCTATTACAAAACTTAAAATGGGCAGTTTTAGTACTGCATTGCCTAATTTGTGTCATTTTCTTCTTTGATTTGACATTGAATTTTCTCTCCAAAAATCATTTATATTAGCTATAACATTAACAGTAACATGTTTAACGTATAACCTGATGTAAAGTGAAAAAGAGGAGCTTCTTTTCTTGCTTTACAATTACAGTCTTTACCATCCCATTACCCAACGTTAGCAACAAGGTGGAACTGGAAAATGGACACAATGCTGTATCAGATGTCTTTACTGGGAGAAGTTTTAAGGCTACTTATGAAACATAGACATTTGAGAGCAAACGCTTTATTTCTTGAAAGAGTGTCAAAGGGAAAAAAATAATAATTTCTTTCTGGCAGACAGCAGATTGTGGATTAAACACCAAAGGATGGCCACACACACACATCTACACAAATCACATCAAATGGCACAACGGCACACCCACACACTCACAGAAAAGATTCCTTACAAATCAAATCAAAACAAGGGCACGCACGGAGGAAAAGCGATTTGCCAATTGGCTAGACCATCCACGCAGAAAAGGATTTAAATATCACTGAATATGGGGCCAGTGTGATTGCATCATTTCCGGTTCAGCAGAGCCAGTCAAATGCCTCTGGTGGCCAAGTAATTCAATACCCCAGATAGTATGCATAATGTCACAAATCACACTACACGAGGCATCACCAGGAAATTGAAGATTCAAATCAAGCTCTCCCAGTAGTGACCTTGTGAGTATATGCTGTTACACTAAATGCATTCTAACCCTGACTGTCTAGACTATACCAAAACTTCTGGCTCATTATACATGAATTATATAAAGAGTGTAACTCACTGCCCCTGACTCCAGGATTACAATTTTTGCATCTGAGCTTGCCTCATCCGACGATGAAAGGGGACATGTGACAGCTGCACTCTGTCGCTGTCAGCTGATAAAATGGGGACAGGACAAAAAGCAAGAACACAAACGAACAAATAATCCCTTCCAATTATGAACACAGGGAAAGCAGTGAAGTCTGTTTGTTTCAGGTTCCTCCCCTTTTTGTCCTCTGTGTGTATTTAAAGCACAACCACAGAAACAAGAGGGCTAAAGCAGCCACCTGGCTTCACTTAAGATTATCATCAACCCCGCAAAATGACAAATACATGATTCATTCACACGCTTCACACACAACTGTGAGCGCGAGCTAATGTTTGAGTAAAAATACACACGTAACCGTTAAAGCACATGCACAACTACGCTGCAAAGGCAGACAGTCCTAATGCTTGGTAAATGCACAGCTAAAAAAAAAAGGGAAAACGTGTTTTGTTAATGTGGTCGATAAATGTTGCTATGGCAGCACACGTTTCGACATGCTGACATTTCTATAGGACCTGCTGACGATGTTCCTCCTTCTCTGAAACTCCACCACAGCTGCTGCTCACTGGACTACGGGAAGTCTGAACATTGGTTTGTGCTGCAACAAAACACATGGAAAAAAAGGAAACTAGATCAAATAAACCAACCTTATAACTCTAATGTATAAAAAAAAAAAAAAAAAAAGTAAACCAAAAAACGCTATTTGATACCCACATGCAGTTAGTGATGTCAATGCATGTCTGCTAGTCATGCACTTCCAGTAGAAATGACGTTTGTTCGAACATAGTATCAGACCAACTTGTTATGGTGGACAGAGGAGAGCCCCCAGGTAGCTGACCCAATAACCCCAAAGAGCAACAGACAATAGGAGCGTCCAACCTTGTAGTGTATCAGCAAACAAGCCCCTTGGTTGCACAGCTTCTGTTATGTCAGCACAGTTAAAACAAATAAACAAAAGATCGTTGTTATCCTCCAGCTATATGTGCTGACTGGCAGGTAGGAGGACAGAGGAGAGCCCTCAGGAAGCTGACCTTATAACCCTAAAGTACAACCACTACAATATAATCATACATACGTGTAGCACATCCACAAAATATACATGTATAACGTCAAAACATTTGCAAAGACTGAAAACTGCAACTTTGCCGAGACATACCTTTCCACAGAATTGACACTTAAAGACATTTTGTCTGTGGATGTTCAGCACCCCTTTTAAAACAGTACTACCTCCAACAAGATGTCACTAAATTGACTTGAGCTTGTGTAGCACTTTTCTAGTCTCCTGACTACGCATGTGTTCACAAACTGATGGCAGGGGTTGCAATGTAGTGAGACGATCATAAGTAACTAATCTCATTCATACACGTAGTAGCGGAACAATTCAGGGTTGTGTCTTGCCCAAGGGCATGTTGCTGCAGGAGCTGGGGATCGAATCCCAGACCCTCCAGTCGAAAGACAAAGCTTCTTCCAACTGAGCCACAGACAATACTACTTTCTGTCCTGACCCTGGTTCTCTGGTTCTTTTTTGTGGACTTGAACAAGGTGGCCATCATGTTCACCTGCTCCCATTCTAAGAAGTAGAGAATGCTACTTCTCTGTGTGTTCAAGTGCATGGTTCACAGAGTCAGTGGAAAATGTTTTTAGTATAATCAAGCTTATGTGCTAAACCATCCAACACTTAAAAACACAGATGCTGGGTTGCTCTTCTTTATATCGTGTTCAGGAATAGATTAACATCAAGATCAGAGAATTACACCTGGAGTTAAGTCAGCCTAAAAAAGATTTTAAAATGAAAAAAAAAACAAAAACAGATTGCTGTACAGGCACAGAACAGGTAATAGAGGTCTGCAGATATATCCTCACCTGTACCTGTTAAACCAAAATATTATATGTATTCAGATATAAAGTCAAAAGTGCTCGTGGTTTATACCAGAAGTGTTTTTTGTTTTTGTTTTTTTAAGCTTTTGCTAGCTCATTGCTATTATTTTTAACTAAACCTTCATACACTGTCTGGATGCTAACTCAAGCTTAAGCTCTAAAAAATTCTTTTCCTGCATTCAGATTGATTGTTATTCAGTATTTGGTGTGTTTTCACAACTTTATAATTTTGATTTTTTTCTTTTTTTGTGTGTATGTGCCATCTTTAAATCTCCTTTATTACACACAAGTTCTCTTGATGAAGAACACATTCATCTGACTACTCATTTAAACACAGTGTTTCAGGACTCTTCTGGCCTTGCTGAATGTAGTTTAGTGTAGTTTAGTGCTTTTAGTTTAATGTACTTTTTTCAAGTAGCCTTTGTGTGAATGATATACAGTGTACAGTAATTATGCAGACATTCTTTCATATACTTTATAATGTAAAATGTTAGAGTTCCTTTGACAGACAGATTACCATCACAGAACAATAGTGGCGATGATGACAAATGGAGAGTGATCAGGGAAAGCGGATGGTCGAAGATGAGAAATGTGAGTAGAAAGCTAGAGATAGGAGATGAGAGATGGGGAGCACTGACATGGTGAGGGAGCAGGTCAGGGAGAATAAAAGATGGTGGAGGAGAGTCAGGAATATACTGAGTATGAGGGACGGAGGGAAACAAGAGAGGAGGGTAGCATCCTCTTGCTAGAATAGAGCTGATTGAGGTCAGTTTTCCCACCAGATGAGACGCCACTTTAATCACCCTCTGTTGGTCTCATCACCATGGAGGGGCTGGCCTCATCAGGCGGAGAAGAGAGACAGTGCTGAGAGAGAGAGTGAGAGAGAGACAGACATATAAAAAAAAAAAAAAAAAGAGAACATTTCCAAAGAGAGAGACTTTCAAAATATAAACAGAGATGGAAGGGAAGCATTCTAGAAAGTGTGGTCGAGGCTGCAAGAAAAAGCAACACCTACACAAAGCTGAACTCAAACAGTAACAACGAAAGGGTGCAGATCACACGAGGAACAATAAGAACGGGAAATGTTTAACTTGTTTTTTTAACAGATTGAACAAAAGCTTTAGCATTATAAAAGGTGAGGTATAGAACTGAATGCTAGCTGAAAGAAATCCGCCAGTGGTAAGCCAAAATGAAAAGATTTATAGTTTGTGTGCACAAGAAGAAGACAATTAAGAGAAAAGAACAGAAAAAAAGAAACGGCAGGAAGGTATACTAAGAGGAAGAGCTGGATAAGAAAGGCAGTTTGAGTTAAAACTAAAGTTCAATGATCTGCTTTATGTGTATAACCCAACCAGCCTGCTTTTCCACTCTTCTTTACCATATCTCTGATGAATGATTTCCTTATTCCTTGGTGCAAGTTTGCACTCTTTCTAGGATGTGTTGCTGGCTGAAAATCTGAGTGTAGCATTTCAGCCACTTCCCCTGACACAACACATGAATGAGGACTGCCTAATGTTTGGTGCAGCTGTGGGATACACTCTGAACTGTTCACCAGTAAATCACAGGACAGACGTATAGAGAGAGAAAACCACCCAGACTCACATTCACACGGGCATTGTAGAGTTACCAATTAACCTAACGAGCATGTCTTTGGATTTTGGGAGGAAGCCAGAGGAGAGAGAGAGAGAGAGAGCCCACGCATTCATAGGGAGAACATGCAAACTCTACACAGAGAGGCTCCTGTCCAACCGGGAATGTGAACGATGAACCTCTCCCAATAGCCAGCAAATAGTGCAGCAACCCAGCTCACTCCAGGGGGCCTTTACTATGAAGCAAGTTCCATATACCCAGGGTTATCCTCCCTCACTAACTCTGACATATAGATCGTGCTTAGCAGTCATATGAAGCTGGTTATCAACCTGATAGGTAAACCCAGAGTTTCCGAAAGCGTTCACGTAAAAGGGCGGAGTTAGCTTCATTTAACCTATCACAAGCTGTCTGCGTCTGTCGTCAACAGTTTGTCATATCTACAAACTCTGATCAAAATGCATGTGTTCAAGACAAACAGGCTCTCAAAGACTAAAGTTGTCGTTGGTTCACCTTAGAACCAACTTTAATTACTTCTGTTTCTTCTCTGAGCTGAATGCGTTGCTCTCACTCGTTCATGTGGCGAGTATAACAGTTATAGAGAAGCTATATTTTAGCTACTACTTTGACTATTACAAACAGAGCGGCATGGAGACGTAGCTTCATATGAAAAAATAATCCAAAGCCATAAGAAGCTCTTTGAAAAACCCAACTTAAATGCTCCAGCGCTTTTTCCAGTCTCTGCTGAAGTGTGAAGGATATCATTAAAAAAATAATGATTAACTCAACAGACTATAATGTAAAAGCATGCGGGACACACATTAAGTGTCCTCCCCCCACAGTTAAGCCTGAACTAAGATTCAATCACTCAAGCTCTTGGTTTAAAGGGGGCAGTCTTAGCCACTATGTCACATTGCTGTCTGCATCAGCGACTTTCTCTTTTGAAATAAAAGTACATGTAAATGTGTAACATTTTAAATGCAAGCAAATATTTTAGTCATTCATTTATTTCACTTTACATTGCATGAATTGATATAATGTAATTATTTTAATTGTGTAAATGAGGGAAGACTAGATGAAATGTTAATGGGTCAGAGAGAGCGAGTGCCAAATTTTGCTTCATCCCTCAGTTGCCTGGATTATTTGTTCATTATTTTGGTTTCAATGGCTGCAAATTTACTGGAAGCAAATGTTGGTTCTTTTTTTTTGTTTTTGGTAGTCAAAATGCACCTACCTGCACAACAGGGGGCCTGCAACTAATTTCAGACAGCTGCATTTAAATCAACAGTTTTGGCTATTGTTCTCCTTTTGGATTAGGAAATAAATTCATACCATAAAACAATGTTTTAGTTGTTTTAGTTTCGGATACCCCACCCCCCAAGATTCCTAATTGTCAAATTAAAAGCCCCTGAAGTGAACCACCAGCCCGTTCTGATGCATGGATGAGAATGGATAGAAAGGCAAACAGAGAGAGAGATCAGAGAGGAACAGATGAGACGATAGGATTCTGGATTCAGCATGAGGTCTCCCATCTGTCTGTAGCCAGAATGACACCTGCTTAGCTTTGATTCAAAATTGCACACTGAGCTTGAACAGGAGGCACACGTCGTGAATGATAAGAGTGGTGGCACTGTGCACACATATGCAGGATCTCACACATGTCAACATAAAAAGCAGAGAAGTTAAGGTTCACAAGCTTTCATCTGAAAAACACAATTCTTTGTATATTCAGAGAGAATATGAGCAAGATTAAGCAAGTACAAAGAAACGCGATTAATTTGCAGGACAGCCTGTTCTCTAAAGTTCTGCACCAACACCAACTTCAGGCTCAAAGAACTGTTGCTTCTTTGTTGTTCATGGCTACATTCAGCACTTGAAATAATGACTCAGTTGCAAGAACAGAATACGGACTAACTTGTGGCATATGAGTCATTAAGTCCCTAACTTAACTTTGAAAGAAGTATTGAGAAATTGTTCCTTGACCAACATAGTAAGTATTGTGAAGGTCTTACAAAATCCTTTCTAAAAGCAACCAGCATTTCTAGATAGATAGATAGATAGATAGATAGATAGATAGATAGATAGATAGATAGATAGATAGATAGATAGATAGATAGATAGATAGATAGATAGATAGATAGATAGATAGATAGATAGATAGATAGATAGATAGATAGATAGATAGATAGATAGATAGATAGATAGATAGATAGATAGATAGATAGATAGATAGATAGATAGATAGATACTTTATTGATAACGGGAAATTCAAGAAAAGGCACTACTCAGTGCCAAATCTCACTATGTACGTCCCCTGGGCAGGAATTAGTGGTTGGGGTTAAATGGTGAATGGACTTGAGCTTGTATGGCTATAGCTCTATATCTAGTCTTCTGACTACTCAAAGCAATGTTGCACTGCATGTCACACCCGTACTGAATGGCAGGGAGTGCTATGTAAAGTGCCCATCAGAAGTAACTAATCCCATTCATGCATATTTATACACCCTGCTAAAGCAGCAGGAGCAATTCGGGCTGAAGTGTCTTGCCCAAGGGCACTTCGGACATGTTAGTGCAGGAGCTGCGGATCAAACCCATGTCCTTCCGATTGAGATACGATGACTGAGTGTTTTGAGTGTTTTTTCCCCGCGGCAATCAGAGCCCTGAAGTCTGCACTCTGAACACTTTAAACCTGGCCATATTGAACTTCAACATTTGCACATCTGCTTGTCAATCTCGTTTTAACTTATATCTATTTTAATACTCTTCCTTCATAACTATTGCACACTGATCTCATAACTATTGCACGTGTAAATTAGCCATAGCCTTTATTGTATTTAATTCTGTTGCACTGTATTTTATCTGTTTTTATCATTACTTCAATTGAGCTCAGTAGTGCAGTACATGTCACAAAAACATTTCACTGTGCATCCTGTATGAGTATTTGACAAATAAAAACATTTGAACCTCAAACCTTGAGCTCACTGAGCCACAGCCACTGTTTCCTAATTGTTAGGTTATGTTATAAACCAAATTGAAAAGTTTGCAATGGCATTATTGTCAGGGCTATACTCAAGACATTAGATGAAGCGAGCTCCCAGGCCAAAATTCTGCATCATCCTGTGTTGCTGTCCAAATAGATAGTAAGCCCTAGTCATACACTTGCCCCGAAACTCCACATTCTAAATACATATAGCATGAAATTATGTATTTATAGGCCAATAGATGGTTTCGGATGACATTTGGCTTTCAGTTAAGGAACATGTCATTATGTGCAATGGGTCCAATTGATGATGTTTTTTTATTGGAAAAAAACTAAGGCATCTATACTCTCCTGCTTTGACTTCAAATATATTTGTCTGTGGCTGTGTTTTTCCTGTGATAAGTTCATGAAGGAAACATCTATACAATAGTACAGAATGGTCTTTTATATTCTCGCTGTAGACGGCTTTTGTGTGTCATTGAGGTTTACCCCAACATGTTTGTTTATTGATTAGGTTCTTGTTCTTATTTACTATCATTTAAAAAATGGTAATATGTTACTGGATGTGTGAATGCCTAATGGGTCCTTAAGCGCTCTTGTACTGCTTACTGAGTCTGTTATACTTCACCGTAGGCTACAATTACATATAGCTAAATGAGAAATATGACGTGTATTATCATTGACTGTATGGACCAGAGGCGTTTCAAGAGTTTGAGGAGATTGGGGGCTTAGCCCAGACATGAATAAATGTCCCTCGAATAAAAAAAACAAACAAAAACTATGCTCAATTTTGATAATTTCTTTTATAAACATTGGCACCTTATTTGCAATCTAAGTATCTTGTGTTGTTCTTCTCTGTTCTTGGGCCTGGACAACGAAGCAGGATTTGAGGTCAGCGAGGTCACTTCAAGGTTAACTCTGGGTTTTCAGTCTTACGATGGTCGTTCACTTGTTATCTGGGTATATCACCACAGTAACTGATGCTGCATGATCAATTATAACCTGCTCCGGAGCAGGTTATGATGGAGATAAGAGATCAACCTGTGAAAATCTCCACCCACTGACCAATCAGATCTTTAGATCGTGGAGCTCCAGGAGCTGATCAAGAGAGGGGAGGACCCTTCATGAGTCCTGCATGATTTAGCATTAAGCTATAGTCTGTTAAGTTAATGATTATTGTTTACTGATATCTTTCATCCTGGAAAAGTGCCAGAGCATTTAAGTTGAAGCACGATCTCTAATGTGAGGGTTCGTGAAGTCAGATCACCCAAAGAGACCCTGGATATGTTAAACTCACTATAGTTCAGGCCCCAGCTTCTCTCCTGTGTTGTTGCATCTTGTGTTCATTCTGTCGTAAATAACATCCAGCCTGTCCTATGTTTTGAGCACAGTGTTTCCTTTAATAGTAACAAATGCCCAATTTAACTGAAATGGGGGCAGTGATGTGTTATTTTCAAAAAGTAGAAAATGCTAGACTTTTTTTTTTTATTTCTCAGATAAACAAAGATTCCTTTTTGTGTTATTTGTATTTCAGCAAGATGCTGAAATTATATTTACTGACTTGTCATCAATCTGTAAAAACATTACTAAGATTAAAGCCTTAATATCTGAAATAGCATAAAACATGCATTTATAAATGTAGTGAAATCGTGAAGGCTTAAAGTAGAACTTATTACAGGTTGTAAAGTTAATCGTATATAAAAGATGTAATATCTTCTTGATATGAGGCGTTTTCAATGATCTATCGGCTACCCAGTAGTTTATCCAGTTTAAAATTCAGATGGATTATTACTCTTGTAGTAGAGCATCTGCCTATTTTTAGGAGCAACAAGTTCACAATGCCTACACACTTTATGGTAAAATTAGTGAGTTTCAACTTATATTATGAATATCTGATTTAAGTGAAAAATTCTGCTAAAAGACAAAGGAAGATTGCTGTTGGATCAGACGACCTCTAGCTTAAACGCACCTCCATTCAAATCCTCATAAAGACTGACAGTCGAATATGATTCTTAATACAAATCAACAGGGAGGTTTAATCAGCTCTGAGACGTTACCACACAGGCTCACAGCTTTTGCTTATCGTTTCGTCTCTTTCGGAAAAATCCGAAAAGATAATTGTTTTGCTTGTCCCCTGTCTGCCATCTCCAAAGCTTGTAAATATTACTCCCATCTCCCGCTGAAATTTGAGTCACCGTCTGATACACTGACGTAACTTTAATCACTCAGCACTGACAATCAGACCTTGCTCCGCGCATGCATACAGACACACACGCGTACGTACGCACGCACATACGCATGCACGCGGACACAGACCTAACAGAGACCTTTTCCAATTTTGACTGACTGTTATGTAACCAAGACTTTTGTAACAAAATATATTTTCGGGGCTATCCTCAAAACATTCGGGGCTCGAGCCCCGGTAAAAAAAAATGACCTGGCGACGCCCCCGGTATGGACCTGGAAAATCATAATTTAAAAAAAAAAATATATATATATATATATATAGAACTGCTGCTGTGAGACTCCAATTAGACACCAGTTATGGATTACTTCATCTAATTTTGCGAAAATGTCTGAAGAGTTCCTGTTCATGTGTGTACATACGTTACATATATACATACGGAAGGAACGTGTAACTGTACTGACTTTCACGCCTACACTCTCCCAGGATGGGAAGCAATCATCCTTGACGCTGTGTTCTTGAGTTTTATCAGTTGGCATGCGTACCCACATAGTGGAGCGTGAAATATGTGAAAAAGATGAACTGTTATGTTCATGTGAAGCTCATAGCTGGCAAGATGCCAATGGTGACGCGTGATGAGTCATATAGGTATGAGGCAGAATCACAGAGACAAGAACACTCTTATTTCATAACAACCATCAATGCTAGCAGGCTAAAGTGGTGGCCCTTTACTTTCTTTATTGCCTGTCTGTGTACATTACATAAGGTGCCTTTGCCTTCTGTACTTACACTTAGAATTGTTCCTTGCAGGATCTGCTTTCCTTCACCTCCATTCCCTCAAACGGGGAGTCTAATAACACCCATATCACATAAACCCCTCTGTCTCAGCTGCAGATGAAAATAAGAGCCACGCTAGCTAGAGATGGGGATGGTGACCAAATCCTTCCTCAACAGCCCCTTGAAGTCACAGGACCACACAATTGGAACGAGAGCTTGTATTTAAGTTTAAGCAAAAACTTGTGACCGTTCCACAGGAGGTCACACATTTAGAAATCAGCCTTTTGAATGGATTTATTATGACTTTGGCTGCTAACCTTACGTATAATATGTGTCATTGTTATATTGAAAGCTGATAATAGACAATTCTATTATGAAAAAGAAAAAGAATGTTGGAACACAATGTTATGTGTAGTGTTAAGTACTGTAGTGTTGTTTGTTTTCAAGGACAGTGATTCAGGTATATTGAGTTAAATAGGCTTGACTTTGTGACAATCGTCACCCTTGATTGTTTATGGCAGGGGTGATTTGAGGAATCCCACCTTTAGGAGAGCTCAAGAAATCACATGGTAAAAGGTAAAGCTTATACTGTATAGCACTTTTCTAGTCTTCATGAAGACACATCACATGTCACACACTGATGGCGGTGGTTTCAAAGTAAAGTGACCATCAGAAGTAACAACACCCATTCATACACAGCTACCGAAGCAGCAGGAACTATTCCGGTTCAAGTTTCTTGCCCAAGAAAACATTGGACATGGACTGAACGCCCGGACAGTTAAGAGGCGGCCGACTCTACTGACTGAGCCTTCCACGTGCAACATGAAGAGTTCCTATTCAATCTTTCTACTAAACCACTCACTTCATAAACAATCATTTTCACATGTGTGAAATACATACATGTTATAAAGGACAATAACAGCGACAGTACACCACTGAATAGTTCACATGGTGAAAATGTAACGTCCTGTTTTGCAATACTATTCCATTCGTACAGGAAATACCTATGAAGAGTAATTGTAGTATTACTGATGGTCATACTAATAATGAATTGTTATTTGTATGTTACTTTGGAAGAGATTCTGCACATTAGATCATTCAGCTTGTTAAGCCATTTTTTTACGTTATTATATCAGAATTTTGAATGCATTGCTTTCACATGTAGTAATGCTCCTTAACACCATGTATAATTCAAACTCCTTACCAACTCACTTTTCTTGAAGCTAAAATAACCCTTAACATTATATTTTCTCACCAAAAAGGACATACCTTATACATCATTATTCTATGGGTTTATCTACCATTTATTTAGTGAGGAGGAAAAATGTTCCTCAATGTCGTGTCAGTGGATAGGCATTTTGAAATTAATTGTTTAATTTCCTATTACCTGTGATATATTGTTCATAATATTGCATTATTCAAAATGATAGTTTAAATATAAAATTAAGATGTTTAAAAATAAATCTGGTCAAAAATCTGGTGGGGCTCAAGCCACTCTTATTATTCTTGTTATTAAAACTTGTACACACACACACACACACACACACACACACACACACACACACGTGTGTTTATTTCATGCGTCATTTGTAATGCTAGTGGCGCATGGCTTTATTTCTATATATGGCTGTGAGGGTGTGTAAATTGAATACTATATTATAAAAATAAACGCTTAAGAGTCCGGCTTCAAATCTCAACTTTTTATCAATAAGACAAAGGTTTTTGTGCGCTTTTTTGATATCTGCGTGTAGGTATGTGGTATGCTCTTGCTCTTGCATACCACTTTAAGTGCATACAGCTACTATGTGACCCTGGTTTAACCCCAGGGCTCTATAGATGGGTTTTGGAGGAATCGCAGGCCCTGCAGTCATATTACCAGAGTGCAGCTTCAGTGAAGGATTACTGTGCACAGCAGGAGGCAGCCTTTAAACTTGTTAGCATAATGCTGGAGATGGGCAGTGATAGAGACGGTAGAGGAAAGACACAAGGAGGAAGAAACAAGAATGAGGCGCAAGAAGAGTGAGACAATTTGTTAAGGAGTTAATTCTACATTTTCCACAAGCT
The DNA here is from genome assembly GCF_947650265.1 of Symphodus melops. NCBI lineage: Eukaryota > Metazoa > Chordata > Actinopteri > Labriformes > Labridae > Symphodus > Symphodus melops. The sequence continues at coordinate 15,865,690 of NC_136700.1, forward strand.
GTACTGTTGTGAAAAACATCATCGTCAAACAAAGGAAAGTCCTTTCATGTTTGTCGAAACATTAACAATTAGGTCTATAATTCTCTAATATTTACTTTAAAAAAATGACAGGGTGTATTTTGTTCATGTTTTCTATTTACTGTACTCTTCATTACAAATATTATATTGCAAAGAGTCCCTCTAATAACATGATTTGAAAATTACAATCTAACACCTAAGCTACATAATTATGGGCTTTAAAAATGACTCATCCAAGCATTATTGTCAACTAATTATTACCCTAAAGAAGGTTAAGAAATTGCAAACTTGGACTTATAGCAGCAAATTAGAGAAAATATAATCATAGTGAGGTGCAATGCAAAGCGGATAAAGCATAGAACAAGCAGCAATCATACACGCTATCCCTGCAGATGGCGTGGTGGCGAGGAGCCCAATTTGTTGGCCTTTAACAGACACTAACATTACATTTGTGCGTCATACTGAGATTCCAAAACGCCTTAACAGATGTTAGTATTTGCCAAGCTGTGAATTTGAATAATATGATCTGGCTGTGTAACTGTGTGTGACAAAGTGCCTGCAAAGAGCATCATATAAGCAAAACTATCTACTTCTTAAACGTTTTTTTTTTAGAGCTGTAGAAGTGTGCATCAGTTTGTTGGAGCTTGCTGATATATATTTTTATATATATATATATATAATTTCTTTTACACTAGCTATGCTGGCTCACTTCATTTCATTGGAATAACACACCTCTATCTTTTACTTGCAGCAGCTAGCCTACTAGCTAAACTGTGACATTTACAGGTCATTGTCATAAAATGAATTTAAGGAAAATGAAAGGATACTAAAATCTATCTGATGTATGGAGGTTTGGAACAGGAAACCACATACCTTGATCCTTTGCTGTATAGATTTGTGGTCTATTCTTTCCAGGTATTTGACTTTATTTAATTCTCTATTTGGTCTTCAGATCTACAAACAACATAGCACTGTGTAACAATCAAAGTGAAGTGACTGTTTTATCTGCGTGATTCACAATTTGGAAAATCTATCATATTCTCAGCTTCTAGGACTGTTGTCTTTTGTTTACTTGTCTGCTGTCAATATCACTCACCATGCTTTTACAATCTGCCCAATAAACCTAATTTCTGTTGATGCAAGTGAAGCGTGGGAATCCAGTGAACTCCATTCACGAGTTCTAGACTGATTGAATAGCGCTTTGCTATATTGAGCATTAATTAGCTGCAGGGTAAAAAACAGGGAAGAAGGTTTGTGTATCAAGGTTGATTTGTTGAGTATGATCATGTGTTACTGCATAGAAAAATCGATGAGTCAACATTTCCAGGATTTCAGTGGGGCAGGGGCCCAAATTCCCAAAAGGGCATTCTTTCGAGAAATGTAATTAGTATGTGCCTGGAATAACTATTGATGCCGCTACAGAGAGGTTCAAATGTAAATGTATAAATAAACTCATGACTAAGACAAGGTCTAAGACTTGAAGTAATACTGTATAATTGTTCATGCCATTATGCAATACAAACATCCAACAGAGAGTTAATTATTGGATATGTTGACAAGTTAAATTAGTACAATGTGATAACATTTTTAACATTATAGCAATTTTCAGGTCCTATAGACCAGATCTCTCGGGGCTCCCCAGGATTCTCCCCATAGATGTGGTTCATAAAAGGCAATATTTTGATTCCCTTTTTAGGAACTCTGAGATACTTTTTTGAATTAAAGTCAGAAAAAATAATCTTTGGTACTTTGATCATAAAGGTGGCAAATTGACAAGCTGATCTTGTTTGTGAAATATTGACCATAAAGGCTTTGCTATTCTTGGGACTGTGGTATATGCAAGACACAAGCTAATTTGTGAGTTTTATTGAGTTGATGAGCAAATACCAATGCAATTTGTTTAGAGATACAGTAGGTTGATAGAGTCAGAAATTAGGGAGAGAGACAGTGGAGAATGACGGTCAGGAAAAGAGCCACAGGGCAGATTCAAACTCGGGCCGCCTGCTTGGAGGACTAAAGCCTCCATAAATAAGTAACCACTATGCTACAGGCCCACACAATGCAGATTTAATCAAAATACAGACTTTTTTCCCACACAAGGTTTTGATGTTGAGGGATATGACTCAATAGCACTCCAACAGCCCTTGTTGATTTGGTATCAGCCGAAACCTAACCTTGGAACATCAAGTGCAAGCACAAGATGAACAGAAAACGTTATTAAAAATACATAAGCAACAAAATCAGACTTTTATGAAAACACAGTCAAAAAAGGAATCACAACCCATGTGCTGGTTTGAAGGCTGTGCTAACCACATGTATTAACAACAGACTTAAGAGTACAGCTATTCCAGCCTTTCCTTTTTCCAACTGCACCATATGACCATTCTCCTTCTGTGATTCATCACAGTGATACATTTGTAGCCTAACTTGTTGGTTAGTGTTTTTTTTTTTTTTTTTTTCTTTGGTTAATATGTTTGGGTCTGTGGGATGCATTTCATTTTTTATCAAAAGAAAACGGATAACTCAGAGTTATTGGCCTTGGCTCATTTTCTGTGGAGAACATACATGTATGTATACAAACTGTACACCCCTCCACAGTTACATTACTTACAGGATGTCCGGGTGCACCAGACCTAGGGTTAATGTGTGGAAATCACAACTTATCACAACTAGTCAACCACAATTTCCCTACCTGTAGCTTGTGGACAGCTTTTCTTAGTCGCTCGCCTGAAGGTTGACCGACTGTGTGAATTTAAAAAATCTGACGACATTAAAAGCACCTCTTCCCACTATTCATATAGCTCTTGGCCACTGTGACGACCCTGTGGCCATGGCCACTAGTCTTTGTCTGGCTGCTGATTGTTGCAGGTGTGCTGGCATTCCTCATCAGCAGGATCAGAGGCACCTGGGTCTGGTGCACCTGGACCTACAAAGAGCTGCTGCAGCCCTCATTCACCCTCTCTATGATCGCTCAGCTGGACCGATGCTTGCTTACGATTTAATTCTTTTTGTTGGTGTTGAATGCTTTCACACACCCAAACTCTCACTAATGATTATACAGATTAACACACCTCATAACTTTGGTCATTTGTTAATTAACACGTTTTGTTTTTGTAAACCTCGTCTTCATCCGTTGTTTGTCATTTCCAGCAAGCCAGGTTGTGACCGCCACTTTCAGTTTTTTCAAAGTTGCTCTCAGATAAAGAAAGGTTGGAGACCCCTGATATACAGTAGATGAAGAGGTTTCAGAATGTGACAAAAGAGAGTTTGACTGTGAATTTGAAGAAGAGGATGAGATTGAGCATCAGTTATTTCTAAAGCAAAGACGAGCAGCAGGACGAGCCCGTTAAGCAGGTGGACAACATGGAGAAGCTTGCGATTGCCTACAGCTGCTAAAAGTGGACCCTAAACTGGCCACTGGTGATATTCTTTGTCATATTGGACATCTCAGCATACCAGGGAAGCTCCAGAGGACATGAACTAGGGAGACTTAAAATTCTACGAAGACATCAATTTCCAAGAAGCCCAGCCTCTAAAATTCATGATCCATTCATTATTCTATTGTGCCCTGCAGCACAAAAAAGAACTGCAAAGTGTTTGGCCCCAAGGTGGACAGAAAAACTAAATTTACAGTAGTAAAAGTACATGCAATACACACACAGTAAAACAACAAAGAATGCAAAAGGAGGAGGTGAAGGAACTACAAAGTGCCAACATCCAGGTCTTTTTATTTAAGCTTTCAACTGCTCATTTCGGTTTGAGAACATCCAGATGTCATTTCACGGCAGGGAGCAGCCTCATAGAGCCAGGCACAAAGCTAACGTGAAGCATGTATTGTAGGATAAAACACGTCTGCCACAGCAGCTTATAGGAAAATGACTTGGCCCATGTCTCTCTCTCTCTCTCTCTCTCTCTCTCTCTCACACACACACACCATGGACATGCCCTGTAAGCTTTAAGTGAGCGCTGTCCAAGGTGCTGAGAGTTAAGCTCCTCTCTTGGCATTTGCCATATCACTGAAGCTGCCACTGGCCACGGTGCTGAAGTGGCAAGGTATGTTAGTGTACCAGTGAGTGTGTTTATGTGCGTGTGTGGAAAGCAGATTTTGAAACAGGTATGTGCCAATCCAGTGAGGTGGTGATTTCAGGTCACAAGTGCCCCCTTTCACCCCTACAAATCGCAAACAGTTAGACCAGAAAGAGAGAAACAGAATAGGACTTTTTCAACCTTTGCACATGTATACAAATGAGAAAAATCCTTCCAGTTCAAACGTATCCAGTGGGCTGGTAGGCTTTGCTGCGAGCTCTATTTGTAAAGCTCTGGCAGATCATTGTGTAATTGAAACTTTGAAGGTGGGGGACATACATAGCATCACTGAAGCTGCAGAGAAACCACTCAGGGGTTTCCATAGTGGATTGCTGCTGCTGGGATGCAACCTGGGATTTCGTGGGTCACCCGGGTGAGTAGGTCTACTGTCGAAAGAACACAAATGCCCAATAACCTCAAGAGAGTCAATGACGACGCATCGCAACACATCCCAGAGATGTATCTTGAAGCCCACACATTGATTTAAAGGGCAAATCCTCTGTTGAAAAGACACAGAAGCAAAAGCACAGGTAACTGATGGGGAGTGATACAAACAACACATCTACTGACCTCCTGACCCCCTGCGTTTCCTCCCCTCTATTCTCCCTTTCACAATCCCATCAACCCCACTCTGTCACTATGAATAGGCATCACTCAGATGTTTGACGGCAAATCAGGACAAATGGCACGCTTCCACAGTCCATAAACTTTCCTAAAGGCTCCTATAGCAGAATTCGAGCTGCTGAGGGGAGAAAAAGAATTGAAACATGCAGATCTGAATAATGCAACAGGCTTGATGGAGTGGGTAAGAAACAGTAGGGTGGAAAGAGAGGCAGATAGAAAGATGATTGACGGAAGGTTGGGAAAGATGGAAACAATGCAAACGTAACTCAAAAAAAGGAGTGGGAGAGACATAAGAAAGAACAGAGAGACGAAGAGAATAAAGAAAGTAGCATAGGAATAGTGGAGGAGGATTGTGGGGGGTTAAGGTAGTATCAAAGAGTTAAACAGCGTGTGTAAAGAAGTAAGATAAATGAAAGGAATAAGGGCAAGAGGGAGAAAGGAAGACTAATGGTGGGAGTGGAAGAGAGAAACAAAAAGGGGGGGAAGCAGAGAACCTGGGAGGAGACAACTCTGTTCCACTTTTGGCAACAACACTTCCGCACAGAGAACGAACAGAGGACACCATTGATATTCCTTTCTTCTCGTTGCCATGTCCTCTTCTTTTCTCGGTGTAGCTTCTTGTTATTCTTGATGTGCCTTGCTTTTTTGTGGCTCTTCAATTGTTTGTGGCTTTTCAGTCGCACATATTCCACCAGCCTGCTCGCCGTTGGCATCCCTTACATTAGAAGGCTGTCTTCGTGTCTCACAGATTTCCATTCTTACTCGATCCATGCACTGTTTTTGTTTCATAACTAAATTATGGGACCTACATTGATCCAGACTTTTTAAGTGCTGTTTTTTTTTTTCCTGTTTATCATGCTGCGTGTCAGCGAGAGGGAGAGAAAATAGGAGTGTGACTGTCTCTGACTGTTCTGCATGTGTGTGTGCTTTCACACTCTATTGTTTGTTTTGAGCCATCTGTCACTTTTCAGAAGCCATGGCAATATAACAAAGCAAACACAGTGTTGGCCATAAAAGCATCCAAAGTTGTCGAATGAAAATGGCAGCATGAGGCAGCCTTGCACATTAACAACACAGTTCAGGGTCAGGTGAAATATCAATAAAGATGTAAATTCAGTTGATGCTTAATGCAGATTTGAACAGTGATTATACTGTATTTAGTCTGCTTTATTTTGAGTACTGTAAAAGGTACGACATTGACAAGAAACACAATGTTTCAAAGTGTGTTGTTGTATTGAATTGAACCATCCTTTTGAGATTGCATGCAGGGTGGCAAGATGTGAAAGTGTTGGGGTGTTTAGAAAATTCCAGAAAAAGGTAAAGCATTGGAAACTGCACATCCTTCAATCAATCAAAAACCTAACATCCACGATTTCACTGAAGATAGATTATGAAGTGTGCACAGATGTCATTATCTGGATCTGCATCCGGATATAAAACCTATTTTTAATGCTTTTTTTTTTTTTTACATTTTTATATTTCCATCTCATTTAATTTTGTGTAATTTTATCCTGTCCTGCTTTGCTGCCGCAACACTGCAAGTTTTCTGTTTGTGAGACAAATAAAGGATTCTTATCTTAATTCGGAAACATTTTTACCACCTCATACCGTAATCTAATCCATAATGTGAAACAATCATGGGTTTTTTTGTTGTTTTTTTTTAAATGGAGGATGTTAACACATTCCGCTTTATTGACAGATTGTACGTTGATTAGGTTTGACTGAATTGTAGCCACAGTCTCAGTAAATGAATTCAGAGGGAAGAGCAGATAAATATGACTGGAGCTGCAGGGACTTTATAAGTTTATGGTGTCCATGCAAAAGTTTTCCATCTATAAATCATTCACCATGGAGCCATCCACGATGATATTGTTGTTTCGAAGCTGTTGCAACTTTTCCATCTTTTCCCTTTTATAATTTCATCCGTGTCACATTAAATCCTGTATAAGCCCCTATTAGTCTATTACCTCACAATCCCTTTTTTGTTAGTGTTTGATGTGAGAACATCACAGTGACAAAGAGCAGAAACAAAGAGTACCCCCTCCTCAATTTTAAAAATCACAGGGCACAGGCTATCTGAACCACACATAAAATCACAGGGCACCATGGGGTGTCCCTCCTGCTGGGCTGCTGACAGCACTGTCAGCAGAGTCAAGCACACTGGACAGCCGAGCAGGTTGTAACACAAAGTTAACGCAGTGTGTTTAAGAAGTGGGGAAGTCGCTCACAGTCATGAACGGGAGCAGAAGATCGTTGGGGAGCGACAGACAGATGGGAGTCATGCTGCCCTGCCTAACTCTTTCTTCATCACAGCCCTCTGTTTTGTTTGTTGTCATTTTGAGACACCCCATGGGTGGTGGGGGAGGGAACACTCGACTCATTCCTACCACCTCCCCTGTAAGATTTGCATTGTTCAGCTCAGAGGAATAAATTAAAGGACTGGCTGGATTACTTCAGAAAAAAACACGTTAAAAAAGATTTTAACATTGAAATTGGTTCAAACAAAAAGTGTTGTAGTCCCATACACAATAGAATACTCCCAAAGAGTGCTTTTTTTTAAATAAATGAAAGGTAGTGATATGAACAATGTTGATGACTGTTGTTAGATGTTTTGGGTCTGTAAATGTGCCTTCAACTTTCTTCTAACGGTGTCTTTTTTCTTTCTTTTTGTTATGATTACACCATCCTTTAAATTAAGAGTGAAACATCTTTGATGTGTCAATTTTATGCTAAAATATGAGAAAACAGAGGCTGAGGACTTGGAGGACAGGGGAGGGGGGTGTTTATTGAGGGGACATCATGCCGCATAATGCAATAACATGCCATGGGCTACTTGCCATCATTATTTATTTATTTTGCTGCAAAACTAGTGCTTCCATGCCTCTTCCTGGGCAATTACTTTTAATTGGATAACCTTTTCATTTGCTGAAGAGCACTATTTTTAACTTAGATAGAGCAAGGTGTTGAAGCGCCATGCTTTCCCTCAGGAATAGCTCGCTCCACAGAAAGGTAGACTGACGAATAGAGTCACTGTTAATATGGAAAGAAGATGCAAGAAGTGGGAGGGAGCCGGGGAGACGCGCTCACATCAAACAGATGGAAATGCCTTGTTTAGGGTGATTTCATATGAAGGAATAAAAAGTTTGGAAGGGAAGAAATAGGAAAAACATTCACTCTTAATACATATGGAGCAACTTCACCCCCATGAATAAAAGTAGAAATGCATATCTCAACAAAGTTTATGTTTCAATGAAATGACGTGATTCTACCAGCCAGTGCAGTCAGAAGTATTTCTTCACTGGTTGGATTGACAATGGGAAGAGGCACACGTTTTCTCCTCAGCTCTTTCATGGATGTTTTGGGAAGAATCTGAGATTTTTCAAAAGATGGAGGTAACACATTCTATGAACTCTTACTCCACCATGACGGTGCTAAGAAGAAGCAAGTTCAGGGTGAACTAAACTGCAATTGTATATTCAAACTGCTCCAACGGAATATTCACTAATGACACTAATACAAACTTAAAAAAAGATAATACAAAATATATTTAAAAGCATCATAAAGTGGATCACTTAGACCATGAAGTTGCTGTTGGTATAGGTTGTCTCAATAAACAAAAAAAACAAAAACAAAAACAGAACAAGAGGTTCCGTTAAAAGGTAGAATGTGCAACATTTTACACAAAGACTTCAAAATATTTCTGTATCTTAAACGTATTTATTTTTCTTGCTGATAATTTTCCGTATATTTATGCTGTTCAGAGTGGCAACCCCACACTGACTTCAGAAGTCGGAGTGGTGTTGCTACACATAGGTGTCAGAGCTGTTGCGGTACGGTGCCTTGCTCAGTAGTACATGTGAAGTGCCCTGGCACCTTTCCAGCTACATATCCAACTTCCATATTTTGGTCCTCACCAAGACTTGAACCAGCGACCCTCAGGCTCCAAACCCATTCTCTACAGACTGCTCTACTGCCCAAACATATCTGCTATGTTGCATTGTCAAAGGGCTGCTTTAATCTGGATTTGATAAAACAGAGTCACCTGTAAGTGACCTGTCAGCACCTCAGCCATCCTTGCAGTAGTAAATCTAACAACAGTATTTGTATTTTAATGAATTATCATCCACACAAAAAATGTCTTTGTCTTATTAAAAAGAAGGGCTAAAATATGGTTTCACCTGACTTTGGTGTCACATTCGGCTTCTCTTATTTATCACTGACAGTTAGGAGGTGGTGTTTTTGAAATCACTGCTTGCTTTCTGAAGATGAATATCCTGTTCAAAGGTATTTGCAGTCATCTTGTTGACAATTTCTTTTCTTCAAGGTCTTCATCGTGTAGAATATATTCTGGTGAACTTCTATGTACCTTCAAAGTTCGCCAATCTTTCTTTCTGATTTTATTTTCAAATGTGCACAGATACATGAGATACACGTTTTGTACTTTATGTATGCGTGTGTGTTTGTTTATTTGTGACCTAAAAGCAGGTGCTTTGAGTATATTCAGCACACAGCCCTTGAGAGTCCTCTCTTTCAGCAAAACCTTTGATCACAAAGTGCGACTTTCATGATAGTGGCTCCTCAATGTATTGAAATGCAGACGTTTCTCTTCCTTGGGCCCTTCTCATTACTGTGCCTTCTCCCCAACAGCTGTAACAACACTGTATTTTGTGTGAATGTTTGATAGCGTCTAAGAGAGCTAACATACACTGAATGACTGCACTCAACAGTCAACAGTCAAGACAGCTGAGACAAGAATTGTAATACATAAATGGCAGTGATGGTATATACGGTATATTTAACCTGAAAAGCAATTATAACAATGCCATGTGTCCACACACCATGCCTACACATTGACAGGCAAACTTACATGCATAGTGTTTACACTGTGTACCAGTTTTTTGAAGATTGAGTCCTCAAGTCCTCATATGTTTTATTTCACACAAGCTGGTTCCTTTAACAGCCCTTTTAAGACTTGACCTCTATGAATGGTGAAAATGTGTCTGTATGTGACTTGTGTGTCAGAGTCTATTTAAACCGGCAGAAGCTGGACAAAGATCAATCTATTCCTCAGCCACTTTCCGTCTGCTACAGCAGATGACAGTCTAACTGAATTGCGTTTCTTTGATGCATGTAGCGGTTCTTTTATGTGCATCAGTGCTTGACAATCTGTCTTTTTAGAACTGACCAGACTGTATTTGATGCAGCAATTGGCCTTCTTTGAAGTAACCTCCTCATGTTCATACCAATGGATCAGACCCATCACTGTCTCTTCAGGAATGTGAAGTAAGTTGTAGAATCTTCGGTTCTATAAATGACATTTTGCGTCATTCCACTCAAAGGGCCTCATTTATTGCAAGTTTGGTTGGTGTGGGCTTTGCAGGTAAACAACACTGGGCATCTGGATTAACGCCTTCCTTTCAAGGGTGTTAAATACAGAAAAACTGCATTTTTATCCGGCTTGGTAAAATCGCAATGCTCCTAATTTACTTCATTGCATTTTCTCCTATTTTGCACAAATAGGGTAGGGCATAGTAATTATGGCAAACGCAATGGACAATGCATGTTGTCTTGCATATTTCAAAGATGCAATCCTGAATGCTCTCCGTTAGTTGATAAGTCAGAAAATTTTCTGTAGGTGATATCAAGTGTATTCATGTCTTAACTCATGTTGTGATGTTCCAGTGTTTTGGTGTCAGTTTGACAGAAATCTGCTCATAGGTGTTGACATATTTTGCGCCTTTGGGGTTGCCGTAGGTGTCATGGGTTGTAGGAGGTCACAGTTCAGACAGCAGAAGCTATGCAACAAGAGAAGTCAACCAAGATATATACAAACACTAGATGACGCATGCAGGATTCGTAGCTACACGGCGGCTATCTTACCACTGGCAACCTCTTGCACACAGCAAGGTGGCAAGAGGAGGATCACTGTGGAAGGGATCAGCTTATGTGTCTGCTGTTTCTAGGAAATTATACAATTCACTAATTTCAATAATATCTACATTTTTGACAGTACAACAAAAGCAAGGATCAAGAAAGCGGGAAACAAATATCAAGTAAGAACTATTTTTAAGTTTGATTAGATACAGTTGCTGACAGGCAGTGCACAGTGCGTTCTCTTTTGTATCATCATCTACAACAACATCGACAGCTTCTCATGAATATTTTAATCAACATCAAAACCAAAGTCAATAACATTATCATCAGTATCATTAGCATCATCATTGTCATTTAGGACATTGGTGGTTACGAAAGAGAGGGGTCTATTTTCTTAAGGATAAAAGGGTTCTGGAGTTTTGTATTTAGTGGTTGAGTTTGGTATGGCACACATTTTGTGGCGTCTAAAAAAGACTAAAGCCGGGAGAGATCCCCAAATTACTGACCCGTACCTTCCAATTGTTTTGTACCCTTCTGTTGGGGATCCATACCAGACGACTTGTTGGAAGCGGGGCTTTTTATTCCTCCAGTCCAGCTAAAGACTTCGGGCCCTGTTTTGAAGGCAGGGCCAAGCCCTTCTGTATACCTTACTGTGCAGATTGTTTTTTTACATTTTATGTGAGAAGCAATTTGGTGTAATGCACAGCCATGTGTTCTTTGAACTACTGTAAAAAATAGTTATTTATTGAGAAAACCTTAAATATGAGTTTGCATTACTTACATTTTTAAATTTGAGCTATGCATAGTTCATTCAGTTCGAATTTCTACAAATTGCATTTCTACTTTCAGTGTATTGCCATGGCTTGAAGATTTGTTGCATAGTATCATCACTGAATATTGCAGATTTTGATTACAGATTCCTGGGATATAGACTGGCTTAGTTTTGAGTCCAAAAACCAGGAAGTGAGTTAGCATTTTAGCGCCATGGGTTCCTAACTCTAAAAGTCAATGGGGATTTTGAATGGGTTTGTGGTTAGACGCCTGAAATAAGGTCTGTGGTTAACACAAGCTGGAATCTGTCAATCTGATCTGGCAACACTGGCTGCCGTTTCTGTACTAGCAAGACGTAATCAAACTAAGTGAAAAGATACTAGTCCTTCGCATTTATTAGGTATAAACGTCATATCCTGATTTTCAGTATGTAATGTTGTCGTGTCAGACAACACCCCCTTCTGGGGAAACTCAGACATGTCACAGTATTGTAGCCACAGAACTCACATCAAGTAATGTTCTATTGAGTAATATCTAAGTACCTTTTTGCAACATAAAAGTTCAATACATCATATTATTATAATATCTTTATTTACAGTTTAGACAGTACTGCAGACTGAACCGCCATGTCCCAGTTTTGGCCATGTATTTTGATGGCCAAAGTGACCTCCGCCCAGACTTCCACCTCTCCAGACCCACAATACTCCATCTCATTGACATGCTGCGCTCACCATCTGACCACAGTTGGGGATTTGATCTGGAGGTCCTTGTTTTTTTGTTTTGGTTTGCAAGTGCCACCTCCTACCTCCTCTTGTGGTTTCCAGAGCCTTTGCAATTCCACGGTCCACTGTGCACAACATAGTGCACAGGGTTTCAAAGAACATAATCAGGCTCAAAAACAGGGTCATCTTCTTTCCACCTCAAGATGACCTCCAACAAATTTGTGCCGGCCAGATTTAACAGGCACCATGCAAAGGCCCATTCCGTTATCGGGCGGGCCTTTGGCATAATGAAAACTAGGTGGCGATCCATATTTTTTAAGGCTGTGGAAGTGAGCCCTATGTTCTCTGTGGAGGTGGTTGCTTGTTGTGCCATTCTCCACAACTTCTGCCTGAGGGATGGCGACACCATAGAGCCAACTGAAGAGCCACTGGGACCAGACGATGGAGAGGGACAGCTTCAGCTCGACTCGCAGGCTGGGGAGCAGCTGCGGGAACGCATGGCTGCTGCACTGTCAGCCCCAAATGACAGTCCTCCAGCACTTAACGATCATGGCTATGATTGAGAAAAAACAATTTAATTAAAATCCCCTTATTTTTGTTATCAGCTGAATTCATGAATATAATTTAATTCAATATTTTGTTATCAGTTGAATTCATGTATGTGTATGTATGTATGTATATGTATATATATATATATATATATATATATATATATATATATATATATATATATATATATATATATATAATGTTATTATTAGTTATTATAATAATAGACGGACCCAAACAAGGTTGCAATGATGAAGGACAAAACTGAATCAATTAAGCATTTCTTTTATTTTACATTTTTTTCTAAAATTTTTCGAGTACGCTAATTAACCTCTCCACCCTGGCCGCATCTCTCCTCACTCTCTTCCACCCTTTCCACTCTAGAAACTGCAGGAGGTCCCGCCTCTGCCTCTTCGGCACCGGCCCTGCCTCATCTGACCCTCTCTCTCTGACGGTGTCGGATGGCACTGAGGTCGGGGGATTCTGGCTGGGACGTGGAAATGGTCTCCCCCATGCAGAGGCATGGAGGTCTTATGGATGGCCTCCCACCTATAGCCTCATCCATGCGGGAGAACCACTTCCATGTCCCAGCAGTGGCCTCCCCTGACTCAGTGCCACTGCCTGTCGGTGGCTTTTTGAGCACCTGCACACAGTCACACACATCAACTATAAGCCATGCATTCTGATACCACAGACAGTGCCATTAATTCAATTATCCAGAGCTACAGGTAAATACAACAAATACAAACCTTGTAGGTCTTCTTGAGGTTCTACCATTTTTTAGCCGCCCGGGCAGGACTTACTTGGTAGGCCAAGCCCATGTCTTTTATCAAAACTCTTCAGAAAAAAATAAAATATATTACACAAAGTGTATCAAAATCATTAATAACTGTAGCATACTAGACAGCTACAAATCAAGAACATTTTACTTCCAATGTAATAATACATGACATGAAATGTCTCACTCCCATCCTGCAGCTTCAGCAAACCTCCTCCCGCTGAAGAGGTGATCTTTCTCCCTCCTCAGACGGATGAGCTGAGCTACATTGTCGTCTGTCCCTGAACAGGATAAAGTAAAGTGACAATCATTTTTTGCTTCAATACTACAGTGACACGCCAATGCAATTTACTGCAAACGTTAGCTTTCAATGCTAACAGTGGCTACGGTTATAAGAAGGCTGAAGGCTAATGTCAGCTAGCAGGGTCACCAGTAGCTGTTTATTGTATTGTATTGTATTTATACCTTTGATAAACAAATAATAACATTACTAATACACCTATAAAACGGACATCCCAAGTTGAAAAATGCTCAAAAAAAGTGAAGTTACTGACATTTGTTGCTCAGTCATCATCACGTTCCTCTTCTTCACTATACTTCCTGAACAGTATCAGCAGAGCATCGGCTCGCTGCGTCTTATAGTACACTTTTGTCTCCAGCTGCTTCACCCTCTCCTCCCTGTAGTTTTTACAAACGTGCAGCTCATTTTGGACACTACTCGTCACATCCTCTGAGAGCAGCCCTGTCAAACTCTCCGCTCGTAAAACCGCAATGCATGATGGTATATGTGGCTCGGCTAGTGACCATCGCTTTTCCACTACTTTTAAAAATGCATTGTGGGATACATTGAGTGGACTATATAGGGAAAGAACACTATATAGGGAAGCCATTGTGTTCTCATGTATTTTCTATTTCTACATGTCCGCGGTGTTGTGTTGTAAAAAAAAAAAACGTGCGCAAAATAAGATGCAGTAATCAGAAACTGAGATACTATCATTGATCATGTATACAGGAATATAAATAACCAGGTTTCTCTGTGAGCGTGAAAACGTAATATCCTGAGTATGATCAAAACCGGGCTAAGGCTCATAACCGTGATACTTAAGTCCATGTAAACACACTCAATGGTCACTTTTGAGAATGTTGGACAACTAAAGATCTGAAGGAGGAAATGTCCATGGTCTGGCTCTGGATCTGTGGTCAAGTCTTTTAACCAGAAGGTTTTGGTTGTTCCTGCTACTTTGTTAATTGAGCTGCGTGTGAATGGATTAATACTGATGGACACTTTCCATAGCAGCCTCTGCCATCAGTTTGTGAGTGGGCTGTCCCACACCAAAAAACGACTCCACTGGTCGTTTGTGCAAGCGTCAAATTATGACCCATATTTATGTTTTACAGTCAAGTGACCTCTTGCGGACGTATAAATAACTTTGATCTGGTGAATGTGTGTTCGTCATCAAATGACATTTGACCCCTAACCCTAACCCAAGTCCAAGCTAGCTAACTTTTTCCCAAACAAATAGTTAATTACCACTTACCTTGGTAAGCGCATCAAGCAGTGTGACGGTGCAGGGGGATGATTTACTGGCATTTCTCCGTTTGCCGGTAGGGCCGCTAATTTAGGAAACGCCCCTGAACTAGGTTCAAAATCACTAATTCAAATTACAATAAGTACATCCAAACATCACAGAGTGGCATTAGACATAATGAGATTTATTTTAAAAAAAAGCTAAACGCTGCTGCATCGGGCAGTCGTGTTCATTATTTAATTCAATTATGACCAGTTTGAAGTAAAATGGCTAATACTTGTTGGAATGTAGGTGCGTTGGCTTTGAGTTTACCATTTACCTTTATTTTCCAAAGGTTAACAAGGAAGTTCTGCAAAAAGTTTTGTTTTGAGGTATTTTGTAGAAGGAGTTCTCCAGATTCCATTAAATCCTTGTCAAAGCTCTGACTATATCGTTGTTCTTAAACAGCATGCAGTTAAATGCTACTGTGAGACATCCTTATTGGTTAAAAAAAAAAAAACTGCATTCTGTTTGTGTTCAACATGTATGTGTAAGAGTCTTAAAAATCTATGTGCTCTATGTGTATGATAAAGTTTTACGACTGAGTTTGCTAATAGGACATTAACCAGTCAATGATTTCATGATTATATTTTACTAACTCGTTTTGACTTGGATTATAATGGTTCTCCAAAGATAAGTGTGCTTGTGCGTCTGTGTTTAGATTTCATTATACCCTTTTTTAAGCAATTGTATATCATAACCTTAAAACAACTTGTGAGGTATTCATGAATGTAATGACTGGTCTGAATGTGTGAATGTATAGATGTTTTTTTTTTTTTTTTTTTAAGTGAAAAGATGTCTTTAATCATAGCATGTGGAGTTGAACACTTAAAAATGCATTATGTTCCACTGAAGCTGTCAGACAGGTCATACAGTCACATGCCTCACTGAGTTTCAGTATGAAAGGTCAGGGCAAACACTTGCACAAAGCGTTGCTAATTGATATGAACCAAAAAGGGAGGCCATTAGAGACACTTAACTGAATAGAGTCTGTGAGTAAAATAGCATGCGTTTATGTGCGTGGGTGCACAAATGACATGTGGAGTCAGTTCTGATGGATTTTCTGTTTTATTTGACCAGAAAAACCTCATTAAGAATTAGAATCTCATTTAGAAGTACCCTGGCCCTCGATGTACGGTAATTTTTGTTCAATGTAGGGTTGTGCAACTTTGTGAGCATCAGAGTCCGTGTCTGTCTCCACGCCTATGTGTTTGCGTCTTAGTGTGTGTAATTGGCCTGACACGGTTTTTGTATTTCAGCCCAGGGGAGGAAAGATATTGGACTGAACTCTGTAGTGTGACAACAGTAGAGTCTGAGGCAATCTAAAGGCCAGAACACAGCCACCAGCAACCAAAACACATTAAAGTTTAAAGCAGATGCTCAGAACAAAGCCACAGATATGTTTGTTAAAGGTGGATTTATTGTGTTTTATAGGATCCATTGGGACTTGTGGGAATGCTCTACATGTTAGTGCATGTCTGTAAGCACAGGAATTGAACTGGAACTGCAGAGAGCTAATTGTGAGTGTTTTCTGAATCAATGGTGGCTAATTTGAAAGCCATCTGTAAAATGCTTTTGTGTTTGCTTTAGTGTTCATCTGGTTAAAGCTATACAGGGACCAGGGTTCATTTTAGGATCAGACCTTTAGGGGAGCTCAGCTCCTAAAGAAATTGTGACATGTAGACTTTCTGTTCAACAAACCTGTGACTTCAAAAACAAGAAATATGTTCCTTCATGTGAAATATGTGTTAACAACAATGACAGTAAGAAGAACATAGTTTCACGACAAAACAGTTTTCAGACAGTTGAAAGATGGAATATGCCTGTTGTACAGTATCCAGTTGATACAGGTATTGTTTCTGCATGTATTAATGAATTGAAACTGTCAATAATTACTGCTTTTACCAATTCAATTCAATTATCTGGATTTTTTTTTTTTTTTCGCCAGAAAATTACCTAACTTTTGTGTAATTATTTTTCTGCCATTTATTGAGTAAGCAAGGGAAAGACTTTCTGCTGGATCCTGACAGGGGGTTGTCATTTAGTTTTTGTGTTTCACTTCCTATTATACGTGTTATAGTGATCTTAAAATTGTTAAACCAAGCACCTACTGCCCTAAGATTCACACAGCGCTAAGCTTGCATCAACACGATGCTGCCTTATCACATGGCACATATAGCGTTAGAGAGTGGCCGAGCCAGAGCGCTAAACCACCTGATTGAGGAAAGGTTCATATTTTTAGTTAAGTGTGCTTATAAATGTGAAGGTTATTTCATTATACAGTATGTTCACACATTGTAATGAATTGATTTGTCATTTGTTTCTTAAGTTCAGTTGACTTATAGTTTCATAGCTTGTAAAGCGCTTGATTCTCAGACTGGCTTGTGGGTTCTCACTATCAAGAAGAGAGGATAAGGGTAGACATCCAATTATCGGGGTATTCCACCTCTCAGAACTTTATTCCAAAGTGCTACAAAAGGACCTTGACTAACTCCATAACCACAGACTTAGTTGGAATTAAAATAAATTCAGTCACAGTGGACCAGCCCATAATCCTTGAACGGTTGTTGTAGGGTTCAGAAGATTTTAAAAACGCATTCTGCACATGAAGTATGTACATGGAAAAGGCTTAAACTGTTACAACAAGCTGCAAACCAGGCAATACATATGACAGAGGGCTGCTGTGATCCATCTGGTCACTGAAAACTGAATTGAAAGCTACAGTATGTCTACTGAGAGGCTCAGTGGTACATTCGCTAGTTCTTAACTGTTAAGTTGGTGCATCGATCCCAGCTCATGTGCCAGTCACTGAACCCCAAATTGCTTTCATGGCATCAATGTGTAGATGATGGGCACTTTACTACATGTGCTTGAGAGAGTGAATGTGACGTGTAAATCTTGCTCTCAGTACAAAATGAAACATGTCTTCCAATGTTAAGGATTTCCGCTTGTCACAAGTCATTGTCAATATGTATTCTATGGACAGTATCTCAAAAGGTGGAGCCTGGTGCAGGAGAGTGACCTAAACACTTCTTAACTTGATGCAGATGACGTATTTCTGTTGGCATCATCAAGCCATAACCTTCAACATGCTCTGGGTCAATCTGCAGCCAAGTGTGAAGGTCACGGATATGAGTCAGCATCTCCAAGTTTGAAGCCTTGGTTCTCAAACAGAAAACCGGGAACTGATTCCTTTGCTTGGGGCAGTTCTCTGTCAGTCAATCTTCATACTAACCCTCATCAGGGTCAACAGCTTTTGGAAATTATGATTATTTACGTCACGAAACAAAGTACCTCATCTACTATTGGTTTACCCTGTCCACTGTCAGATTCCATTAATTTACCAAAGCTATATCACTCACATAATAATGCACATTCTCATTCATTCATCCTGACTACAAACAAACACCCACATCCAACACAAATGTTGGTCAGGAGGTTGTTCTGCTTTTCCTGTACTCCATGGAACAAACTATTGTGAAAAGGTGCAAACTTATCCCAAAAAAGGTCAGCTTACTCTAAGACAAAGTACTGCGGATAGAAACTTTTGCACGCATAAATCTCTCAAACTTTAGCAATACCTCTCACTCATTCCTTTCCTCCCTGAACGTGCATCTTGCCCCTTATATGTGAGGTGTAACTGATGCTTGCATCACACTAATGGGGCTTTAGATGGAAGTCGAGGGAACGAGGAATAGGCAGGTTATAGATAGATATGGGGTTAGGTGTGAAGCAATTGAGGTTAAAGATAAGAATAAATGTGGGGAGCTGTGCAAGAAGAATACATGGAGGTGAAAGTGGGTCTGGGTAGGAATTAATCAGAGAGGGAGCCATTGCCTTCAGCGACCTCAGGCACACTGATCAATACAACTAATATTTCTGCAAGTCCATTCATCTATCTGCTATATTAATCTTAATTTGTTTCCGTGACCTCACCCCGCAGTTTTTGTCTGCCTCTAACCTCTTTGTTTATTTGCTCAGTAACTTGTTCTTGTGTGTGTGTGCTTGTATGGGTTTGAGAAAGATAAATCATGGGTGAATTCCATCGAAGGAAACCTGCGACAAATGACAATTATTACAGAATGAAGGTCGTCTTGTCACAGAGGATAGACTGAGGCTTTGTTTCTGCCAGAGAGGTACTTCTAAGAGGTTGCATACCATTTATCTTTTTTTTTTTTTCCAAATTGGCTTCTTCATTCTTCATTGTCCTCATTGTAATTTTCACTCATGATTCCTATATTTAGACACATATTGGCAGTTAAAATGCTCCCATCAAATCCTACCCTAGATGATCTGAAGAAATAAAACACATTTTATTAGCTGATACATATACGCTGGCAAGTTTTGTTTGGAAATCTTGTACCATATTGACTGTTTACGCTTGGCTGCGGTTTGGCTTCATGGCTTCCTGTACCGTCCCTATTGGGACTAAAGACAGGTGTGTGTGTGTGTGTGTTTGTCAGTCTTTGGGAGTGTGAGAAAGCGACAGAGTTGGAGAGGAAGAGACAGCCAGAAACCGATTCGGAGGATTGATTTCTGTATGAATGTGGCGGATTGATTTGTGTGTCTGTGTTTAAAATGCCTTAGTGTGGAAAGCGTCTCTAAATCCATATCCAATCCATATCAGAGACTCTGGTTTTTCAACGCTAAATGGCTGCAGTATTTTGTGGCCATGTGTCCCAGTTGCACATGCCTGTATTTAGATGCTGGAGTGTAGGCATGAGTGCCCCTTGGTCTAATTAGCCACCTGCTATCAGTAGACTGATATTTTCTTGTCTCCTTCTCTCCCTCTCCTTTCACATTGTTGTCTCTCATTTCTACAGGTCACACACACACACACACACACACACGCAAAACAACTGATCACACACTGAAAGTCTCCAGAGCTCAAGCCAACAGACCGTCAGCAAATGCACTTGTTTACGCTGGAGATGAATGAGACAGATCGTTGCTTGACTTGCCTAAATAGTTCTCCAAACACTCAGACAGGTGGTGTGTGTGTGTAAGTATGTGTGTGTGTGTGTCCATGTGCGTATGTTGTTTCAGAGTCTGCAGTTTCCATTTCATTGTTTTCTTTACAATGATCCCTCCCCTTTCCCACTCCTTACTCAGCTCCTTTTTCCTCTGATGAAATACAGTTAATTTGGGAACAAAACTGAGGTTTGCATCGAAGAAATACGCGAAACATTTTCTCAAAGAAAATAATAGCTGGCTCCAGTTCAGCTAATTTAATTGAACGTTGGTTAGGATTTAAAAGTTGCTGATACACACTGCACTGCTCTTTCAGAGTCTGGTCAGGAAAGCTGAGAAAGTTTTTATTTCCTCAAGTTTGTAAATTATTAACCAAGGAGGCAAGTGAATATAAAAAAGAAAAGATAATCATAAACGAACACTCTATGCAGAGAAATGTGGTCTGAGCTGGCTGTGGAAACCAACACAACCTAAAAAGAATAACTGTGGGGGGAATAGAAAAAGAAAGCAAGATGAAAAAGCTGCATTTATCAGAAAATCTATATGGTTGTCTGGAGAAGGATCACCAGAGACTTAACCCCAATAAAGAAAGATTTTGAGGTATCATTTTAGAGTCACAACTATTACATTTGCCAGAAATCAATACACTTGACTTGGAGAATAAATGTTGCCTTAAACCAATACCAATTCATGCAAGCACACAGGATAACTAGTGCCCGCAGTAATAACACCTTAACCCCTGTATCAGATAAGATTAAAGAAAGTTAACCCCAATCCCCTGGAAATAAAGCCAAATAAATGAATACAATGGGCTCTTTATGCTATGTATAGTTTGCATCTGATTGTGCAACTTTGTCTGGTAAGACTGACTTTAGAACCCTTTCATCAGTGATGTGGTACGACGAGAAGACTGCTGCTATTAAAGGTCACATATTATACTCCATTTCAACAACTTGAAATGAGTCTCAGAGCTTGCTAAAATTATTTCTGTTAAGTGTTTACCTACAAATCCTCTCAAATGTTCTATTTGTTATGCCTATAAACCCCCTCTATTTCAGCCTCATTCAGTAGGCTACAAGCTGTTTAAGTGTGTGTAACTTTAAATGCAATTGACCACATCCCTCTAAGAACGGCTTCAGTGCATCATGACCAATTGTTTGGAGTGAGAAGACAGACTCACAGGGAAGAACAAACACCTCGTTTTGGGAGTGTCACCCACCTGATGGAGGGGATACTACCCTTTGTGACGTCACTAGCATAAGGATAGACTTGTCATAATTAATGGTTTTGTAAATAAATTTTCTAAAACATTAGTGTTAGAAACCTATGGAAAAGTGTATTTTGCACAGAAAGTGAAGTTGTGGTACTTTTTAAAAAGTTGTTATAACCGATTCTATTTTGTACTGGCATTGTTGAAGGACTCACATTTAGCTGTCACTACAACTTCACTGCTAATACGCTTGATGCAGAGATACATGCACACATACACAGACCCACACTGAAATGACGGGACTTTTTTTAGCATCTTCGATTTACTTTTCAAAACGTCTCCTCTCAGTAAACACGAGCCCAAATAAATCAACTGAAGAAAATGTACTTCTAAACACTTCTGCTCCATTGATTGGCATTTGAAACGCACTCGGAGGAAATCAATGGACATCTAGCCTTTGTTTGTAATTGTTTGAACCTTGGGACTGAAGTTACTTGTTGACATACTTCGGCATCTTAAATGCACTTTCAAATTTGAAACCTTTGTTTGTCAGTTTCTGCGATAAAACACTTCAGTTTTAAAGGTGTATTTTGAAGTTAGAACGTGCCAAAACATGTTCTGTTTCTCTCCTAAGGACTCGTAAAAGCCTTAATAAGTAAAGGAAACACAATTATCCTTAATACACTTCAGTGCAACCAGCACTCAACACCTACAACATATTACCAACATAATGAATATTGTCACAAAAACTAACCAAACACACTATGTTTACAGCACATCCTTAGTGATGTTTTTGTCTGCATCTTTTTATGTGCAGGTTTAAGAGGCATTTGGAATTAGTGGGGCCCATTCTTCCCTCCCCTCAAAATACTATGCAGCAAACCGCACTGTAGTCACTGCTATTATTACAAACAACAACTTCACATTATAAGGAGACTATAACAGGTTCACTCATAGCAGAGAAAAGTCAGCCATAGTAACGTGAATGTTCAGGATAACAGACAGAAGCTGTTTATATGAAACATGATGAGTCTGTTAACAGAGACTGAAAATCTGCAGTGTGGTTTACAAACTTTACTGGCAAACTAGTCTTCAGTTTGATAGACAATCAAATTACATTAGTTTCTTTTTATTCCACTGCTGTTTATTAATGGCTTTCTATCCTTCTCCCTCTGAAGATTTTTTTTAATTTATTTAGATATTTTTTTTGGAGATAAAGAGAAATTTACACAAACTTTGATTACATTGATTATATATTGAAAACCTGTGAAACACCTTAATGCATTAAGAAAAATGAAAAGAACGCCGACATTCAGCAAATGGTTGCACTTTGAAATTGTGGTTCGCAATCTGCTATTGTAGAGACATGCTTCTCGCACAAACGGGCCTGAATCACACAAGCAGGACCTGTGGACATGCATAAATGGAGATGTCACCTGGTGGGGGTTTGGTGCCTTGCTCAAGGGCACCTGTGTTCGAGAAGTGCTTCCATAATTTGGTCCGCATCGGGACTTGAACCGGAGACCCTCCGGTTCCCAATCCACTTTGCACGAATGCAGGACGTATTGTGCATAACAGGTTACAGACTGCTTTTGTAAAAGGGACAAAACAACTATCGCACATACATGACACGGAACTGCATCCTAAGATGTGGTAAATGTATACAGTCTATAAGTTGCTGACTATAATTACGCATGATTTCAGGGGATGCTCACCTTCAGAATCCCTACTTCCTGTCTATGTCTAATCTCATGCTGTGCAATTTTAAATGAAACGAAAACCTCCCCACTGCTCTTCAAATACACAGTCACTCTCACAGTCAGCTGGAGTGCGAGCAGCTACCTTCTCCACACTGCTATTTGATGGCGTTTCATACTTCAGCATGGCTGTGTACTGTCAGAAATAAGCCTACCTATATGGTTTACATCACAGGACACACAAAGCCTATACATTGCTTTAAACAATGTATTGCTGTCAGAGTACACATGTCAGTGCGGCATATATTTGGCTACTAACATACATTTTTTAAATGTGTGATATTAAAAAGTGGGTCTGTTTTGTGGTCCATGGTGAGAGTCTTTAGTGCACGTAGGTGTGTATGTCAGCAACCTGAAAGGAGCTGAAAGCAGGTCGTGTTTCTGGCTGCCAGTTCTTGTTTTGCTGCATATTTCCTTTGCATGAAATATTCACGCAAATTACAATGAGACCTCATCAACTATTTACAGCCAACCTGCACACACCTCAGCGTACTGTGACTTGTGATGTTAAATGAATAAATGGAGGGATATGCAATCTTTTTTTCCAGACCATACATTATGCAGGCATTTATGCTTTGTATAATACAGAGTCAGGACTTTGTAGAATAAAGTGCAAAGCAGAAACAAATCTGTCAAGAAGAAGTCTCGTATAAACTGTTTGTTTTCCTTTACCTCCCTTCTGAACTGTAAATCTGAGAGACTTCCTGCTGTTCAAGAGGGTTCGAAAAATGTTTGATATCTTAATCAGAGTTACAGGAATCAGTGCAACACTTTCTTTCTGCAAGTAGTAGACTTGCCAACCATTGCACACCAAGAGGTTTTTCTGAAGCCATACTTCTAACCTCTGTTCTCTCACTTGAAACATTATCACGGTTTTATACTTCATGGAGAACAAATTAAATGCAAGCCTGTCTCTGTGTTTCTTTCTATGAAGTGTGTTGATCAAAGGGAACCTCATGTTGGATAAATCCAAGCCTCCTGCAATTCAGATAAGTGGATATATAAAATATCACGACAAAACATACCGCTAATTAGACATGAGTGAGAGTGTTGAAAAATAAGAACAAATCTAAAAAGAGGAAAAACAGCAAGCACTGCAAAACCAAGCAGAGGAAATGACTTGATTTTCTTCTCATTTTGTTTTGAGATTGGCAATAAAAACTAAAGTACTAACACAATTACAGCTCCTTGCAGTACTTAGGTTGGTGTCTTCCAAATGAGTTAGAGGGTTTTACACGCACCTTCTGGCAAAATAATAGAAATTATCCCACAACTATGGAAGTGGTGTCTTTTTAAGCTACAATGAGAACGAGGCTGTAGGCCGTGTGTGTGTGCGTGTGTGTGTGTGTGTGTGTGTGTGGGGGGGGCAGGATGACTGCAGGAAGAGACAAAGAGCAAGTTAACAAAGACAGTGAAAGCGGCTAAGGAGAGAGGCAGAGCAGAAAAGAAACCAGTGACAGAAAAAAAAGGCACCATGACAAGGAGAGTGTGTGCAGTAGAAGTGATGATAGTCCTAGATGGAGTAGTTACCTGAGCTGAAGTACAGAGCAAGGTGACTGTTTACTGTAATTTCAGCTCAGTGTGTCTTATTCCCAACCTCAGTCATTCGGCTGTCTCTGTCCACATGTATTGGGGGCTGGGTGGGGCTGGGTGGAATGAAGTTCGTGGGTGCTCACAGCCATCTGAATACAATTTAGACCTCAAATTAAGGTCTCAATATTCACCATTAACTACTTTCTTATTAGTATGCTAAATAGTAGCACCCTTGCTGCTTATGTGTCATTGTTAAGTGCTTATTACAATAGTACATTACTTATATCACCATAATCTTTAGCTAACAGGTCTTTAACTAAAAAATATAATACTCTCATTTGGGAGGGTTACACGAATAAATAACCTGCTAGTTATAGATGATGGTCATGTAGAATAAGGTACTAATAAGTGCTTAATAATGACTAATACACAGCCAGTATGCGGCTAATTATTTAGCTAGCAACTAGTTAATGGTGACTGTTGTGAACTTACTTGCAAAGTGTCACTGAACTTGTTTTATTCAAATATAAAATATTTAGCAACACAAAGATTGTCAATGATTTACTATTTAATGACTCAGTAAAAAGATGTAACTCCAGAAGTCACGTTTACATAAAAACTAAAAAAAAAAAAACTTTAAAATGCCTTCAAAGCTTCCTGTTGCGACACAGCTCAATAAGTCCTGGGTGACACCGAGGATGTCCAAACAGATGTCAGGGGTAGGACACCCCATGGAAACTATCCTTACTGCTCTGTCTGCCCTTGAATTAACCCCCGGGGACAAATAAAGTTTTTTAGTTTTTTTTTTTAATTGAATTGAACTCCTGGTTATCAGACACAAAACGCATGCACTCACTGGCATGCACATATGAATGCATTAGAAATATTATAAAAAATGAGCTACTATAAAAGGATACTTTCGGACATGTAAATGCCCAATATTGCATAAGAACATGAACAGATCCAAACAGTGTTACTTCTCATTTTCCCAAACATCCTGAAACAAAAACACATGCACCGCTGCAGACAAACATCTTCATTCATATGCTCAAATGCTGACACGATCTTTGACACACAGCTGCACCACGCAGCAGTGAGCTGCTGTACATGTCCGTCTTCAGTGAACATTTATGACAGATGGGAGACACTTTGAAGAGCCCGTGGCCATTACGCCTCCCAAAAGGAGCTACTACCTGGAACGACAAATCACGCCACTGTTCATTTCTCCTCCTCCCCATTTTTTTTTTTGTTTGTTTTCTCCTCCACAGGCTCGTGGCACAGCAGGGGAGAGATGTAACATGACAAGCCACTGTAAGTGACAAAACTGTCAGGCACATGAGAAGAGAGAAAACAGGAGGGAGGAGGATAAGAGAAATATTGTGGGTGGGATTTACAGATAGTGGCAGATGAGAGAGAAGCGAATCGCACATTGAAGAAGAAAACCATCGAGAATGAAAAATGTACAGTAAGTAAGCACTATCCATGAAGTGAGAAGACAGGGCGCAACTTTTCAAAAAAGCCGTTATATTAAAACACGAATAGAGAAAGAAAAATGTCAAAGAAAATAAAGGGTATTATATGCAACTACTCCTACATTAATATTTTGACACATGCTCGATATTTTAATGACATACTGCATACTTGAGGTTTTGCATCAAAGAGTCTTGCGAGTATAAACGAGGCCTTTATTAATCTGAGATCACTGGCCTCAGTCAAGCTTCTTTTTTTATTATAAGAAAGACAGAAAAATTGCTGCATGAGAGGTAGTGTTGACAAGGCAGCACAGTTTTACTGGCAGTAATTAATGCCATTGTGCTGCCTGCCTGTGCATCTCCCTTGCTTTCTTTAAAAAAAAGCTTTTTTTAAAAAGCAAGGGAGAATAAATCGGTCAGTTTACCCTTATGTGCAGGAAGTGATATAAACTGCATCTTAATGCAAACGAGAAAACAGAAATTCGAATTCTCTAAATTTTTGACAGTAAGGCCTTGTGTCCATAGCGGGGTTTTTTTGTTTCCTGAACGCCAACATCTATTTTCAATTGTTTTCATTCTATAGATATGGTTTGCAGGGGTAAATGGCTGCCTGGAGAAAAAGCGCAGTGCCTTTTTTCTGAGCTCTCTGCCTTTTTTGTGCATCCACACCGAGTCCTTAAGTTGAACATCTTTCCACTTTTCGGAAAGGCACTATTGACGTCTCTGGTGCTCTTTTCCAAATATATGATATTCCTCGTAGTTTTGCCACCGACGGATTGGGTCTTGTACCCTCATCCTCTTTGCTCTGACCCGGAAAAAAAAATTCAGTAAAAAGGACGAGTGTCAGTTATACAGCAGACTGTAATAGAAACAGTTTGGACATTCTGTGATTTTCTTCTCAACGCACAACAATCCATGCCAGAGCTCGTAAACACACAAGCAAGCGCTTTTCTGCCCAAGAAAAACGCGAGGTGGACACGGGGCAGGGACAGTTTGGCTTTCTCCTGCTTTATATATAAAGATATGACTATTTCACAGATAAAGATTACGTCCAAAACAAACCAGCTGGCCTCTCCAACATTGATTTTGGATTGCTATATTTAACAAGATATTAACTGGTTCATAAAAACAACACTGTTATATACCAGCAACCCTGTCAAGAAAATGTATGTTTTAATAAATTCTACTTAGAAAGCTAAATCACAGTGTGATCTTTTTAAAGGGCTTTTGTTGTGCCCCCCCCCCCCCAAAAAAAAAAAAAGGAAACATTTGGAAAGGTGATTGGTTAGTGATTGGAATCATGATTACGCTTTGCATTTGTTAACAGAAAGCAAAGCAATTCCAGTGCATGCACAAGCCAAGTGGGTTTTGTGTGTTGGGCGCGTGTGTGTGTGTGTATAATGATGTGAGAGCATGTGACAGAGAGAAAGCAGTGGTTGAGAGGTGAAGATGGCCAAAGTGACAGAGACAGATAGAGATTTCAAAAGGCTACCGTCTCTTATCAGCAAAGGTCACTCAAGCAATTACGTGACACATTGATTTATATCCCCTGAGGAAAACACTCCAACAAAAGGCAAGAACAACACACAAACACCCGCACGCACAAACACAAATACTCGCACGCAAACCCGGTATCAATCTGACACCCACCTCTAATTATTATTGCTTTTTTGTGGAAGTCTTGTGGTCGGCTGAGATCATTAAGGTCCCAGCCACTGGGATTGGGCTCTTCTGAGAACCTCTTCTAGCTCCTTCACACATCCTGACATACCACACCGTTCATCGGATTAAACATCAGTCACTTACTCTCTATCTTTGTGTACCTTCATGTACTGGATGTGCATAAACAGACATATGAAGACACCGTCTTTCGGCTCCTCTTCTTGTGAAGCGGATGTGTGTGCAGCTGTGTCGAGTAATTCTAGTGACAGATGTTTTAGGTGTGTAAGCGGAGGTTGATGAGATCATAGGCACTTGCATATTAAATTAGAGGGAATTTTCTCTCACATTACTTGCACTGGAAGGCGTTACTGCTGGTAATGAAATAAAGGCACGATGGTCTGTGATGCCCTCGCAGATATCAAATCGTCCCCTGTTTTTTGTCTTGTAGATTTATGAACTAAAACAAACAGGTTATGATGTGAGGACAGAAATTTGCCTTGTGTGATTACTTCTGTCAGTGCTTCACTAACATTAACCTAATCTATAAAAGAGTGATTCAAAAACCTCAGAAATGTTAATAGACTGAAAGAATGAATGAGAGGAGGACAAAAGATTAAAAGCACATCCAGATCCACTGGAGCTGTGTTTGAAAAACTTTAGTATCTGATGAGTGCTGAAGGAATGCCAAACCACAATTTCATCTAGCATTAAAGTATAACCTGGCTCAACTTTGACAGGTCAGAGCACAAGACTCTTGTCTTCTGGCCAGTTGGAGTAGAGACCAATCAATGCAAGCTCACATATGGATAGGTTGCTTTGAAAGATGGATGCAAGGTAGCTTCTGTTTACTGCTGGACAAGGAAGGTAAGCTGGCATTCCCAGCAGATTACCCTTTGGGGCTGATACAGTCATTTTCAGAAGACATGCAAGCTACAAGCACTCTGAGAAGAAGCAGCAGGCCATTGGTTGTTTAACTTATACATGTAATAACAGCTGGCTGGCCCAACCACACCTCCCACAGTGCGAACTCCACACCTCCCCACCCCTGAGCTCTCCTGCTCAGATCATGGAGTTGAAATAAAGCTGTGTTTTAACTTAAATGACTTTTAACAAATATGATGCACACAGACTCTGCAGTCCCTGTGGCATGGTACAGCAGTGTCCTGGAGCAACAGGTGGAGAGAGGAGAGTGGTGTGGGCACTGCCAAAGCAGAGCGCAGGAGGAGCAGGTGTGCAACAGGGAAGCAGAGGTACAATGTGAACAGAAGGAGATCGAGGCAATTGTGATAACAAGCGTTAGTGAGCTTGATGGTCTGGCCAAACAGTGAGTGAAAAAGGTCTATATGGTGGTGGTATCATTAACATTATTAGGCTGAGGCTTAACCTCTTATAAAGATTTTTAAGAACATGTTAAATGAGTCAAATATGTATCTTAAATGCTAAAAGTGCTAAAATGTGTGCCAGGATAGTTTTAAATATTTCATTCTGAGAATGGACTTTATTTAAAAAAAGACTGGATTCAAAGTATCAAATGTATAATTAAACATGGCATTTGAATACATTTTTCGTAAGGACATTTACCAAAGACTGGACACACATTTTAGAAATGTGAAATGATAATGAATTCTAGCAGAGATAACTCATGATAAATACTTCTTAAGTGTTTCTAATTAGGAAGCTAGCTACTCCAGAATTAACTTCAACCCAGAGAGTCATTCAAGACAGACTGACTAGACATCCATGTCTATAGCATTCAGCTTTGGGGAATAGTACACTAAGTGTTATAGGGGGTCACAAGGACAAATATTTTTTTTTTTAAATGAATGCTGTGCCTCTGACTGAAAATGGTGGAAACTTTATAAAATAAACACCATTTTAGGCTCGAAGGCTTTAGGCTTTGAACAGTTGGCAAGACTTTGTAAGATCAAGGTCTGAAGTGTTAAAGAATCTCAGAATCCCCACTGTTTTACCAGGAGAGGAAAAAACCGGGAATATGATACTAAGGAAATGTTTTTCATCATTTCATTGAGTCAAAACTATTTAGTTTACTGTAAATTTAGCTTTCAGGTTGTTGCTCCAAATTGCCAAGACATCCTGTACTATTGCCTTCTTATAGCACGACAGAGAAAAACTCAGAGTATCTTATGATTCATGATTCAATCAAACCATTTCAAACACATTTCTCTGCCAGTCTCCTGAGGGCAAAATGTGTGTACTCACCAGGAGGCAAAGTAATTCTGCTCTGCTGCTACGCCAAAGCTAGCCACCTGGATGAGTGCGCACATATACACACACTTTTAAACATGCAGTACACAGCACGTGTGTTTGCATGCATACATACACCAGCCGCATGGATTATTAAACATTGCTGTCTCCTACAGAGAGCCATGGTTTCCCAGGGCGTCTGTTCTCCTTAGCACTTAATACACTGCCAGCACATGGGAGCCTTTAGATATACACACATGCAGTCACCTTACACTGCATGCCATACAAGCGCACAAACTTACAGCATGAGAGCATTCAAATCAATACATTTGCAAACGGACATACAATACTAAACAACAAAAAAACAGCCGCGAGTCCAAAAGCAAGATTGGGCCAAACACATACACATGCAGATCCATACATAACCCTCACACAGTCACTCACACTCACACTTACTGTCACTTCAGGTGAGACTGTATTTCATGACATAATTACCTGAGGCAGTGTTAAACAATTAATGAGCCTATGAGTGGATTTAATTGGCTTCAACGGATTCATTAGTAGAAAACAATGGACAACTAATTGAATTCAAGTTCCTAATGCAAATAGGGTGAAAAGTAATACGTTTCTTACTGAGCCACTCCTGCATTCACACATGGACAAAAAAGACATACATACTTAAAGCTAAAGTGAATACGTGTCCCCAGAATAGCTACCCTTATCATGGATATTTTACTTTGCATTTCAGAAAATGTGTGCTCTAACAGGCCATTTGGAGATTTTCCCTTTGTGACCTCACAACGGG
Organism: Symphodus melops; assembly: GCF_947650265.1. Lineage (NCBI taxonomy): Eukaryota > Metazoa > Chordata > Actinopteri > Labriformes > Labridae > Symphodus > Symphodus melops. The sequence continues at coordinate 15,896,295 of NC_136700.1, forward strand.
TTGTAATCCCTCCCACACGTGGGTGACACTCCCACAGCTAGGTGTTTGTTCTGCCTTCTCACCATAAAAACTAGAGCATGAAGCGAGAAAGACTGAGCCACCAAAGCCCTTCTATAGGCATGTCTAAATACAGGATCAGAGGGGATTTATAGAAACAAAACTGACAAAGATGTTTTTGCGAGCTCTGAGACATATTTAAAGTTGTTGTATAATAAGGATAATACCCAGCCTATAAGTATTTTGGTAACGTTACAGGCTTATCAAGAGCCAATGAGGAAATATCATTAAGATAAATTAAATGAAACACTTGAGGCTCAGTTCAAGTTTGCAGTGCTCATTTGATTGAATTTACTTTAAAAGTCTTATAAAGTTTACCTGAAACAGATGGGTGGTATTAATAGCTTCACCTCTGCAAGCCAACAAATGACTGTTAGGTTTTCTGTTGCAACCTACATTTTTTTGACCATATAATATGAACATTTTCTTGAACAGACAGTTTTTGTTAAATGTGATGCACCAACTGACAAGGACAAAAAAAATAGAGTTGTACAGCCTCCCATCAGAGATAGAAAACCCAGAGAGGAGCAGATTTATGGATTAATGCTATTACACGCTCCACTGTCCCTGTGAGGGAACAAAAGCACAAACTCCTTCTGATCTTGCCATAAAATATTGTCTTAACTTGGGCAAAATATAACTGCCCTTTAGCGAATATTACAGCCCCAGAACATGGACTGAAAGTGACAGTGATTATTAGATTTTCAATAGGTAAGATGACAAGCTAAACTTTAGCTAATCTTATCTAGTTAGCAGTCACATGTGCTTTGACGAAGAATTTACTTTCACTAGATGGTTCGTTGTTATATTTGTCATTGCCAGTCTCTGCTTTCACTTTGATCATATTTGACTATTTGTATAAATTCGTTGTACTGATGGTTTTATTAGGTATTTTTATTTTTATTTTATTGTTTCTGTTTTTATTTCATTTATCCATTGATTTGTATTAATGTCTTCCACCCTGTTATTATCTTGTGTACTTTATTGTATTTATTTTTTCAATGTTTATGTGTATATACATCTATAACTTTTTGGGGTAAGCTCTTATTGGGTAGCTCTTACTGTCCTCTTGGCCTCCATGCCAGCAACCGGTATTTTCATTTTGGCTTATTGGTTTATTTTCCTTCAAGTTTTGATATTTGTGAATACAGAGAGCACTTTCATGTTGATTATTATGTTGAAGTTTGATAAAAATCAATTAAATCTATTTCCAAAAAATAAAATATCTTACCAATCACTTCTAATAGGTAATTATTATTGACACATGCACAACCACAATACATCAAGCCTTCTGTATGTTTGTAGGCATTTAGCATGGTGATTGGTGTAAGGGAAAGAATTCTCCAAATGTTGCGATCAATAATGTGAAGTTCTCGCAAAATCTTTCGCTGTTTTTGCGATTTAAATAAGTGTCCCAGATGAGGGGGAAAGGGTCGCAAGTGCCCAAAACTCGCTGTTTATCTTTTACATTTCTAAGGTTTTCACATGATGTTAACATTTTACTATTTGAAAAGATGAAAAAGCAAAAAAAAAAAAAAAGTCTGAGCTGCAGCATCACAAAGTGTTCAATGGTAGCGACACTTTTCCATGCAGGTCACATTATGGAAAGATATGAATTGCTGGTGTTGATACAAGTGATATCAGTCATCCAGAGGAATGAATAAACATAACCAATATACATCTGGTGTGCCTAATATTGCTGTGATTATTCAGGTTGCTCAAAAGAGAGCCCACTGCTATTTCAAATGTTTGCCCTGTTCCATGTCCTGAGCATTAAGATTCAATCACATACATGAGTCTGCCATCATATTGGTGTGTTATCATACTGCTGTAATACAAAACAACAGGAGTGACGAAGCTGTTAAGGGAAACACAATTGGAGTTTATCAGGCATCTCCGTGCAATTCCATGGCAATTTAAAGTTCAAATTAGAACCGAAAATTCTTTCAACTTCTGCCAGGGCAAGGCTGCCCAGGTAGAGATAGAGCGAGAGCAAGGAAGACTTCACATTGATATACACAGACCAAGCTTTGTGTTCTACAATAAGACGTAATACATTCCAATACAGTGCCAGCTTGAAGAAAAGAAACGTATATGGCATGTGCATGTCAATAATTTGCTTCAAATATCCTATAATAAAAAATAAAAAAAACATTGACAGCATGTTCGTCCTACAATCCGCATAAACACCAATGCTCTGCAAATATTGCTTACCATGCCAATACTTTGTGTTTCTCACTAGCAATCCTGCTCGCTACTACTTAATTTCTGCAGCTGGTCTGAGAAATGCATCAAATCTGTCCATGGAATTGGATTCTAAGTTCAATTTGCTCTGTAGAATTACTGTTTGCCATCTCAGCTTGGTGGGATTCTCTCATTCCTGTTCCCCCTCCCTCTCTTGATTATGTTGTAATAGAGTTGTCAAAGGGGAAAGTGGGGTTTGGAACATACTGTACTACTGACTGGTAAACTTGAGGGAGACATATACATCTATGGTGATACAGATGGGACATTTGCTCTCCTGATGCCACTTGGCAGAACAACAAAAGAAGAAAGCCTTATGATAAATCATGGCAAATTATAATTAATTCCTCTCAGACTATTTCCTTGTTATACACTTTGTTTTGCAAATTTGTCAATTTTCCCCTTTTGTTTTTGTTCATATGCAATAGTTCAAGTATGACATTAACTCAGAGGTTTGACAGAAAAATGGTCACATGGGACTGAAAATGAGAACAAGTGGCAACAAAAAAAATGTATGCATATATATATATATATATATATAGTAACATAATCTTTATCTATTAACTATGGAGTGGTAATAGTTGTAAATACATAATTAGTTTCCTGTCTGTCATCGTTGATTGCTGCACTGAGAGACTCTACATTTGATTGCCTTTCCTGAGTGAAAAACGTCCTCTTGCTATACCAGTTTATGCAAATGTGCATGTATATTTGTGAGACTGTGTGTGTGCGTGTACTTGGATGTTCATACGCATCTGCACACAGCAACAACCAATAACATCACTTTGCAGTAATATATATTCAGATGCAATGTGAACTTTGAGAGGGAAAGTAATCATATTTGATATATCCATCATAAGCAGGAATAGACTAAATAAGGGAGAAGGAAGGCAGTTTGACGCCTGGATGAGCAAGGACTTTTTTCATTTAATTTTACTTGCTGTATTTCTCATTGCTCTACTTCTTTATGGACATTTCAGTGACGGCTCAAGCCATCGAGAGGCCATGCATCAAATAAGGGATCCACTTTTCAATAAAGCCAAATCAGTGTTCACTTGAGGATGAATTTGAAGAAGTGAGTTTATTGAAAGTCACTGACGCATACAGGAAAGTTCTTACTCACAATGCAGAAGAAGATGGCCTAGTGTGAGTCACTTTGGATGTACAGTCTGCCATCCTCTTTTGGGACTTTTATAACACTTTAGATTTTAACACCATTATGAGCATTTTAATCCAGTTTTACTGTGATGTTTGTAGTGTAGCTGAAGTGGATTTCATTCAAAGAGTTTATGTTAACCTATCCAGAACATTCTCAGTCACTCCCCACTACAGTTTATCTCTGGATTTTTTTTAAATAGAAGTGAACTTAATTTAAGCTAAAGCATCTTTAATACAAGAATGTTGACAACGAACAGGACTTAATTTAACTGTATACAAATAAAAGGACACTTTAATAGTTCTATCTGTAACAAAAAACAAACTAGCCCACAACATCGATTAAAAGCCACACAGACTATGAACAGAACAGCAGCTGCAGCAGAGTTTTCCTGGCGGCATTCTGATCCTCCTCCTTTCCCCTGTGCCACATACTTCATTGATAACCTCGGCCACATTCATCATAACACTGGTTGATTGCCCACGCATAGGTCTACATTTTTTTACACACACTACATTTTCAATGAAATATTTTTGTACCTGTACTAAATGGATGAAATTGTTGCTAAAATGTTCAATAACAAGACAGCGAGTGCAGCATGCACGTTCTCCACGATTGTTTACTTTCATTTTGCGATTACCGCGTTACCCCGCCCTAAACCTTTTTATCCAATGATTGAACGATCTTTGCACACATGTGGTTTTGCTTATGAAATCTGGGCCTCTTGCAAAAAGTGCAATGTGAAAACGAACCGCACCAAATCAAACACTGCATTTGGTCCAAACCAAAGAAAGTGGACTAAAGGACTTTCCTGGTGTGAATCCACCCTTAGAATCTGACCTCAGCCCCTTTGCTGCATGTCATCTCCTGCATGTCAGCTGTCCTATTTAATAAAAAGCCTAACACAATCACATTTTAAACCATATTTAAAACTCTGAGGATCAGGTTTATTAAGTAAGTATTGCTAAACATAACACATGCTTTGGTCACTGTCAACATTTTTGTGTTACGTACTTTTAAAAACTAGGAAATTCTTCAAAAGGACACTTCAAAATAAAATGCGAATTTTATATGGGCATGTGGAATGAAGTTCAAATCATATTCTGTAGTCTTCCAGCAACTGTAACATACTGTACCCATTGCCTATTTGTATACCGTTTCTTTGTAGTCCGCTAGACACTTCTGGAAGGAGAAGAAAACCACTATTACAGAACACAGCAGGCCTCATCGATGAAAATATGACTTGTTGTGGCTTTAGGCTAAAGCATGACAATGGAGGCGTGAATACGTAGCATGTGTGGTAGAGTTGTTAGACAAGTAAATCTGACACACTCGACACATTATTTTTCAATTCAATTGCCTGTAAGCGAAGCATAATTGTCCACACCTTCTGATCATGTGTATGAATTACTTTGATTGCACATTAAATACAATATCGTTTCAGAATTAACCATATATTTGTACAGGAAAAAAAAAAAAAAAAAATTTGCTGATTTTGTGCTGAAAAATTATGACATTGGACATGATCTCCACATTGGGCCTGTACTGTGAGAAAAGTACAGGCCCATTTTCAGATACTGCTAGGTGTATGCTTTTTATATTAAACAATTGTCATACATTTCCCATTTCCACTTCAATAACAAAAAAGGCTAGAATAGGGAAAAAGATCTATGACACCTTCTTCAGAGCTCTTCTCATATTTGCATTTTTTTTTTCTTGTTTTCTGACAGCCCAGGGCAAGCGTATGCGGTTGCTGTAGCAGTACTTCTGTTTATTACAGCTGTCAGTCATCACTGTAATTATCGGCAGCAAATAGGCAACTGCATGCACACACCATGACACACAGACATACCCGCACATGCATAATCAATCATTTGTAATTATGGTGTGTAGATGAAGGTATCTGGCATTCAGGAATGTGTCTGCATGGTGAAAGTCAAAGCACGACAGAATAATAACCATCATTAAGGTATAAAGACAGAGTCTTGTAGTTCTAACAAATCGCACTTCCTCTACCCTTCATTAGCTCAACTGTGAAGCTGTCTATTTAAACGTGTGTGCGCATGTGTGTGAGACAGAGTGTGTGTGTGTGTGCGTGTGCATGCTCTACCTGTGCAAGTTCATGGAAGCTTGAGTGCCAGACTTCGTCTTGTATGATGTCAGACCATGATCTTGTGGTTTCGTCTGAAAACAAGCAGAAAGATTTTCTTTTTTCTCCTTTTTGTTAGATCTTGGAAGGAGTTCTAGTTACCAAACTTCGAGTCTGAGTCGAGTCCCTAGTGCCGGAGTTTGAGTCACTGAAGAATGTGAATGTCTTAGTCAAGTCCATATTACTGAATCCGAGTCCTCGTTGCTTAACCTAAGGTAGTACATTAATGTGTTCATTTGATTATGACAATGTTCGGAAGCTGAGCTTTAACTCTCTCATCTGTGAGTCTTCATGTTAAGCAGTGCAATCTTTCAGCTGAATTTGTAGTTGCTTTGTATTGATGCATGAAGAACCATTTGTTTTGAATGTTCCATTTACAGTAACTGCAGTCATCGCCAACTGAACCACAGCTGCCCCAATGTGTGCATCACCATGACACACAAACAGTGGCTGAAGAAGTTATGTAAATGCACGTTTGAGTGAGCACATCAGCTTTTTTTTTTCTTGAAACTACATTTGGATCTCATTTAAACTCACTCAAAGAATAAATAATTCAGAGTCCTGCTATCAATCTTCTGAGCCTAAATGCAATAAATACCTGATTCCTATCAATGGATGAGTCCAAGTCCAGTCACAAGCCCTTTTTACCTTCATCCAGTCAGACACTGAAAGCAGCAGTATTCAGTATTAATCATCTTTACAGAATAACTTTTCCATTCATACACATTCACAAACCGCTGGTGGGAGGAATTTGAGGTTCAGTGTCTTGCCTTAGAAAACATGTGAATGTAAAAGATGAGAATTGAACTTCTGATCTTCCACTTGTCGGATAACCGACACCACCGCCTAGCTACAGCCGCCCCAGCTAGTAGATGGTAAGCTCAGTCCATCGAAGGCAGATCTTCCAGCAGAGACCAGTCAGGCATTTCAAGAGTGCTAATATTGGGGATATGCACAGAGATTTGGGAGGAAAACTTGTTGTCTCACAGGATAAAGTTTGCAATTACATGAGGCCTGGTATGGGTTTAGGAGCAAAGCTGAACAGGGAGAATGGAAAGCTAGGGTTTTTTCAGTAGAAATGGGATGCATAGGATTCATAGCAAGATCAGCTGTTTCATTACTGGGAGAGTTGAGAGTGCAGAGACAGGGTTTGTGAAATATAGTGAGGGAGAAGTCAGATGAAGCAGCTAGAAGGCAGTCAGTTTTAGTGAGGAGGGGTAATGCAGGTTGGGGGCCAAAATAAAGGTACTGTAGGACAAAGCCATTTTCATGAGAGAATAGGAAAAGGTAGAGGACCATCGCTCTACTTCCCCAACCCGCTTCTCTTGATAAGATGGAGGTGCTTGTGCTCACTGTCTGTCTGAGGTGTCTTGTAACGAATGGAATAAAAAAAATACTGGTGAAAGGAGGTTCCTGGCTCTTTCTGTCAATCAGCCAACATGTTTGAGTTGTGGGGACCAGAAGTGGCCATGTGGTTGGGAAGCTAGTAGTGGTGACCCCATATAAGACATTACTTTATTGATCCCCAAGGGGGAAATCCGGGTGTTGCAGCTGCAGCAACACAGAAATCAAAGTCAAAAAAGATTACAATGATAACATAAATACAAATTTGAAAAAAATAGTCCTAGTAGACACGTACATAATGGGTTGAACTATATTATTTGCTGATGTGTTCGTCAGAGCCTCAGTCGACTGACAGCTGGATCGGGGTCTTTCATGTCTCATTTTACAAAGCTGCACCTGTTTTCCCCAAATAATTCATGGCTCATTGTCTTGGGATAAACATGAGCTTTTAATGCAGTTCTGAAAACCATTCATCCTTTACATCAACCCGTTTAGTATGAGCAGGAAGAAATAACCCTAAAAGTAGTGATGGAAGTTGTACATCCATGTTTTAAGAATTGCATTAGCTACAAGAAATGTCTGTCATCAACAATGACGCTAACAATTGACCCTCAGAACAGGGGAAAACACCACCTTTAAACAAAGGCTCTCATTGGATGTTATGGGCTTTGAAGTGCCATCAAATGGTCAACCAAACAGTAGAGTTCAATTTGAATCTTTATAGACGTTAAGTGTTTGGATTATATCTTCTACTGGATTAGAATCATGGGGACCCCTTTGTGTGGTTTATTATAATCAGGAGAGTTCAGTTAATCTAGACGTTTGTTTGTTGGTGTTCTGAACTGCACACACTGGGCCATTAGTGTGCCTGCTTTCTGTATATGACTTGTGTAACATAGTTCAAAAGAAAAAGTAATGGAGGTTTTATTAAAAATAAAAGCACATATACACGTGAGTAACATTGTGTGTGCATACTATTTTTCTTTGTACAGTATGTTACCTATCTTCTCATGCTTTTGTTTTTGTGTACGTGTGTGCTGGTGCTCTGGGTATTTGTAGAGTGAGTTTCCCTTTGTTGGACATGAAGGGTAATTGCAGCTTTTGTTGACTGTTGGAGGCAGGTGGTGAGCCATCTGGTGACGGCAGGTAAAAGAGAAGGATGGAGTGGCTTTGGGGACAGACGAGTGCCGAGATGCGGAGGAAGGGATGGATGCACTGCTCCATCAATCACACATGGATGAACAGCAGGCACAGGGGCAATGGGAGGGATTGGAGAAGGGGGTTAGGGCCGAGAAGAGGATAAGGGATAGAGATAAAAGAGGTGTTATGTCAATTTGAAAGTTGTCTGATCAGTATGTGTGGACACACACGTGGCTGTAAACATTTTGTCATGGGACTTAAAGGGGGTGGGGGGCACAAAGAAATGACACTAAACACAAATACTGGTTTTTAAAAGTGTTATACAATGTAACTCTTGTAAGATGGCAATAAAGGCTAGCACAATGAGATCTAACAACGGCTATGATTTCAGAAGTCAAAGTCCTTTCGGATTTAAGCTTCTTACAGTCAACAACGTTCAATCAATCTACACACTAGCGTAGCAAACAACTGCCTTAATGTGAGGGGAAACAGTGATGGGTTCTGAGATCAGATCAACTTCGAGTCCAATGAGCTCAATTCGCCATTGTAAATCTGACTGTTCAGCAGGACAGTTCTATAAATGAGATTGGTAAAGGTGACCTGACTCCACTGTTTGAGATCCATATATGACCATTAATCTGTTGATTTAACAAAGAACTAGTTGAAAAGCTAAACATGCACTGAGTAGTCAATTCAATTAAATTCAACCTTTATTTATGCTGAAAAGATCATTGAGGGGCAAACCAGTCAGTTATGGAGAAATTGACCTTCATCAAAATAATGCATATAATGTAGTCTCTGAGGCTGTGGCATATGTATAGCAGATACATCCCCATAATGTCTGCATCCCAAAAGGGATAAATTCCCCTTCAATGGTTTGTAAGTAAGTGCACTGATTTTTGTGAGAGCCTTCAAAATCCCACATGAAATGAATGTCATTTCCCAAATTGTGTGAGATGTCACCAACCAGGTGTGTACTGACACCTGAGATTATGTCTAGCTTTATGCAAATATAGCCCAGAGATGTATTGATTTTAGCCGTATTTTACTCTAGGTGACTTTGCATGGCAGGTCTCTGATTGGCAGGCTTGGTATGAATAAATATGCATTAAAATTGTGTTATGGGACTGGTGGGCAAGGAAGGAAGGAAGGAAGGAAGAAGTGAGGCATGGGCAGGTTGATGAATGTGTGGTTGAAAGCAGGAAAGTAAATTCAAAAAGGAGAAAGGGAGCAAATCAGGACATGCATAGTTAACTATTGTGTAATACTAATAAATTGTGTTAGATATGTTATTTTGTTTATTTTAACATTTGTCAGATTTTCCAAAAAAATATACTAATCCTAAATTTTTGAAGGTTAAGTAACAAACCAAGTAATCGTCTTGTATAAATTAGGTTCAATTTAAATGTTAAAAATAACTTCACAATATACAGTATGTCTGTGGGGGGATCCAGTTAAGTCATCAGAATATGCACTGTCACCTTCATTTTCATCCGCTACCGTTGTTTGAGTCAACCAACACGTAACGTTCAAGTGGCTACTCTCCTGCTTCAGTTGTAGAAAGATGATTAAGTAGATTATGTTTGATGTGCTTCAGGGATATCCAGAATAGACAGTTCCCATATGTATAGACTGATAGTTGCGTATCTGCAGCTTCCATACAGCTGTCACATGCTGCGGATGAGGTAAGCTATACAGGAAAAAGGTTTGACACACGTCATCCTCAAACAATTGACTGACTGTATACATACTTCTCTGTAAATGCTCAGTTTGTTGATCCATCTTTTCCTTTGTCTTGTGTTCTCAGGCATTCAACAGTTTACCAGGAGCCTGTACTATGAATGAGTTATTAACTTCTAAGGTGAACAAACGATGGAACAAATATCAGCCTCAATTTCAGGAGAGGTTTTAAATGAGCATGCAGGAAGACCTGCCAGTAAGGAGTTGTAAATATCAAAGTGTGATAACAGCCTGTACCAGGAGCTGTGTTGCATGTTCTGACAAAGAGGGTCTAATCTTTCTGATGTTGTAAAGAGCAGCAGCTGAACCTAGCAAGTTCACAGGCATAAGTTTGGTTAGCCCAAGCATTATTTTCAGCTATGGCTTCATAGGGTACCTCTCAGTTCTCTTATTTGCCATCTCCTCGGTCCTCGCTCCTTGTCTAGTTCCAGACCTGCCATGTTAAGGATTGTCCCAAAGCTCTTATACTGAAAGGATCAAGGGGAGAGGAGGGAGATCTGAAGAGAGATGACCAAGTAGACTTGAGAGCTGACTTCTCTCAGTCTTTTTACTAACAGACACGCCCCCTTGTCGTATATCACTCATTGATTGGACGCTGCAGCGGCTCAGACTTCAGTGAAACTTATCAACATGAGAGAGTTTAATACCGGAGAAGAGATGGACATTAAACGGACTGTCGGACATTTAAACAGATTCTAAACATGTTAGTTTGTATGAGTCAGTCTGTGATGAGCTGGGATTACAAAATGTCTGATATGAAGATTAACAACCAAATATGAAGCTCTATATCTTCTATAAAAATCAATACACTTAAAGAGTGTAGGCTGATTACTCACATTTGATGAGGTTTCTGATTCATGCCAAACGGTCTGTTAATGTGAAGTGTTCAAATGTAAAGATCAGGAACGATTCCTTTATTTTCTGTTCATGATCCCTCAGACTTTTAAGTTCTGATGATGATATGTTCATAAAATACAGAGTTCATTGTCAAAATATAGACTAGGCTAAATGAAAACAAGACAATTCAATATAAAATCTTTTTGTCAGTAAATGTCTTTTTGGTTTGAAACAGACTGCAGGTTGTTCTTCAGGTGTTTGTTATCAGGTAAAGAGACTAAACAGTGTTACTGTGTGAATTTGATAAGAAATAATACAGTGCGTATTTGTGCAGTCAAACAGCTGTTAAAACTGACTGACAGCTGAACGTGATCAGCTAATGTCACTTCACGTGACGCTGTCGAGGAAAGCATGTCTCATGTCTCTTGAAACCGGTCTCCTCATTCCTCTCTCCTCTGCTTTGTTTCCGTGCATCTCTGGTGGGCGGGACTAACACGCAAGTGGAGGAGGCAACTTGGAGGACACTCGATGCAAAATAAGGGAAGTGAGAAGTACACAGAGGGACTCGCTGGGATGACAAGGAATTCCAGTTGTGATAGGTTGAGTTGAAAGTGGCCTTCATTTATCCATTTAGAAATGTCAGCAAGGCATGAGGAGATTCTGTGATCTGTCGGGAACAACAGGAACAAATGAATGAAAATGTTGAAGATTCTACTTAATCTCATACAATGAACTTTCATAAGAACTAACATAACTTTTAATAAATTCTCATTCAGTTGTTCTGTTCAGGGGTTCTCTCCTCAGCCTTCTATTGGTAAATGAACAAATGGTGAATATATATTTATTATGATAAAGCCTTTGTTTAGTCAGGTGAGTGCCACTGGGATAAGATATCTTTTCTCCAAGGGAGACATGGACAATCATAGCAGCATCACAGTTTCAACAGCAGTCTTTTTTTCGCCCGCTGTCTGAAATTTACAATTTGCGTGTGGTAAAATAAAAACTCTCACAACCAATAGAGAGAGAGAGAAAAAAAAAAGAGTTTGATCTGTATGTGGTGGCCTAAAGCTACATCAGTGTTTTCCTTTTTCTCAGGGGAAGTCAAACTTAAGGAGCAAATGAAAACATTTGACACATTTATGGTGTCAATTGCACGTTTTAAACATGAAACTTTATGCTTTGTTGACATCCATTCTTTTCTCTTTCTTTGACCTTGATAAGAAAAGATAACATCTGAATCTCACAATCGCTTTGAATCTTGTTTTGTTGTTTATAATGAGTTTTAATTGAAGATAATCAGAAAGAATGAAAAACAAAGGTTCTCAATCAGGGTCCAGCTTTTTTTAGGGAATTCAGTAATACTTTTTGCCGAGTACTACAATGATCTTCATTTACAAGTTTAGATTGTATTGAATTTCTCAATATAATCATCTGCTTGGCTCAATGTGAAAAAAAAGTATCAGACTGATTTTCCCTATTATTATGCAAAGAACTATCAAAAAGTAAGAGGAGATATGAAACGTTTTTACTTAGTAGAAAACAGATCAAGTGCATATGTTTCAATGTACATCAGAGTTATAAAGTACATCAATATTACTGGCCTTAACAGCTAAAACGTTTAATATTGTCTGTTTGAATTGTGAACACAAATAAAACCGTTCAAAAGAATTATATTGATTTGATTTGACAAGAAAGTTTGAGGGCTACGGCGAAGTGATAAAATTGTATGACTTTATTGAATATACTTTTTTGTAAACGACATACACACACACACACTCAGGCCAAGGGAGTTAATGAATAGAGTTGGGGTTGATGGTGGCAGTCAGTGTATATGTAGCTGTCACACAGCGTTAGTGTTAGCACTGGGGTCAAGCATAGCCAGAATGAGCTCTGACTTCCTCTGAGTTAACACCAGCTCATTAGTCAAGTAGAGCAGGGCAGTCACACCTCAACACACACACTAATTCCTTCTGTCTCTGCCCGTGCCCCTCGCTCCCTGTCTGTCTTCCTGCTGCTTGGACTGTCTCTCTCGCTCTCTCTCATAGACACATGGTTGGCATTAAACCATGAAAGCTTTCTCTTTCCGAACTGACCAAGTGTGTTTACTGCGCATTAGCAATGTAATGTAAGCATTTTGTATTAGTTAAATGAGACATAACTGAAAGCTGGATTTATGTAACCAGCCCTACAGTACTTAGTATTCAATTAACCCATTCTGTCCCTTTTAATGGAAGCCTTGAGCGATGCAACGGCATAATTGCGTATTTTTCCTCCATTGCCCTTGAGCCATAACTGAATGCACAATTTTTTTGTTTTGTTTTTTTTCCGTTCAGTATTATGCACTTAAATGTTGTTCTTCTGGCTAGGCCTAAATATTTTATACACAAAAAGGTACTTACTTGTCTTTGCCATGTTTACGTCAATCTTTTAACCTAGAGAAATAACTTACTTTTCTCAATACCACACACATTAAAAATAGATATCCTCACATTACCTGCAGACTGACACACTCATCCCCAGTATCATTGTTGTCCTCTGTCACACTTCAATGTTCCTACATTCCTCCATGCATCTTCACAAACTCAAAAAGGATTCACTGCATGTCTTAAAGCGCATCGCCTCACTTCCATGAACACACTAACAGCAAGCAACAATGCAAAAAAAAAAAAGTATTTGAGCCCACAATAAAACGATTTCACACGTTGACAACCTTTGACATCTTCTTCGCCCCTCCATGTACAAACATAAGCACACAAAAGGCAGTATGACTTTGATATAGTTAATTAACGAAAAAGATATCGAAATCTGATAACTGCCTTACAGTAAGTGAATTGAAAATAACCCTCAGTCTTTCATTCATATTCTTATATTGCTTCTAATGTCTCCAGTTTTTTTTCCCTCCTACCACAGCCTCCCTTTTTCCTATCTTTCCTTCTCTGGTGCCTTTTCTCATGCTAATCCAAATAGGTAGTTAATTATAGACTACAGGTCTAATGGTGTGAAGTAATTATAGAATTCCGATGAGAATTCAGTGGTCACCATACTTTTCTCTCTCTCCTTATTACTCCCTCTCTAAATTTTCATCCCCCCCCACTTTACTTTCTTTCTCCCAACTTGATTAATTCCTGAAATAAAATGACAAACCAAAGAATGTAAAAAGGTAATCATTGATCCAGGATAGGAAAAGGATTTATATTGGGCTAAGAATAAATTAAGATTAGAATGACAATGATAGGCAGTAACGGTACACAAACTTCAGCTTGTATAGTGATGTTCTAGTCTTTTGACAACTCAAGATGCTTTCACATCTATTTAAACACTGTTGGCAGAAGCTGCGATGTCAAATGACCATCAGAAGTAAGCCACCAGCAATTGGGAGAAATTTGGGACTAAGTGTCCTGCCCAAGGTAATATTGGACCTGTGCAGGGATCAAACCCCAAACCTTTTGGTTGAAAGACGACCAACTTTACCACCTGAGACACAGAGAGGGTGAGCTTTTAGTGATGGATAGGTTGGCCAATGTTGTATCCTCAAAACATTTAAACAGTCTCATCACTCAGAAGGATTACGAAGTGGGATTCTTTCATTGATACAATTTGTGAAGAGACATTAGTATGCTTTACACTTCATTTCCACAACTGCCAGAGGGAGTGTACAGTGACTGGGAAGTACAAAACAGATTTACAAGATGTGAAACACTTTTACAACTGGTATAATCTTGACAGAAAGGGAATGTACCAAATGCCAGAAGTGACATACTAATTATTTCAACCTTTTTCATTATCAGCTAAACAATCCAAATTGTGAAGAAACAAAGAGTGCAAAATAAATAAAACTTCAGGCTGGAAAAAAAAAACAAAAAAAAAACAAAAAAAAAAACAGGGGCAACCTCCGGTCTTAAAAAATTAAGCCAAGGCATTAGAGCAAAATCCTGCAGTTTTTTGACTGTCCACTTGAGGCTTAGCCACAGAAGTCAGATACACACAATCACCAAAAAGGCCATTTTTGATAGCACAAATGAATATGTATTACAACATTTTATGAATGATACGAGCATTCGGCGCGAAGCTGACATGAAGATGGGCAAGATGTAATGGTTTGTCATAAACCTTTAAACCCACTGCCATTGACTGAAAGTTAGGCTGCCAATGAGTCTCCGAAGCCCCTAGCCATGACTGATGGGTGATGCCACTGAGGCTTCATCCATTAATATTTACAGTATATGTAAAAACAATAAAAAAAATACAGTATTGTTATGTTACGTTTCACCCTTTATTGATATGAAAAAAGTCCTTAATGTGGCTCCTTTTTATGCCATAGAAGACACCTGCACCTATTAGGAGCAATTACCATGTGTTTCTTTATCATCTTTAACATCATTTGCAACTCAAAGTAATTCAGTCAAAATTGCACACTGGGGGCAAGTATGAGCTTCATGAAACTGTTGACTTTGTCTCAAGTGTAAATGCTTGATTGTGATTAAGAGAGACTTCATTTCTGGTGTGAGACCTACCCAGGGTTAAGTGGAATGTATTCTCTCTCCCCCTGTGGGGTGAAGTTCAATAAATGATGCTGAACAGTATAATCATAGTACTTTAAATTGTGAGTCTGGGTGCAGGCATACACAGAATCTATTCAGTTGGAAATGACTTTAATTTGATGTGACACAGCACAGATTTGGTTGGTCCGACTAAAAGCATTCCAATGCAAATGAAGCTGCCTCTTTACATTATGTAGAATGCACTACAGTAAATGCACATGTTCTGTTATATGGTATACCAAGAAAAAGGTTTTCACAACAAACAAAATCACTGGACCCAATTGAAGAAAAAAAAGCATTCAATAAAACAAAATATCAAAACTCGAAAGCCTACCTTTCCAAAGAAAGTCCATCAAAGTCCAAAAGGAGAAACAACATGAGCCCCGAGAAAACACGACACAGGTAGGTTGACGTGCTGACACAAATACAGGGGAGCAATCGAACACACATGAGATGCAGGTGCAAACAATGAGGGCAATCATAAAAAGAAGTGTGGGAGGAAGTAACACTGGTCTTGATACTCAAGGGCAAGTACTACAAAATAAAACAGGAAACACCCAATATTATGACTGGGAAAATAAACACGGCAACCAGAAACAGGAAGATACAGTTGACAAAATAAAATCACATAAGCAAGGCAACAATGACTAAACAAACTAAACAAAGGTCATCATCAAAGGTCAATCTTCCTGATTGTCAGCCAATGGTTGTGTGTAAGTGTGTGTAAGATATCATTTAGATAGGCTTCAATCATGTGTGTTGATCATTTCAACATAGTTAACTGAAAACTAAGGGCAGGAGTCTTATTTAGGATCACTGATTATTGATGTGATACACCTGGTGCTTCCTGAGAGGAGAAACCATGCCCACCACACTCAGACAGGGGAGAGAAACATGAGGATTAGACAGACAGGGAAAGAGAGACGTCACACAATTGGAGAAGAGACATGACAACAACATCACCATTAATTCATTTCACTTTCAATGTTTGTTGGGGTCAGTGAATTTAAAAAAAAAAAAAAAAGAAAAAGAAAAAAAAAAAATATATATATATATATATATATTTCCACATGTCAGATAAACATTCAAACATACAGTGGATTGCACAGTAAGAAATTAAGGCATGATATTGTAAAATCATTCTTTTACTGTCTGAAATTGTTTTTATCTGTTAGATTTTTGAATGTAATTGGATGGCAATAGTTTTAACGAATAACTAGAAAATGATGAAATCCGATTACACACTTGTAGCTATAACCTTGCAAAATATCCTACAGTTTTACTTAATTTTTATTTTTGCTCTTAACACAGAAGATCTATCACACCTGACATGAAAACATTGGGTTTTGAAGGCAATATCAGGCTTAGTTCGAAAGAGAGCTCCATAACTCATCATTAAAAAAAAAACATACTGGAATTCTCTCTTCAGACACAATTACTATGGAAATGAGTATGTAGCCTACAAACAGATATAGACATGTTACACCATGCTTTCTTTAAGCCCCCTCTGTTCTCCCTACAGGCCAGATTTGAGTGGTATCCCTATATAATTCCGACTATGGTGGTGTCAGGTTTGCTGCCCAAGCATCTGAGTGGCTTAGCTGTCTTAGCGGCAGCATTCCAAACCAGATTTACTGGACCTCTCTCTGTTGCTGTCGGTTCCAAACCAAGGCTTTGGCTTGTACACAACTGTAGAACCTTACACAGTCCAAACTCAACTAGTCAGCTACAGTCATTATAGAAGTCTGCTTTGGTTCAGTAAGGCATTATCTTAGATTATCTGACAAAGAAGAGACTAGTTAAAAATATTAGGGTATGATTAGAACATGATTGTACTAAAATGGCTCTTTCAGATAGATGATGATATTTTAGTACAAAATTATACATTTAGTACCTTTAAATCACTTTTGATTGCGCTACTGGGGTGCATTACGTACTTTCCATCCTGACGTTTTTTTGGTAACTCTTTACCCTCGCTGGCTGCTGGTTTTACCTTTGTACCACATGATTATGGAATTGTTTTTAACAACTGTACGGAACAGTCTCAAATGCCTTGGCTTTCAAACAAGACCCAACAACTCCTTCCAGGGTGACCTTCATGGGAGCTTAATGAGATGCATGTGTGGTTTCGAATGTAGTATGTGCCACACGGATTCTCAGGGAATGCTCTCTTAAGTCGCTTTCACATATAACGTTTGATGGACTCAGTGACATTCAGGGGTAACGTCGCAACATTGTTGCATTATACATTTGGTTTGGTTTGCGTTAAGATTGTACTTTGTCAAGCACACAAAAGCCTGTCTAAATGTTTGTACCATATACAGTACATGCATCACAAGTTTTAATCTAAGCACTGGAATACAGCATGCAGCTCCGGTCAGTAGCTGCTACTGTCATCCAGCCTGCCATACGACCTGAAAGCAAATACGACAGTAGAAGAATGGCATCCTGTACCGCGGCACAGTTAACAGTGGCCTATTTTGATTCATGAAATGGAGATTAGTCATATGTAGTCTGTTCACTTCCCTATTTTGTTCAGGAATGCATTCACTGGAAGCGAACCAAGACTCCAGTCTTTTAAGCAGACCAGAGTTTGGTTCTTTGGTCAACACCAGAGTTTATTTGAGCGATCATTCCAACCCAAACCAAACAAACTATCCGACAAACCGCACCAGTGTTCATTTCAAGCAGACCAAACGGTTTTGGTGTAAAACGCATCCTAAGTCCATTCTCTGCTACTGCTGCTAAAGTTGTTATCTTCAGAAAATGGAGAAAATGCAATCTCATTGTGTATAATCAAAAATAAGTCCTCCCCCTGGTTGTATTTACTCACCTTTTTTTCCTTTTACACTTTTTGGGGGAGTTAATCAGGGAACAGATGAAAGAATACCTGATGAATGTCTGACTCAGGGGCATTGTTATTCTTTCGCATCAGCTCAGTTAATAAATGCCCAGTGTCTTATAATGGCACTTTGTTAAGAATAAGGAGATATTATTTATTAATCCTATGAGGTGGGTGTTATTTTGACCCGCTGATATTGAGACATGCAACACCCACATTGGCTGAAATACATGCACATGCACAAACAGGGTCCAATGAACATGCAGTAATGGAGACATGATAGGGTGAGGGGCAGCACATGAACAAGAGCTCAAGCAGGAATTAACTCAAGGGCACCTCAGCAGTGTTCAGGAAGTGAACTGCCACCTATCCAGCTTCCAGACCAATTTACAAACTTGGTTGCAGCAGGACTTTAACAGGCAACCCTTCGGATCCCAACTTCACTCCCTACAAACTGAGCTACATGCCGCCCCAAGTAAATCAGTGTTTACATTTTAACTGGCAAAACAAAGCATCTAAAAAATTGGAAAAAAGGGAATATTGCAACATTCAAGGGATTTAGTTTTTTAACTAGACACGAGTGTTAGGGTGTGTGTGCTGGGAACAATTGTGTGAACTCGTGGACTTGCATGTGTAAATGTCTCTGGGTTTCTGGTGTAGGCCTTCAAGTGTGGGCTTGTAGAGAGTGTGTGAGACAGAGATGGATGGAGTTTCTGGTATAAAAACTAAAGTTAAATGTCACACCTGTCTGTCAAAACACACCTGCTCCAACCGATGCGTCTGCACTGACAGGCTGACATTTTCACACCTCAACAGACCAACACACACGTGTATCCTCACAAAGACGCACATGAACACACATGCACATGCATGCACAAATTTATGCACCACATTCATGGACCACAGGGCCACAGCCTAAAAGGTGAATCTTAGCCTATATGGCAGTGTTCATGACTCATCGGAGGGCTTTTTTTTTTCATCATTTAGAGGCCCAATCTATAATCTTCAAATTAGTTCCTCTTCCCTTGACATTTCAGCTTTTCAATGAGTTTCCAGAGCAATTGATTACGTATGCTGATTAGTAGGGCTGTCTTCTCTACATAACATTTTCCCCTGCCATGATAGGTCTTATATCATCACATTCTAATATTAACCACTTTTCCAGGAAGAATGTGTGACATGTTATGCATAAATGAAGCATTAAACAAGTATGGTATATTCTTTGTAAATGTCTCTCTAAGTCATGACGGTCTACAATTGTGTGTTCACATGGACGGGGCCGCCTTGCGTGTAAAGCTGTCTTAGTCAAGGACAAGAAGAATAATGTATTTGGATGTCAGTGTTTTTGGATTCTGGTCATTTTATGTCCAATATATAGCTATGAATTAACTAAAGTTTGCTAACATTAGCGTGCTAACACAACAATGCAGACGACAGGCAATTGCAGCCCAAGCAAAGGCTTGTGCTTAATGGTGCTAATTATGGTGTGTTTTAATTGACAAGTCCTTTGTGCAAACACGGGGGGGTGGGGGTGGGGGTGGGGGGTGGGGGGGGGGGGGGGGGGGGGGGGGGGTGGGGGTGTTGTGTCGCTGGAAAAGAGGGGAGGCTTAAAAATAGAAGGTGTCTACAAACAGCAGTTTGTTTTGGTTTAATGCTGTAACAAATACTGACACAAAAAGTTGCTCATTGTTCCTTTAAATCAAGAAAATCTGAACTTATACGTTTTTTTAGTCATGGTTCTTTATGACCTACAGTGTATTCATTCCTCTTGCGCAATGAAATCCTCATAATTAGTTTTACATTTGTATATTAAGGTTTCCAACTGATTTGAGTTCTGCACACGTTTGATGAATTTCAAATATGACAGTATTTTGCAGTCAGTCAAGGCAAGTATAGAAAACAAATATTTTAGCCTGATATCGCCAAGAGCAGCACTTAAAAAACTAGAAAAACATTGGTAACATATAGATAAATTACAAACAACAAAAAATTATAATTTAATGTTTTTTTTCTTTAAAAATGGGGAGTTTTAATACAAAACGCAACAAGCGTCTTTTAAATCCAAAGAGGAAAAATACAAAAAATATACATCTTGGTGTCAACATTTGGATGCTGAGGGCAGAACACAAGATGTATGAAATAACAAAAAAGCAGCTTGTATTAAGTTACGAACAGTAAATTTTATAATATTATTTGTATATTATTTGTACTGGATCGAGAACAGTCTTTTCTGTTTTCTCATCTCATAATATAGGACACAATTACAGCTTTAACAGCTAAATGATCAAATGAGAAAATAACTGATAATTGTTTCAAAACATACAGGAAAAATTACCTCATAATACAGCAGATGATTATCTGGATTAATAGAATCTTACATCTTAAAAGGAAAAGGCTCCCGTGGTAAAAATCACCTATAAACTTCTGGGAGTTTAGCCACGCTGCCTTATCGTGTTCCGTCCTCTCCTTTCAGTAACATACTGCATAGCAGTAAAATAGGTCAAGTATGTTTTTACTGGAATGATGGCATATCGTTTCATCCTTGTCCCTTACTTTTTTACTCTCGCAGGGGTCAACTGAGATGTAGTGACAACAAAGAAAAGGCATGCATGCAACCCTTTCAAAGCACACATATGAGGCCAGTCACATCGCATTTGTTATCTTAAGAATGCGTCTTACCTCGCAGGCATGTTTACTTAGACAGGGAACACTGTCATTTACCATAAAAAGATATGACAGCTGTCACAATATCTTAATCTTGTTTATAACTTTCTTTGTCATTTCTCAATCTAATCTGTACTCTGTGTATACTCTGAACGCCATCATATCCTCCTCTATGTTCATAATAAGACGTCACCTTCGCTGCGAACAGAGAGAATCTTTCAGAGGATTCGTAATCGTTAATTTGGGGATATCTACACAGCAACTAATATATGACCTTCAAATTTGTGATTTTTTGTCGCAATTTATCATATGCATGAGCAGTTGGTCAGTGGGATAGCTGGGACATTTAATATTCTATTTGGGTCATTGTCTGTATGTGAAATGTATCATAGAAGTAATTTATAGTAACCACAAAAAAACAGCTTCACTGCTGTCACATGACTTTGCCCATTTTTGGTTTCACTTAATTATTGTGTTGCACAGTGCATATAGTCGTTAGAGACTAAACTGTTCATATGATTAGGTCCCCCTCCATTTTGGTTCATTATTTAATTGACTGTTGTGGTCTTAAATACTTTAATAAAGAAACTTTCGTGAAAAGTATTACTAAATTCAATCAGTCAAGACCTGTGCTAATTAATCTTGTGCACCAATTTTTAGTGTCTGGACCAAACTAACAATAAAAAAATGGAAATTAAGTATGGATTCTAAGTAGAAAATAAGTTGTTCAGCGGTGAAAAGACCTTCACCCTCCATTAGATTCAGATGATGGATAGACAGTGCCTACAGTAGTGTGCGTTAGAGGGTTACAGCAGGGCAGAAATTGCAGTCTGTTGGCAGCCTCCCAAGGTTCTGCACTGCACAGCTCTGTCTAGCTGGACCAGCTGGGTCTCTGGCAGCAAATGGTGAAGTTGACAAGGGGCACTGGCTGGAGCTGGCTGTACAGAGGTCTCAGCTGGCAAAAAGCTGCTGACACAATGTTCAGGGAGGTTCCCTCTGGGGACAAATGTTGTTTTTCGGTCCAATTAGTGGAAAAGGAGAGTTGATGGAAATGATTTTCTGTAAAAAGATATTCACAAGCAGGGACTAATTCATTTTTTAGATTTAATTAGCTTCGGACAAGTAAAAAACTTTATTTCACTGAAACCCTTTACTGGTTTTCCATACTAATTTAGATGATTTGAATGCCTTTTTACAACCACCCTGCTGTCTATATCTTCACCTGAATGTCTGTCTTTCTAGTAAGTTTACATATTTGCTCTTAACAATTGTTGCATACTCAAAACTTCACCTAAAGTGCATTGTACAATAAAAGGGTACACGTACAACTCACATTGTTTCAGTTGGATGATCTACTGCTGTTGATCTGTTAACTATCAGACCATTGATAAAAAAACGCTAACTCTTTTTTTCAATATGATGTGATCCAGTTGTTCCCTTTGCACTGTTGTTTAAAGGGCTGTGTTCACACCGGTGAACTCCACTAATGAGATAAGCTCACCATTTAATCCAACACAAAACATGTGTTTTTATATTAAGCACAAAGGGTTTTTGTTGAGAGACTTGCTTTTGGCTTTCTGTGAGGGCCATATCATTCCTCACTCTTGGAGAGCAATCCTGTACGGGAAGCCATTGCACCAGACATATTGAGCACAAGTGGATTTTTGGATCACACAAGATGGAGTGCTGCTTCTTCATTAGGCAGCTTCAGAGGCTGTTTTGGTCAATACCTAAGTGCGAGTAGATAGTATCACAGGATGATCATTCAGTGCAGCTAAAGTTTGGTTTCCAGAGTGTGACAGGTTGGGGAATTTGGCACTGCCTCCACTGTGCTGCACAATATCCAAGATTTGTGATAGTATCCTACCCCGGAAATTGGTGCGAGGTAAGATGGACCAATTTGGCTCAGTGCTCTCTGTCTTGCAGTTTATACTAGCAAGCAGTCTGTCATACATATGTAGCATGGCAGACAGCAATCTTTCAACTCACACAGTCAATTTTCATTGGTAAAAAAAGAGTGAATAGAAAGTTCAGACCACGAGACTTTTCACAAGTGTCTACACATTTTCTGTGATATGTCATGGCTAAAACTGACTGACTTGCAATGACAAAGTCCTGCCATCCTAAGGGCTCAGCAAAAGGAAATGATTTAACCTTTTATATTTCCCTTGGACAGAGCAATTAAGAATGATCTCGCCATTGGTTTTATGATGTCCTTCATCCTCAATGCTGTGGCCTACATCTTGAAACTGACTAAGACAGCAAAAATAAATTGTCTGCAAGGAGCAATATTGTGATTTCCTGTCATTGTGTTGTAGGTTGTTGTCTGATCAATCATGTTGCAAGCCAGTTGATCTAAATGCTCAAACTTGTTGGACCGCAGCCCAGTATCAAACACTGACCTTGACTATGTGATTAGATTTTTCCTTTGGTGTGGCCTTGTATTGACCATAATCATTATGCAGATCTTATGCTACTATATCAGGTTTTTTTTGTTGGTATTTCATTTAAGGCCAACTTTTATGTATCCTAGCAGGTATGGAGTTGTTCAACAAGTTGGACATACACCTTACCATTATACCAAATTTAATAGATTCAGTGTTATGTAAAGCCTATATAAAAAGAAATCCAAACCCCCCCCCCAAAAAAAAACAGAGAAATGCTTCTGTTGGTAAAAAAAAATAACAGTAAAAAGTTTTGTGTTATTTGAGCACATTTATCAGTTTATATAGTTGTCCAACCCATTTTGTTCCCAATGAAGAAAAAGTCAAACTATTTATTGATTAGCCATCCCAGGGGAAAAATATGCTACTTTTTTTCCGGACGATCTCATTATCTCAAATGTCACAGCAAAGGTCGTAGGTAAAATTATTTTGGCCCTGAAACAATTTCTCAAAAACAATATTCATTTCCTCTACAGCATTGTGCTTCAACTTGGCGTATAATTTCCACATCCTATTAATATGTTAGAAAAACAGAACAACATAGAGGGTATTTCCATCTATTTATATGAAGCTTTTTTTTTCTGTGAATTGAATGTGGTGTACATGGATCACATTCCCCCTCCTAAAAACAAACAGAAGGCATTTATTATGCAAGAACGATGATCCAATTTCAGTAGCATATTGCTTTTCCTAATGACAGTCTCTTACTGTCCCCATTTCCTCAGCGACTCTCTGCGATGACAATGTGCCCTCTCAGCCTTTCAATTTACCTCTGTGCATGTGTGTTTATGAAAATGAAAGGCACAGAAAGAAGAAATCAGTATAAAAAAAAAAAAAAAAAAAAAAAAGCACCAGCATTGGCACATACAGACACAGTATATGTCAGATGCACAATGGACAATAAAATACCATGTTCAGCAGTGTGCAAAGCTTGCAGCTTGAGTGTCTGTTTTTAGGGTACCATGGGAGGAGGGGTAAAGTTCTGGGCCTGTTCTTATTCAACACAAAGCTGCTTGAGAAAGAATCATAGCTAAACAAGCTGACATGAAGCTATTCTCCTCAAAAGATTTTGACCTAGACTAGATACATTACATGATCACATACTTGACATTGGACGGCGTATTACTCAGCAACCATCACTACATATATGTGCATGACAAAAATACCAAAGAAAATATGAATTAAGTCATTTCATCGAAACGTTTTAATATATATTCATAGTTAGTTTATAGTATTTTGTGAATGACTGTCACACACAGAAAGAAAACTATGATTGAGATTGTTCTGCCTCCTTATGGCAATATATAGCACCATCCTATTTTGTGTTTCTATGGATACAAAGTCCTGCTTTTTTCCCCCACCCTCGTGCAACTCAGACTGCACTGTTTATGTTTACACCATTGGTCCACTTTACATTTGTAGATCTAACCGTGCTGATCTCATTCTACACAAAATCTATGTTGCACTCTCGGTCTTGGACTTTACCTCAGAAGTTTTTCTGAAAATACTTTTCTGTCGGATTTTCTACTCAAGTATAAAGAGGCGGGTTGCACAACATTCACCTCAGTAAGAAGGATTTTTAAACAATTTGTATTTTTTTGTAAGATATTAGATCAATGGAATATGCCGTTATAAACCTCAAGGAAAAAATTGTTTGGATTCTGATCTGCAGATACAGAGAGAATCAAAATGAAACATGCTGTATTCAAGAAACACACAGCACATCAGACAAAAGCAGCATTTACATGTAAGAATTTCCACATTTACATCGACTCCCTCTGAATGGAGCATAATAATTGATATATTGTATGACCCTTTGGCACAACTTACTTCATTTGTTGTGCATCATCTACAGGATTGTTTGTCACAGCAGGGTGACAAGGAGACACCAATAACAGAGTCAGTAGGTTAACATGATGTTAAAGAAAGTCATTCATTGTTGTAGTCTGCTATTTACAACTGATAAAACAAACTATTTACCAAAGTGACTGTAGGTTCTCTTTAGTTTTGGTATGTTCTGGATCTAAGGTTCTCTTCTGACCTGCTGCGTAGTGCAGAGAGTTTTCTCTGTCTCTCTTTCTCTCTCTATCTCTACATGACAAAGTACACAAACTAGATACATGCAAAAAGCGCACAACATGGACATCATTCATTATGGTGAAATCCTGCAGTGTTGTCGTCGTAGCTAAAAGACATCAAAGTAAGTAAAGTAGCTTTCACATTTTCTGTGACGTTCTTCAATGTGCGGATGCAGACTTGACCGTGTGTCCTCTTTTTTTTTTCCCTTCTTTTTTCAGTCTTGTAAACTAAGCATGCTTCATGATCACTCAAAGTCATACATGTGTTGTATTAAGACAATATGTACAAGAGGTAGCCATGCTCTGGTCTGGAGGGGTGTGAGTGCAGGTCAGCACAATCATGCTTAAGCACAGCACAGGTCAACTTTGCTTAGTATGAGTGCGACCTAAGAGCTCAATGACCCTCGTAGCTTGTTTCGTTGGAGGGAAATGCTGTTTTTTTATTGGAGTTAAATACACTTACTGGCATTCAGAAAGAGAAAAAAAGTACTCATAAAAAGTTGTACTATCCCTAAAACCACACTGAAATAAGTAAATAAGTAAACAGGACAAAATTAGTTTTTTTAATTTTTAACTCATCATAACAGAAACTGTCTAAATGACTTTTTTTTTTTGGGGGGGGGGGGGGGGGGGGGGGGGCTTAAAATCTTGTGTTCAACTATATAGTAGTAGTCCTCCTGGCTCACTTCAATTAAAAAGCCCCATTCAAGTTTATGTCAAACCCATCAATATTGACAGCTTGCTCTACTTCTCTGTCTCCAGGAATAAAGACAACTTTTACTGTCTCTGCTGAAATGTACAGACATTAGGGAATGGTG
Source organism: Symphodus melops (assembly GCF_947650265.1). NCBI lineage: Eukaryota > Metazoa > Chordata > Actinopteri > Labriformes > Labridae > Symphodus > Symphodus melops. The sequence goes on from NC_136700.1 coordinate 15,922,349, forward strand.
TGCTTTATTAAACACAATCATAACAAGCTAAAATGTGATTATTTTAAACAAGAATTTAACCAAAATATAATGAGTTAATGAAGCGCTAATAGAAAAGAAAGTCATTCATTGTTGTAGTCTGCTATTTACAAATGATAAAACAAACTATTTACCAAAGTGACTGTAGGTTCTCTTTAGTTTTGGTATCTTCTGACCTGCTGCGTAGTGCAGAGAGTTTTCTCTGTCTCTCTTTCTCTCTCTATCTCTACATGACAAAGTACACAAACTAGATACATGCAAACAGCAATGCCTAAACACTCCAATACATGCACACACACACACACACACACACACACACGCACACATACACACACACACACACCAATCTGCTCCTTAAAGCCACAGATCGAGCTGCATTAAACCAGAGGGTCCAAAGCCAGTCATGGATGGACATAAACACACACACACACACACACACACACACACACACACACACACACACACACACACACACACACACACACACACACACACACACACACACACACACACACACAAAGAGCATACTGTATATAAACACACACACGCACACACACATCCTCCCAGTATCCTATCCAGCTGTCCCCTAGCAGTGACTCAGACACGACTTGCCTATCTCCGGGCCATGGGGATGAAGAGTCCTACCTCTACAAACTGCAGAGATATGAGCTCTGGGAGCTCTGCTGATTCACAATGTCAAGCTTTAACTCCAGATATATGTCCATATTTCTGTCTGTGCTCAGACAGGACTGGGCCACTAGCCATATAGCTGAAAGGCTGTAAGAGAGGGTCAAATGAAAATGAAGTGCTTAGAATTTTCTTTTTTTTTTATTATTATTGTTACGTCATGCAGTCATAACTTGTCTGAATATTCAAAGGCCTTAGAGAGTATGAATAGGAAATGATTTTAGACATGCAGAAGTTGACTGTGCTAAAGATAAAAAAAGATAACATTTATCTAATGGTTAAAGTGTAATGCTCTGTGGCGCTCCTCTCCTTGACGATTTATATCACTTAATTTGGTTAATGTGACATGTAGGCATCATTCTTTTGCTGGAAAATTGACAGGCAAATATAAAAGACAACCAGCTGCAGTGTTTTTACTTAATGAGGTTTGAACAGAAATCTACATGAAGAGAGTGCAGGAGTTCCTAGACTTTGCAATGCCAAGCACCCAACAACTGTCAAAAATCAGTGAGAGAGAAAGAGAGAGTTAGGAAAGGAGCCACTGGCTGGATTTGAACCTGGGCTGCCCACTTCCAGGACCACAGCCCTTGTACTGTACATGTAGCGTGCAACCTAACTACTCATCCTGTCACCCCAGTAAATGTCAATGTATGTTCCGTTTTCCCCATCTTCCCTCCAAGTTTCTACGACCCTTACCCTCAGAGGGTCACTGGGAGGGAAGGGTCTTGACCCCCACTTTGAAAATAATGGTGTAGTGCATTCTGCCATCAAAACTTAAACGTATCATCAAATAAAATGCACCTGCTAGTGTCCCATCAGAGCCTCTGGAAATATACCCTCCCTGATCAAAAAAAAGTGAGCCACATCAGAGAGACTTGGACCATCATCCCATAATTCCCAAGGCTCACACAACTCGAGCCAAGGGGCCAAGGACAGGGTCAGATGTACCCTGGGAGACAATGTTTGCTGAAGTCCATTGCATGTGTATCTTTGTGTGTGTTGTTTGTTGATGCTTTGGGAACAGAGCCTTTACATACTCTATGCGGAAACCATGCAGCTTTAGGCTCTTGTTAATATAAAAGGCTCATGGACAAAGCTTTGTGTAGACTACAGTTTCTAAGCTTGCAGGCAGACTGATGTGTATTCATGATTTAATCTGTTATATTTTTGCTCTGTGTGTTGTCAGATGTTGTCCACCTCGCTGGCCTTGGCATTTAAAGACAAACAAGCTTGGACCTCTCAAGGGGCTTTCGACGGCCGGCACAGATGCATGTTGTGGCCTCGCTAATTCCCACATTGGGCCAATGGTCTGGCAACAGCTTCAACATCCCTAAACACTGGCTGCAGATGTAGCAATCAAAAGTCCTCTTTTTAACATGATTTTGAAGACAATCCTTGATCAAGTGGATTTTTTTTTTTTAATGTGACTTTCTTTTTTTTTTCCCACTCTCTGATGCCAGGAGAGTCTCATGACCAAGCTGTTGCACTCGGAACACAAGAGAGAGAACATGTTGCCAAGACAAAGCAGCAGCTGGACCAGAGGCCCCCAGAAGGTGCAAATTAAGTAAATGATGTGACATGTACAGGGTTGTATAAAATAAGGGCACACTCACATTAGGCAATCCGTAAAGTGTCTAAGCACACTTCAGCCCTTAAGTCCAGTTTGTTTGACAATTGTAAGTGCCCCGATCTGTGCTCAAGCACATTACACTTGTTTGGCCCGGGCACACTTGGATTAGGTGTGCTTCGGCACGCTACAGTTCATGCACAGACACAAGCGCACAACATGGACATCATTCATTATGGTGAAATCCTGCAATGTTGTCGTCGTAGCTAAAAGACATCAAAGTAAGTAAAGTAGCTTTCACATTTTCTGTGACGTTCTTCAATGTGCGGATGCAGACTTGACCGTGTGTCCTCTTTTTTTTTTCCCTTCTTTTTTCAGTCTTGTAAACTAAGCATGCTTCATGATCACTCAAAGTCATACATGTGTTGTATTAAGACAATATGTACAAGAGGTAGTCATGCTCTGGTCTGGAGGGGTGTGAGTGCAGGTCAGCACAATCATGCTTAAGCACAGCACAGGTCAACTTTGCTTAGTATGAGTGCGACCTAAGAGCTCAATGACCCTCGTAGCTTGTTTCGTTGGAGGGAAATGCTGTTTTTTTATTGGAGTTAAATACACTTACTGGCATTCAGAAAGAGAAAAAAAGTACTAATAAAAAGTTGTACTATCCCTAAAACCATACTGAAATAAGTAAATAAGTAAACAAGACAAAATTAGTTTTTTTAATTTTTAACTCATCATAACAGAAACTGCCTAAAATTTTTTTTTTTGGGGGGGGGGGGGGGGGGGGGGGGGTTAAAATCTTGTGTTCAACTAAATAGCAGTAGTCCTCCTGGCTCACTTCAATTAAAAAGCCCCATTCAAGTTTATGTCAAACCCATCAATATTGACAGCTTGCTCTACTTCTCTGTCTCCAGGAATAAAGACGACTTTTACTGTCTCTGCTGAAATGTACAGACATTAGGGAATGGTATGCTTTATTAAACACAATCATAACAAGCTAAAATGTGATTATTTTAAACAAGAATTTAACCAAAATATAATGAGTTAATGAAGCGCTAATATGATAAGCATACAATTTTATCGATGCATCACTGGATTATTCATTGCTCTGAAAAGGATTTCCATCTTGAAACATTTCAATCGAACTAACAAGTAACGATAGCGGGCTAAAATAATTATGAATAATTTGGGTGTCTTTGATATGTTAACTAGCCTATTCTCTGAGCCTGAGATCGTGTGAACAAATAAATAAATAAACTAGATGACATCAAGAGTGTATGGTCCCTCGCACATTTCAAACACCAAATCTTGACTGTGATTGTCCTCAGCTGTCAAATTAATTTTTATGCCGAATGACACACTCACTGATGTTCTTCAAGGCATCCAAATGGTCACAATTTATACATCCCCAGATTGTGACTGTTGATATCAGATGTTTACTGTATGAAAAATGAAATAGAACACAAGTAACCTTCACATTAAAGCTTTTCTCTCTCTCATTCCAGGAGGCAGCACATCTATTCGGTCAATGTATTCATTTTCAGTTCTGTAATTTTGTGGCAGCAGTCGCTCAGTCTGGGAGGGTCAACATTGAATCTCCCCTGGCAGGATTAATGAAGTATATCTTCTTATAAATTATTATTATCATAATCACTCCTGTTTTTGTCCATTATTGCTTGACCAATCAGTCTGTTTGTTAGCAGATTAATGTCTAAAGATCCTTTTAGTTGCTGTTCACCATACCCTACAGGTACAGCTGATGAAGCAGGTTAGTAAAAGGAAAAAGGGGGAATCTTGCATTAAGGTTACATTGAAGGATGGGTAAATGAACTACAACTGTTTACCTTGCTTGCCCAAACAAAATAAAGATCATTTGAAATGTTTAATGCACACATTAAAGAAAAAAAGTAACGAGACAAGGAGATGGAGACAGGATTATATTAATATGCTTTTCATTGAGTCAGGACAATCTGTACATTCTTTTGAACCTGCATACAGACAGTAGATGCATCATTAATATTGGATACAGCGTGTCTGCACTAGTTTAAAAGTGTGTCACTAGCTCTGCTCTGATTCCAGTACGTCAGATATCATCTTTGCTGCTACCCTTGCCTCGTGCAGAGGTTAAACTCTAAGCATTAGAACCAGTCTTTCTCATTACATTATGAGATGAGTAATGCTTGGCAGTCCCTGCTTCAGTTCAACCTAACTGTTACTGCCATTCGCCCTTATCATTTTGTCTGATTACACTCATCACTGGCATCCAGACTGTAATCATATTAGCAAATGTAATCATATTGCTGATGTTTGTATATGTTGTCTGTGTTGTTGCAATCATTGTTGCCACCATAAGTTGTTTCCCTTTGTCATTAGTCATCCACTTGTCCGTCACCTTCACTGTTCATCAACACTCACCTTGTTGAAGTTGGAATGATTTGTCTTGTTATACTAAAGCGATCACTTATATTTCTGTCCCACACTCCTAACAGTCAATAAATAATCCAACTATTAATGAACAAACTCGGTTGCTCCAATCAGGACATTGGGTCAGATATGACAAGGCACATCTGGAAAAGAAGAGAAGTGAGAGGAAAGATGTGCATCAATCAATAACAGTGAGCAATAGTGAAGTGATCTGCCTTAGGGTATCAGGAAGCGAAGCTGGCAACCAAATGGAGGCCATTTAGAGTCAATCACCTGTCAGCCAACTGATCTCCGTTGGTCTCTGAGGTTTTGTTCTGATCTGTCCTCACCAGGTCCCTACCATGAATGGCCTGAGGTATGCTTCAGCAGGGCACAATTCATTCACAAACACAAGCACCTAGGTACAGAGTGCACAATCTTCATAGTCAAGAAGAAGAAGTGTTAAGACTGTATCTAACTAAAATGACTCAAAATGAGCCCCAAAGTCTGTAAAGTATCTCCCATGTCCTCAGTATGGTTTTTTGATGTGCAGACGTGGAAGCGAGTCTTTGTGTTCTGTAAAATAAGTTTAGTAAAATAAGCTTGTTTTGTTAAATAACTACGTAAAGCTTGTGTTGCATTATGACTATATTTACAAGAGGTAACCATTGCAGGCCGTGCAGGCCAGGAAAGTGTATATATATATATATATATATAGCCCAGTTTGCAATTACAGTGCAGTATCCCTAACAACCAATCAGAAGCCAATATGCACTGTGCAATGACTAAGTGTTTCAGGTTGAAGTTTAATTACATTTATGTTGACTTTATAAAACTTGCACCTTCCTCAAAAAATGTCCTATGGTCCACTCTACCATTTCCACTCTGCTTCTATTCTAATTCACAAATAACGCTTGTGCTGCTTGGAGAGTTTAGCGACATGACGTGACAATTTTCCCAAAAACATGAAAAGCCACTAAGTTCCTCGGAGAGTGTTATCCCCTATTAAAGATGAAGAATTTTTTGGGGAGAGCAGAAGGCTTTGCATAGCTCATCCTCTCCCTGCAGTAAAAATGGTGATGTTGTTACGAGTCTGATGAATATTTTAACTTTTGGGGCAATTACATGAGTCTAAATGAGACGAGGCGTACTTCAGCGAAGCTAAAAAATTCAGAAGCTCTGAAAGTCATGAGAATGAGCTGTATCAAACAAGTGGCTTGTGTCTGACGCAAACATCTCTGACACATTAAAATGTCTTTCGGATTTGTTTCTCTGTTGTTTTGTCTCAACTTCGTGGATTAAGGGATCAGACATTTTACTTATTTATTATATGTTCAGTCACTGTCTTTTTCAAATCTTTTTTTATGGTATTATACTGAAATCTAAGAACTGAACAGGATTGTAAACTCTAAACCATTTTTTTCAGTCTATACTAATTAAGTATTCTCTAAAGTTGAACCTATACCTACTCTATGCATTCCCATAGTTTGGTTTGGACTTATTATTTACAGTTGAATAAACAACTTTAAAATCTCACTGTGTATTGGAAATATTTATTTTGTAGACAAATCCCCCCATGTTGTATTTATTAACAGTAGGCTCCTTAATTTAGTCAAATACCACTTACATTTTTTAAACATATTTTATGGTGAATCTGGTAACAATTAGTCTTATCTGGACTGTCAGTAATTAATCCAGTATGGTTTATATGTTTTACTAAAACATACATCAAAAACAAAAAACATAAATACACCATTATTTCATGACTTTTTTCTCTTAACGTCTCTCTGTTTACCTGACATTTTTTCTCTTTGTGTCTCTTTCTACATCACATACACAAACACACGCTGCAAAAGCAATATCATCTCACTGTTTCTGGCTCTGTGACCCATGGGGTTCTGTGCTAGCCCTCCTGTCACTCATATCTGCAACCAACTAAAAAGAAACCTTGACAAAGTACCGAGTAAGCTCTTTCTTTTCTGCTGACCACAATGCCCTTCCACTAAGGCCAATCAGACTGGGATGAGTTACTGGGTGTCACGTACCCACACAAGCGGGCCCGACTGTGTGTGTACGCACACCTGCAGGCATGTGTGTGTAAGCAAGCAAAAGCAGAGTTGCTCTTTGCCAAGACAGAAAGAGATACAGTATATTGTTTGGAGGACACACAGAAAAAAATCAGCCTCCCCATGTTGTAAAGTCATATTATGGCTTTTGTAAGCTTTTGGGGTTATACTGGATTTATTTTGTTGTTTGCAGGATGTAGATATTAGCATAATCTGGGTCAGAGCCTATGAATGAAAATATGGAAGCATGTTCTCCCTGAAGAGTACAGCACAGCCCAGTTTATACATAATTCACATGCCTACAAGTGTCTGTGAGAAGAGATGGAGCAAGAGAGAGTGAGGGACAAGTCTCCACAGAGAGCAATAGAAATGACAATAAAAAAAGCCAAAATACTGTCCTGTCCAACAGTCTGTTATGTCATTATGGGACAAAATGAATGCTGACTTCAATCAGGAAATCAAACTTCAAAGTTGGACACTGAGTTTGACATCTGTTTTACTTCTTAGAGAGCTCACCCTCAGTTGAGTGTAATGTACTTTCAAACATTATAATAATATCTACTGGTGAGCAACACAGTGGAAATGCTGCTGGTTACTGAACTGCATCTGCATTATACTGAAAAAAAATGCAAGATTGACTGAGAACATTCTGCCATAAATAAAAGCGTCTTAACGTCTTAAAAAAAAAAAGAGCAGAGCTATGTTGTTCATTGTTATGTTTTTTTTTGTCCCTGAATTGTCTTTCTGGGAAAGAAAAATTGAAACTAATATTTGAAAAATTGTGTATTTTTTTTCGTTATGGAACTAATGATAAAACATCATTGTAAAAATTAAGTCAAAAACGTGACAACAAAGGAAATCTGATTTTGGCTTGGATTTTTGATTACATGAAGACATATTTGGTGTGGTGCTTTGTTTTAAAGCACCACACCAGTACAGTTGTCCGTTTAGAAAAAATATAATATTGACTTGCATTTACTACAGGGGGATATGATGATGGGTGATGGTGTTTAATGTTGCATGAATACTTCACATGTATCTTGCTTTATGCTGCTCTTTGAACTCGTCTTCCCTGGCTGACAATGGACTAAGCAGCTTCAGGTGACCGTCAATCTCAGAAGCTCTCTGATAGGTTGACAGTGTGCTGGAACCTTTTTCATTGACTCAAAGTAAAATATATCTGCCACCAAAACACAGTTTGCTCAGAGGGGATCCAGTGCCTTGACATTTTTAAAAATTGTTTATATGGAACATATCCGTCAGTATCACTTTGTAAAATTCTATACTTTAACAGTTCTTTCAGGACCAAAATCAATCAAAAGCTGTTCCTATATTTTCTTAAAAGCAAAACAAATCAGTATCAGAAACGTGTGAGCACATAATAAACAGTAATGAAGTTACAACATACAAATTCATCTTCTGAATGTTTTTTTACAACTCAAAAAGCATTTTTAAACAATCTTTTAGAAATACTTGACCTAATCACTAAACAAATAAAGACTGTGTCTTTGTTGATGTGTGTGTGTGTCCATGTGTTGTAATGTTTTTGCCTGGTCACAGTTTAGGCTAATCTGGCAAAACAGTTTATTGCAGAAAAAGGAAAAATGTCAGCTGGCTTTTTTCCTGTACTCAGCTCCATTTCTTAAGTCTTTTTCCTCCAATATTAGATCTTGATTTCCATTTAAAAACAAAACCTGAAAAGATTTTCCAGGCCTTCCCTCTCTTGTCAGATTATGGTTTCTTTAGAATCCAATGTTCTAAAATGTGGTGAGATATGAGCTCTTGGTAGACGGGTATGGAGAGTAAACACTTCAAATAAATACATAATTGTGGTGTTGTAAGTGATTTAACATACACACTTGTATATAGTTTGCTTTACAAAATATTTTAATCTATGTATGCACACTAACACAGTAGTAGTGTGAATTCAGAAAAAAAAGTTCTTAATATATGTATGTGCATGAGCATTTACATATCATAGTGTCTCTGTAAGTGTATGGGAGTCTGCATGTGGCCTTATGAAGAAGCTATAAATAAAACTACAACCAACTTGACATAGCAAGGGCAGAAAGCCATTTGGTATTAAATATTCTCATTGGAAAGGGAAGCAAGGTCAAAACCTCAGTAGACATGTGACCAAAACACACTCAACAGAAACATATCAGTCTCAAAGACGGATACTGATGTCAGTTTAATGAATAAGTTGTATCTACAGGTTTTCTCTCTGACTGTCTGTTTGTGAGCCTGTGTTTTTCTTTCATGAACCAATGGACATTGACCTTTTTGTTGTAATTCATTTAGCTTAATGCAATAACAGTTGCAACATCTTATGGTAAGTCAACAAAAATTTGATTTCCTCTCTCATTCCAGGAGGCAGCATATCTATATGGTCTTTAGTCTGCAGGCCGTACCGAGAAATAATTATGTTACGCTTAAAAGTATTCATACATGCATGTGAGTATGGGGTATACCTGTGTCCATGTCTCTGTAAGGAAATACATTTTACATTGTGCAGTCAAGTACAAACAAGATTGGGGAAGAGAGACTTTTAAAGAAAATGTGTTATTCCTGTTTTAAAGAAAAACAATATTAGTCTTGATCCATAAAAAGGAATTCAAAAAATGTTCAAAAAATCTCATCTGCTCAAAAAAATGTAAATGTCCAATCTTGGGCAAGACTCTTAACCCCAAGTTGTGCCATCATTGTATGAATTGGTGTGCATGGGTAAATGTGACCTGTGGTTTAAACAATCTTTGAGTAGTCAGAGGTTTTTGTTTAACACCAGAATACTGGTTATAGCTGCTTTAAGCTCATGTTAAATAGTAAGTAGTCTTCAATTCCACTTATTTGGATGTAGCTTTGCATCCATGTTGCCAGTTACGTAAGTAAACTAATGAGATGACAGCATACCGAAGTTGTTGTCAAATTGTGCTGTTCCACCCATCAAGAACATTGCACTTGCAGAATGCAGGCCTGATCATGGTACCTACAGTCTCCAAATGTACTATGGGAGGTAGAGCTTTCAGTTATCAGGTGCCCCTCCTCTGGAATTGTTTACCAGTCAGGGGTCCGGGAGGCAGACACACTATGTACTTTCAAGAGCAGACTTTCAACTGTTATTTTTGATAAAGCTTATAGTTAGGGCTGGCACAGGTTTTGACCAGCTCATAGTTATGCTGCTATAGGCCAAGAATACCAGGGGAGCTGGCACCTTGAAATCTCTCTCTCTGCTTTAATATCTTAAAACTGCATGTCAATATCTTAAAATTTCAGTTACCAACCTCTTATTTTTCTGGGAGCTCCTGAGCTCTCCTAATGTTCCACAGGACTGTTGGTGAGGATGACCTGCCCAAACAACAATCCCCCCCCCCTCTTTCCTATCCTATCCTTAGCTCATCTCCCCCAACAGGGGAGATGGGAAGATTTCTGCTTGTTAAAGGGAAGTTTTTTCTCTTGCCATGCTATAAGGGATTAAGCTGGGCCCTGGTAATATAGAAATAAGAAAGCTCTTTTACCTGCTTTTTGTAAACGTAATGAAGATCATGGTCTGCTCTACAGACAGAGTAAGATCCTTTGCCTGCTTTTTGTAAAGGGTCTTGAGATAACACTTGTTATGAATTGACGCAATACAAATAAAGACTGATTGATTGTTTTATGTTTTGTCCATTTATCTATATGCTTATCTCAAATGTATTTGAAACCAAGTTCATTTTTGATGCTCGACAACAAGCTTGAAACAATACAATCATTTTTGTTCAGTGTAATCTCAGACCATGTATCCAGTTTGTTGCTAGCTAACTAGGTCTAAGGGCATTGGATAATCCATTATTGCAGCCAACAGCAACTCCCTGGGAAGGTGTTCAGAGAAGAACAAACAAACTGAAATTGGCAGTGGTTTTCCACTTTCCCCAAGCTCTTTAATGCGTCATTACATTTGGCCTGCCACTGTGAATGTGGGCGGCACATTTCAACAGAACTCAGCCTTTGCCTTTATACTATCCAATGACCTTTCTGACCTCCAAAACGTGTAAACAACCTCCGCTGAAGAGACAGTATAAAGGCTTACCTTCACTCCTGAGAAACGATGATAGGTTGGTTTAGTTTGTATGTATCTGTGAAAAAAGAACCACAGAATATTCAGTTATAATGACGATTGTGTGATTTAATGACACTTAGGGCCTGATTTACTAAGATCTCAATTAAAGAGTACTAAATTGCGTGCTCATTGCAAAAGTTTGCACGTTTGGCTTGTTTGCGTTTGGGGGGGATTTACTAAGAACATTTGCGTGAATGACGTCAGGTGCAAACCTTGTGGAGGCGGGAGTATTTCTGTCAGGCTTTTGCGTGTTCTACTGGTTTACGTCACAGAGAGTTTGGACGGAAAGCTGGATGACTGCAAGCACAAAATAGGTACCAGAGACGCGTAACCCGAGAAATGGAAATGCCCAGTTTAAAATGTAATGTTGGCGAGAAGAGGGAAATAGGACGACATAAGTGTCAATGTTGAAATTCTTTAGAATGCAGAGGCTGTGAATGTTCACAGTTTAATCATGGTGTTTCTTTTCAACTATTTTTGAAGCAAGATACAAAATAAATGCATACCATTTATTTTTCTGTCATTTAAACATGTTAACACGTCTTTTATTGTGCCTATGTCTCCTCCTAACTGCAGCCTGCAGTGTGTAACACTGGGGCTCTTGGATTAGCACGTTCTTTTCAAAGGTGTTAAATTCAGACACCGTCACAACCACCACAATTTGTGCCTGGCTTGGTAAATCCCATTGCGTGTACTAACTTAACTTCTTTGCATTTTCACCTCCCAGTATTTTGCACGCTGAGGCAGAAACGCCTCGTTTTGCATATTCATTAAGGCAAACGTACTATTTGGACAATACGTGTTGTTTTGCTCATATGACAGACGCAATCCTCACTGCACGCTGTTAGTAAATCAGATAGCACATTTTTTGCTGGTGGAATCAAGTTTGCACACGTTTTAATACACGCAAACGTTTAGTAAATCAGGCCCTTACAGCACAGCACAGTGTTATGAAGAGATTCCGGTTTGCAGCTAGTTGCCAAACATCGGAAGACACTTTTTAGGAACAGATGGCACTGTGGGTACAGGTGTAGATTTATGTATATGACCATGTGTTTGTAAATGCTTGTTTTTGAATGCACCAGTGTGTTTAGGTGAATCCTGTCTCTCATGTTGAGGGGCCTCTGTCATTGTCACCTCGGGCCATTCCATATTTCTCCTGCCTATGCACCTGGGACGTTTTATTTTATTTGCCTGCCATAGACCAAGGTCTGGATGATTGATGGGCTCCCATCAGCCTCTCTCTGCCCATTTATCAAATGGCCTGTGTTTGGGATAGGTAACTCAAAACACTCTCAACAGGAATGGCTTAGCATAACTGGAACCCAAAGTCAGTGAAGAGTGAAATCATATGGCTTAGGCTGAATGCGGTTCTGGTAAACACACATTTCGAACACAACAGCGAGTCTGAATAACGGTAATTTATGTGCGTTCATGCATCGACACAGACTGCATGCTCTTTTTCCATCTAATTTCCCTGTGCTGGTGCCAAAAATGCTGCTCATTTTCGGAGTCTTGCAATGATAGAATAAATTATAGCATCACTGTTCTAAATGCCAAGTGTTTATCATCCATTTATGCCTAATAATTTACAGTTCATCACTGTGAAATGTAAACTGCAAGCTCTGAGTGATATTGAAATGGAGACTGATTGGAGAGATAGCTCATTTGGAGTTATTTTTAGCAATTAAATAAGCATCATATGCAATAGTGCTTTTTTCCATGTCAGATTTAAAGATGGCAGTCAAGAAGTTCATATAAACAGGCTGAGAGGGTGAGATCGAGTGATGAAGAGAGGGGTGATGGAGAGGGATTTGTATAAAGGCAGATAAATGTGAGTCAAGAAAGTGTGGCAGGTTAAGTAGGAGGAAGGCATACTTATACAGTATGAGGCGTGATTTATTATCTTTTAAGTGTTTTAAGAAGACGTGAATGTAAAGATGAGTGGCTGGATGAGCTTCAGATGGCAAGACTGACACTCGATCAACAAAAGGGGAAAATAAAGAGGTTGGAGGGAAATGAAACCTGTAATGTAATCAATTGAAAGACTGTTAGAATGCCAGACTTAAACTCCACACATTGCACAGTCCTACTGTTTTAACCTCCAGCAACATGATTAGATTAAGTTTCAACATTCCCACCTCTGATGAAAAAAGTGCTTTTCTTGCAATCACTTCTCCGCTTTCATCACTTCTCGTCAACATTCTCTACAGTGTTGTTAATGAAACAAGTCTTTACTGAGGTTAAATGACAGCTGTATTTGTATCAGGCGCATGTCATGTTCCAGGAGAGTAATTTGACAGAAGGGGTGCAAAAAAAAAAAGTGCTAAAATCAAATCGGAGACAACAGGAAGCGGGGAACAGGCAGTGTTCAAGCATAGCCACTTATAGTTAGAGAGTGTTTAATAGGCAATGACAAGGCTGCAAAGAGCGACTCTCTCTGACTGTATCAGCGGCCCGAAGGTACATCAAACTGAGCTTTTACATTCTGAATTACTTTACGCAGTTAGACAAGCAGACAGCACGATTATGTTCAATGTCGTAACGGTTTTGTCAAAATTGTGATGAGATGATCCTACGTACTTAAACGGATTTGTGGTGGAATATAAAAGGATACATTGGAAGGAGAAAAAGGCTGAACAGGGGAGGGGTTTAGGGGGCATAACCCCTGGCTCAGTTGACTCACAATGACATGTGAATCTCTAAGGGCATCATTGAGTCCTGGTTTTTGGCTTTGACTCATTCCAGTAGATTTTATGGCAAGTTTTTCTTTGTAGGGCATTTGTTTGACTTTTTCCCTCTCTGTGTTGGTTTGACATCTTTGTACCTCAATGAAATGGTTCATCTCTTCCTCTCTATCCAACAAATCAGAATTTCTTTTTGTATTTTCTTTAGATCCCAGTCGGCCACCCTGTCAGGTAATTAATACTGAGTGAATGGTAAGATGAAGGTGTGACAATGATAAACACTTGAAAAACCATGAAGCAAAAAGCCATAACAACTGCAATAACAGCAAACATGCTGCAAATACACAAACAATGCATTATCAAAACATGTTTTTAGAAAAAACATCTGCAAATGTCAGAAAAATGCTGCCAGCCTGAAAGTGCATCAAGCCTGAGGAGTCACTCTGTGTGTTCAGAGTGACGGAGACCAGGCACTGAATGTTTTGCATACATTGGAAAGTGGCATGGTTTGTCAAAAGAGACCAGAGTAAGTTGCACACCTAGCAGTGCCATGAGTAGACTTGTGCCATCCAAAGGAGAAAAACCTTGGAGCTGACTGAACACAGTGCGCACAGACAATGTGGAAAATGGCAGTAAAGGACTGTGATTAAGACAGAGCTAAGTTAGCCCTGCAGCTAGCACTAGCTCCAGCCTGGACTTGCCTTAAATCTCCTGGTTGCTGTACTGTACTGTAAGGTTACTACATCACTCTCCCATCTAAACAATACATTTAGTGCCTGGTCTCACTCACTCACTCATCACCATCAATGTGTTTCAGAGAGAGCCAACAAAAGCCTGGAGCACTTCAGTTACAGTCTGGATTTTCAGCATTTGTGTATTGGCAGTTGTTTCTCTGAATACGTCATATATTCTTGCTTATGCATTCTTAAAGGTATTTGCTGTATGTTTGCCATTGATGTAGTTGTTTGTCTTTCGTTAGCCACACTTTTCCGTTTTGCCTCTTTTTGAGTTTGCATTATGTCTTAATTTTCTGCACGTTTCTTCCAAATGTAGCGTACTTAACATCAATCAAAACAGAATTCATTTTAAACAGCACTTCTCCCCATGTAAAGGAGCATTTCATAAGGTAGCAAAAGTATGGTTCTACTGGCTTTGTCTTGCACACAAGAACAATACTGCTACTTTGTTTCAGATAGTATATATGGTTGTAATTATGGAACTTTATTTGTTTCAATATTATTTAAAAAAAAAAAGTTTTAAAAAAACTCTTGAAAAGTCAAACAAAAGTCCACTTGGAAAATGGAAAGCTATGTAGAGAATACTTCTGCAAACATCTTGTTAACCCAATTAGCAAGCTGGCTAGTGATCGGAACAAAAACTTCAATCAATGTCTTTCAATTCAGAACATAAAACTGATGGTTATCAGCTATAGTTAGTTAGTTAGTTATTTTTTGGTATCACCAGTTTTTATTTCTGTCTGAAGACAACACTATCTCAAATTTCATAAAAATAAATCTTTCAAAATCTTGTAACAGCAGCTTATGGGGTTGAACATTGCGCAGTGCATGTTGTTTAAAGTTCAAATGTTTGTATGTGTATTGTAAGCTGGTTATTCAGAATTTAACAGTACCAGTTCTTCATACAAGTATGGTGATTTTCTATTTTTATATATTTTTTTACAAAGAGCCAACATTTGAGATTGTGTTGTTTCAAATTAATGATGTTTATATTTTAAAAAATACAAAACTGCACTCTATGACATAGTTTAGTTGAGAACAGTAAATGCCTGTATATTTCATGTGTGGGTATCAACAAGGTCACTGTGGTCACTATAGGCTTTACATTTGTATTCGTGATTGAGTGCCTGTACTATAAATTCTCAAAGCCAGGGGCCTTTGTTTATTTCACCATGGCACTGCAATATGTGTCACAGTAATCTATGTACCCAGACAGAAATGAGTATATTTTGTTCACCTGCATGTACCCTTGAAACCCAAGCTACCTGCTAAAGACTCTCAGACAATCGATAGGCAGAGTAGCGTGTGGGCAGAGATTACTCTGGATAATGATGACAATAAAAGGATTGAGGTGAATAAAGATGGGAGAAAGAGTTATAGAGGATGGGAGAAGGCACAAGAGATGGTATTGAGCCCATGATGATTTAACATTAACAGCCTGAAGTCAAAGTCACCTTCATTACAGTTACATTGTTAATGTCTTTGTAATATAAATATGTCCTACTTTATCATCCCTACGCTCTGTTTTGATTGGTGGTTGGAACGTAGTTTCATCAAATTCCAATGTTAGAGCTTCATATTTGACCACAGCCATAAAATGAGTGCACTGTAAAAGTTAGTTAGTCATTTTGTAGGTTCGTTGACCTTGTTAGCCTACAGTCCTCTCGGTGCTGCATGCGTTTCAGCCAACTTCCACCATATCTCTCTCCGCTTTGTTATGGCAGCGGAGCTGATAGGATTGACTTTATTAAATGAGTGGGCTTCCACTGACTCTGCTGCACTGGAAGTATATTTCACTCAGCACTCTACACACGTGTGTGTCGTTTTCACGAAACAACACATACATGTAAAATGACGGCCAATGGAAAGACCCGCCTTAGTTGTAAATTATGATTTGTGTGTATTTTCAGGACTTACAGAAAAACAGCTAACTTAAATCAGTATACATTTTTGCAATGGGTCTATTTGCAGATCAGTACACACATTTGTGGTTCATTCCATGCATTTGTGTGTCTGTGTACATCTGTGTCCATATAGTAGTTTTGCCACAATAATAGCTACATGTGTTTTGACTGAATGAGCTGATGTGTAACAGAATGCAACAAAGACTCAAGCACAAGATGTCAAAAATGTTTGCACTTTAGCTAAATCGCACATATGCAGTGGTTACATCATTTTAATTTGCCACCCTACATTTCCTCCGGCTGCTCATTTCTGTCTTTTTTGCTCTCTGTTAACACTTCTTTTCCTTCCTCCTTTCATCTTTAGTTGGCTGGCACATTAGTGTCTTTCAAGCACATTATTTTCTTATTTTGAATTACGAGCATGTTGAAGTGGCTCAACGCCAACTCTCTTTTTGTTATCAGAGATCTGTGTGGGTTTGTCACTGTAAAGGTACATCAAGCCAGGGGATTCAAATGTGAGAGAATAAGGCAGTGGAGAGAGGGCAGTTGTATGCTTCATCAGTTAGAGAAAGTTTCTGCATTGCAATTATTTAAAGGCAAAGTCAAACTTAAAATACAAGCAAACCTCAGTTAATATAAAATAATTAGCTGTCAAGTTTTAAAGCTCACTCTTTGGATTCACTCTCACCACTTGGCTTTCTCGCATCTATTCTGAAAAATTGTCTATGGTCGTCCTGTAAAACAGTTCACAGCAGCAGATTGTCTGTGACAGATGCACAAGAATGAACAAGTACTGGAAAACATCGGTTTTGTTAAAACAAGGTGTTTAGTAGGGGAAGAAGAGAGGATAAGAATAACTTATTTGAAAGAAAATACTAAAAGTGGCAAAAGTATGATGTGTGTGATGTTTACATGACATATTTGGACGTATGCCGTCAAAAAAAAGAGTTACTGACAAAAGACAGATGACATTAAGAGTATGATTAGCCACAATATTAAGCAAACTTAAAGCCTCTAGAAAGCCAAATCATCATTTTAAGTGTTTGAACATTTTAAGATGTTTGGTGTGAAGGGGGAAGTGTAAACAACAACGAATGGCCAACCCAAAACGCGCAAAAAAAAGTAATCCCCCTCGACCACTCAGCCTTCATGTTTGTGTGTGCTGTTCTTAGCTGCACATGAGGATGACAACTTGTCTTATGGTGAATTTGTTAAAACAGTATATGCTATGTTGCAGTGAGTTTTACACAAGCAGTCCTGCCCTAGCTGTGCTCATTCGTTTTGTAATTGAGGGAGAAAAGATATGATACAGCTAGCTTCATTAGTGCGGCTAGGTAGTTGCAATATGCAATAAATGAGGACGAATTATGAATGTCGCCCACACACTCCTTAGACACGCTCTAAATTGAAAAATAAGCTGTTTTGAACACTTTAAAAAAAAAAATCATGAAAGTTTATTTTCACACAGATTTTTGAAGATGCTTCATGTTGCATTTCCCAGGACTTTAATGCTCCAGCTAATTTCCAGCAGCATTCACACATTGACTATATCTTCAACATTACACAGAGGTTGTGACCACTGGCTGACCTGAGACTTTATTTGTCCGTGTCTAGACACACCACCCTTTCTATCCAACAGATATGTCCAGTTGAAATATTGACATGGAAGTGTAGTGAACTCCCTTCTTGCCTTTTAGAGGTTTTTTTTTTTACTCAAAAGTCAGTTTTGTGTTGCTCACTTCTCGAACTGTGTTAGATCAAAAACAGTCAGTTACTGAAGCCCTCAAGGGGTATGAGCATCTGGCTTCATCCCTTTTGGTCCTGCTCGAGGGCAAACCATGTGTGAGGAAGAACAAAGGCTCTGCTTTTTGACTGTAGTTTTGTGAGGACGAGTGGAGCCCTCAAACTTTGTCACTCCTCTACTTTTTTAAGTTGCTGACGATGTGCTTGACAACTTTGAGTGTGATGTCTATATATACAGCCTATATACCAGGAGGATTTGGTGTGATACTCTGCAGAAGTGAGCCTGTAAACCTTGTTAGAGAGTTTCTGCACTAATAAAACAAGGGTTATAATGTGTAAACAATAGAAGCACAACAAGAAGTGCAAGGAAAAGGAAAGAATTAATAAGAAACAAGCCATTAAATATATTCTCAGAAGAGGGGAAAAAACTCTCTCTTACCTGGAGTATTTGACTCTTTCTCTCAATGGCTCTACACTGGGACCAATCAACGTATTTTTTGCTGAGGTGCATGAGTGTGTACACAAAAGTGTGTCGCTGAGAGTGTGTGTACTCGACACTCCAACACTCTGGGGGGTTGTTTAAGGTATCAGAGGCGGGAGCGTTCCGAGCTAAACCCTTTGAAGTAACTCATCTCGATGTCAGAGGACACCATTAGATTGTCTCATGTTTTTTTGTGAGAATGTGCACATTGTATAAGAGTGGAAAACGCAGCTGAACATCAAAAGTGTGTTTAGAGGTGTTCTGCAGTTATGCATGCAAATCATCCAAATGTGAAAACAGGAGCAAGTTCTCAACCAAATTAACATTACATTTCTATCATTCATTTACAAATGCTATTTTTTAAAGGAGCATTGGTAAATAAATAGACTTGAGCTTATATTGTGTAGTGTTTTTCTAGTCTTCTGACCACTCAAATCACATTTCACACCTACCCATGAACGTGCAAATTCATATCATTGGAGAAAAATGTCTCCCCCTTGGAGTTGACGGGCATGCGGGTATCCATGTTGTGAACACAGAAGCTTCAGTGTTTATTCTGTTCTGCATCGGGCTTGAAACCTTTTTCCATTACAACCTGGTAATGGTTGGTTGGGTAGAATCCGTTAAATCTGAACAAGTACGCCTTGTTTGCTTCCGTCGCTGTAACACCTGTTTGATTATTGTTTGTCTGGCAAACAGATTTTTCCAAAACAGCTGTGTGGGTGCCTTAAAACTGACTCTTGTCTGGTCAATACAAATACAGACCATTCTGGTCCGGAAATGAACCTTTGAAAGAAGACGAATAAGACTAACTGTTTGCGTTGTCAGAGAAGCTAGCACTTAAACATCGCCTGCCTTCTTAAGGTCTGATGAAACAGTAAGGGACTGAGTCATTTATTGGATTGGGAAAGAAGATGATTAGACGTCTAGACTGTCTGTGGTGGAAGTTTTGTTAAACCTCTATCGAATCTTATTTCCCACAATGCTTTTCACGCCATTATTTATGATAAAGGAGATCTCAACAGTATCTCTATCCTCAGGTCACTAAGCACTCCCGCTTCAGTGTTAACAAGTCCCAAAGTATTTTAGAGCGAAGCATTTGTACACATTCCATCACATGACAGAATTACTCACTCATTTTGAACGATCTATCCCACTGGTAAACTCCAGTGTTGTACACAGCACCTTTTAGCAGAGTGGAATAAACAAACTGCTGTCACTACAGTTTAGTGCATTTGGACACATGTTGATTCCAGAGCAACACTGTATTTGTGTTTTTTTTAAACAAACACATTTAAACAGCATCAGTACTAAAACCACTTACACAGCAGGGGGAACCCTTTGTATTTGTTGATGTTTCATGTTTCTCTGAAGTGGGAATGCAAGCAGTCACAACGATCAGGGAGGCGTTGACAGCCATATTTCAATACAATTTTTATTAATATATTCCATCTTACACTGTGCACCTCACACAGTGGGAATTCATATCACATTGTCTTTAGTCCTTTCTCCCATACACTGAAATAGAAATGTACAAGTGCACTCTGAGAATTTGCTTTGCCATGTCATACCAACATTTCTAGAAACACACCAAAACACAAATAAAACGGAGTAAAGTGGAAGAAAAATGAGTTGATCAATCACCAAAAGCAAGAAGCCAGTTGTAAAAGGAAAAAAAACATGTAGTCATGGGAAAGATAAAAAAGACACGTGCAAGGAGGAAACAAATAAATATAGTTGTGTTTGAGTGAATCTGTATGGGTGGACACATGATCCTTTGGGGTGTATTTGAAGGGAGAGGTGAATCATTACCCAGTGTCTCTGTTAGGCTGCAGGCTTCTGCTGACCAGTCTGGGAGGGTACCTAAAGCCCGGGGGAGGTGAGAATAGAACCTGAATCCACCATAATTACTGACCAAAGCCCGCGGGAAGAGGGTGGGTTGGAGAAAAAAAGGACACGAGCAGGAGCGGAATAGAAAGGTGTGGGGGTGGAGTCCAGAGAACAGATAATCTTAATAGGATATTTGCTGCTTAATGAAAGTTTATGATCAAGATTAAAGGTGTGTGTGTGTGTGTGTGTGTGTGTGTGTGTGTGCGTGTGTGTGGGTTTGGGTGGGTGGTAGGGGGTTATGCAAGATTAAAATGGCTGCAGAGCTACTATACATCAGGTGATTGAAGAAAGTGAGAGGGGGGGATTCTGTAAGATCTGATATGGATGGGTAAATTCAATAGATTAAATACTTAATAGATATTCTTACTCGTTAATTAGAACACTGATTAATCTGCTAATAGATAATATTTTTGGATAATGGTGTTATCCGTTTTATAACCCCTTGACATCTCTGATCCCACACACTCTTTCATATGTATGACTTGAAGGGTAGTGAAGCATATCTACAGTCCATGCAGCTATACAGTAAGTGTCTTGTTTTCACAACTTGGAGGTAAATTGAACAAAGAAGTGAAACACCTATAAGTACATGGTAAGTAAGAATAAAAAATTGCAATCCAAATTTCCCTCCAGGAGCAATAAATATGAAGTTGAAGTTTGTTGAACATGTCAAGAATGTTCTATATTTTTATGGGTGCCTTTCATGTCATTCAAGGTCACCTTACAGCAGAGTAAAAAAAAAATAAAAAAACACAATCAACTACATAAAAAACAAAAACAGTGACAGTAAGAAGGGCATGGTCAGACAGAATGTGCTGATCTAAAAAGGTGTGTTTTGAGCTTTGCTTGAACGTAGGCAGAGAGTCAATATCCTCAATTCCAAAGTGAAGTGGAAACATCCCTGTTAGAAGCTAAGTGAACTCTTTCTCTCTGTCTAAACCAACTTAATTTGATTCTAAATGGAGTTTTATTTGGGCCAATCTTGATTAATATTATTATTATTAAGCAACACTGTAGCAACAAAAAGTAACTTAAAACAAACCTTTTTCAAGGTTCAGAGAAAGAGAGACATTGAGTGTATGAGACTGAGACTGAGGAAGAAGGAAAACAGAAGAGCTGTCCCGTCCTATTAAGAGTCCCTCACTAGAAAGGCACTGAGGTTTGGTCTCTGAATTATGGATAGAAATATATTAAATATAGATGGTCCCTTCCTACTGTACAGCAACAGAGTGAAAGCATCTGTTGGTCTATCTGTTTGTACACAAACACACACACACACACACACACACACACACACACACACACACACACAACCACAAACACAAAAGACACAGATTTATTAAAAATGTTTTCGGAAAATGCTAAGTGACTGAAGTACAACACCAACCGAAAAGCTACAAATAGTGGGATGAAAAATACATGGCACTCCAATGAGAGAGAGAGAGAGAGAGAGAGAGAGATAGAAATTAACTGTAATCTCCCACAAAGGGAGACATTTTTCCTTGGCTCTTCACCAATATGCGTATATGCTGCAGACCCAGAAAGACAAAATTCAACAATGTTCACATTAGACAAAAAACAATTAACATTATTATAATAATAATAATTCAACTTCAATAATTCCTAAGCTGCACGGTGGTGTAGGGCTTAGTGCCTTACCTGTTCCGAATACCCTCTCTTTATGGAGTTTGCATCTTCTCCCCATGCATTTCCCACAGTCCAGAGACATGCTTGTTAGGTTAATTGGTAACTCTACATTGCCCGTAGGTTTGAGTGTGAGTGTAGTTGGTTGTCCATGTCTATATGTCAGCCCAAGTGATTGACTGGCGAACAGTCCAGGGACCCCGCCTCTAGCCCAATGAGAGCTGGGATCAGCTCCAGCCACCCACAGCCTCAAACGGGAAAGCGGTGTAGGAAACGGATGGATGGATACTGCTGTCCCCCAGTCACAAGCACAATAATTCAGTAAATGTATAGAATGCAGTTTTCTGGACACAATTTATACAGTTTGACAATTTAGACATATGGATTTCTTCTTTCCTGATACTACCCTAAAGCAGACCAGCATTCAGACCATGTAATTGAAAATAATGTATAACACCATTAAACAGGGGCAAATTAAAATCAAGTAAAACGTGTTGTAGCAGCAGAAAAAGTAAACAATTTAAGCTATCTGAGAAAAAACGAGAAACAAATCTGTCTACTCATTTTTGTTGATCCATGAGGCTTTAAACAAGAACAATGATGATAATTTACATGTCATAGTAAACTTGAAAGCATAAAGCCCATAATTCAAAGTACAGTTGAGGCCAATAATAGTCTTATCAACCTTAAACCTTATACAAAAAATAGCATTACATTACTAGGGTTGGATCAGGTCTGCATGTTTATATAGAGCTATAAATTAGGACATACAATGTTCTGGACGTAGGTTAGAACGACTGATCAATATACTAACACTCTCAATGGCCATGGCGTCCTGTAATGTTGATACTTAAAAAAATCATACATTTCAAAATAATTTGTACCATCACTATGTCTTGCGTTCAATCAAAGAAGCTGAATCTAGAGGCACAATAGTAAAGTGGATGCACCATAATTTGACTTAAAGTGAGAACAGAAGCAGAGGGCCTCAGAGTGTTTGGCTAAATATGTTTTGTTGTTTTCGTGTTGCTTAACAGTCTGTGAAAACACATATTGCACTTACACCGTGAACCACTGAAGTTTTTTCCTTCAGCCCCCTGAATTTATTGGAACATTAGTAAATTAACTAGCTCAACAAAACATAAACCATATTCATGCAAAATGCCTATAATTCATTTATCTTCCCCTTGGTTAGCATGCCACTAACACTAGCTTGTCAAAAGCCTGTCTAATCAATGCTTAATAACTGCCACTTAAAGGTACAGCAGAGGATGTTTCTCAGCTGTAAATTAGCTTAATATAACAATTCACTTATGTGTTGTCACGTTAGTCACACATGGATGCAGTATGTATATGTGCACAGCTTCTAGGAACTACCGATGCACACACAGATGCAAAGGGTCAACATAGAAGATTTGTGATAAAAAATGTGTGCTTAAATTATATTTCTGAAGCATTGGCATTTGTTTTTAACAAGCCAAGCCGAGGAACATAAGCAATTCACAATCTGTTTCGTGATGCATTAAAAAGTCACCATCACATGTACATGGTCAGATAACACTGGAAATCAAAAGAAATTGATTGAAGATATCAGGATTAGCTTTGACCTGCTTACAAGGAGATATCAATATCCAGACAGATATTGTTCAAAGAGGCTTTAGCAACAGATTGGTAATGAATGTATTAATGTTAAGGCTGATTTTTTTTTAATGTTTAACTGTAATTTTTTAACATAAAACAAGGACATAATCGGTCAGCGTACCATACGACAATATAAAGATTGTTGCTGTCTGTTTACTATTATCGGCTACTGGTAAGTTTATGTAAACAGTAAATGGACTTGAGCTTGTAAAACGCTAAATGGGCATCTTTTTTATGTGATTCATGTGCTGATTGAGAACTATATTCATTTGTATGTGTGCTTGTGATTAACATGTGTTGTTCTTATGTTCTAAACAGGGGGAGTCATTCATGTGGACTGCTTTTCTTAAACAGTGATATACAGCTGGCTAAGCAATATAATGTACATGACACCTAGTTCCCATAATGCATCTAGGGGCAATAACGTCAGTGTTTTGGAAAACACTGCATTAGCTGTTAGCTGTTAGTTTACAATGTACCTGCTTACTGACATTATGTTTTGTTACTAAGGCACCGTTTTCAGATTTTACATATGAAATGCATTGTTGTTGTTGGGCCTTATCTCCTGAAGTGTTTCCCCTTTACATTAAAAGAAAAACAACAACAAAAAAACAACATTTTACTGTATAATGCTGTGAAGTGTTTAACAGAAGAACAGACGGGGATTTTTGAGAAGAAAAGAACATCAAATCCTTGAGTTGGTTTACAGACTTCAGTTTAGATCAAGGGCCTTGTTTTAAAACAGGGAATAGAGTTTGAGGAGATCCAAAGACCAGAAAGGCAAATCATTAAAACTGAGTGCACTCAGAGGTTGATCGTGCTGCATTTATCTTCAAGTTCAACTTTTTAAAAAGTTAAATTGCACTCTGAGGATTATGAAGCAGTGTGCATGCAGTGTGTTTACAAAACACATTGACAGCATTTACATCAGTTTTATAAGCAGTTAAAATTATAGCAGAACCTTTTGTAAATTGTCTTCAGGGTTTTTTGGATCACAAAAAGGAAATAATAGAAAGTTGTAGTTTCTAGGTTTAGCCTATATAACTGTTTTAATATTGCAAACAGCTGCAAAATGTCCAGGTTTGTATTGATCTTCAAGCCTCTCACCTCTTCAGGAACTAAGGTCTGAAGTAAGTCAAGTCCTCATTTTTGCATCTCAGGGCTGACTTAAGGCTAGAACTCTGCTATTTAGCCCTTCTCTGTTGTACTCTCTTATTCCACCGCATGAACCTGAGCCTCTCAGGAGGATAGGAAAAGGCAGGGAAGGCTGAGTTTTCCATCTGTTGCTTGTCAAATATTTATGTATACCCAATGCAATACATTCCTGCACTCTATCCACCTTATATCACACATCCCATTCAGTTAGCTTTGCATCCATGGTTCCTGGCTTCCATATAAGGATTATAATTTATGTCCTCGCTATTATGTAGCATTAGCAGCAGAATAATATAAAGTCTGTTCAAGGCTTTGGCAGCCTGTACATGTACAATAATGCAGGGGGAAAAAAAACATACATATACCGACCAAGTTTAGCCCCATTCATATACAATTCCTGGTTCAGGAGGTGTAGACATGGTTCACATGGATTCCATAAATTGCCTGTGGCATGCTTCTGTGCCTATTAGGATCAGAGTTCCATGTTGCCTTCTCTTGTAATATGTCACATCAATTCATGCCTTGGATAAAAACGGAGTATATGCTTCATGCAATATCAGCAAGCACTGCAAAGATCAATGGAGTGTGGATAGAAAAAGGATTATCTGTTGGCCTCACTTAAAACCATCATTATACTTGAATTCTTGTGCTTACATGCCCTGCACAAATCTGTTAGACGCCTGAAAGTTGTTGTATCGTTTGAGTTACTGAGGTGTGTGTGTGTGTGTGTGTTGCATCTATGCTTGAGTGTAGACCACAACCCCCATAGCAATCAAGTCACTTTACATGAAACATATATGGTATTTAAGCCTCATCTGCTTTCCTCGATCTCTCGCCCCCTCTGTTACACACATACACAGATTCACATGCAAACATTTATCATTCACTTTCAAGTTAACAGGAAACTCTTATGTGCAAGCTCATCACAAAAGAGTACACTTAGGTGTGCAATAAAGAGAGAGAGAGAGAGAAAGAGTGAGTTTGCTTTCTGTAAAATTTTGACATTGACATTTATGTGATGTCAACCATACACACATAACATAATGATACACACACAATCACATAGACATCAAACACACATAGTTAAAGACACATATTTTGACTACATCTGTTATTGAAGTTGATACTCAGTAGTAACTCCTTTGTAAAATAAACTTGTTACAGAAAATGACAAGCAAGTTACAAAAACAGTTAATGTAAAGGTGTGTTTGCTTATGTTAATACGTTTTTAAACCTCTGTATACATACTGCCCTGTCCGAGATACAGAGACACTGACGTACAGATCTCTCCACACACACACGCACGCGCACACACACACACACACACACACACACACACAAAGGAATGCGTACACTTTTTTCCTTTTTAGAAGGATAACTCTTGTTAAGACATCATCTACTCCCTACTGTCTGTTAGATTTATAAAACAAAACTACAAAAGTTTTGATTTTTTCTTAAATTTTGGCTAATTCACAGAAGTGCATTGTCCCCTGGCTATAAGCATCCATGTGACTTCCTCCCCAGTGTGTTATCAGAACTGTGAGCACAGGTTTATCAGCTTCTGTTACACAGGAGATATTTGGGTATCTTCTTTTGTTTCATTTCAGTTCACAGTCACATTGCACTTGGGGTATATCAACCGGAATGACAGTGCCAATCTCTCTCTGACCTTCCAATACCGAATGCCTGCAGAAATACAATTATGATAATTAAATCTTTATCTTCCGTAGCTCTGTGACCATTTCCGCAAAATCAGATGCAACCTGACTCTTTATCTATTTACAAATTATGACATCATAGTCATGCTTTACTGAAATGAGCTTGGATGGGTATCTCGGGTAAATAAGCTTACCACACACAGGATGATCGGCCAGTTAATAAAACAATATGTATATAGAATAGAATATGTGTGTATAGAATAAAATATATATAGAGATATATTGTTCAATTTTTGACTGAGAATTATGTTATGTTTTAAGTTTTTCAGAAAATTCTCCAAATGTCTTGAAAGGCATTCTCACATAATTATTTATTAATAAAGCTATTAAGTTTATTCACAACTGCTTGCTTACACAGTGCTAAGAAGGTAGCACACCAGAGTAGTTTGGGTTTTGGTGCCTTGCTCAAGCGCACCTCTCCAGCTACAGCAGGGGTGGGCAATTATTTTTTACAAGGGGCCACATGAGAAACTCACATTTTGTCAGAGGGCCGCACCAACGACAACTTAAACTCTGCTCAACGTTCTCTTCATGTAAAATAAAAAATGATATATTTTTAATAGCTGGTGCTGGCAATCGGAAGAATAAAAACAGTCTGTAAATATTTGTAGAAATAGGCTTTGTTAAATTGTGGTGTACAGGTCAAATATGAAAATGCTACTATAGATGTAATAAACAAAAAAAAGGTCGTGACATTTATTTTTACCTTTGTTATCTTCACAAGCAAAGAAAAAAATTAATAAAAAGTCCAAACAATAACTTTGTTTTTCATCTCATTCATTCACTTCAGTGAGAATAATCCAGTATATTTTCATCCAGTCTCTTTGTCTTGTACACATTAGTCATTAATTACCTGTTTATTTTTAGTTTATTGTTATTATTTAATGTTAAATTGTACACAGAGAGCACAGGCTACCAAAAATAAATTCCCTTTTTGTTAAACATACCTGACCAATAAAACTGATTCTGATTCTATCTTGGGCTTCAACAAGGACATTAAAATCTGGCTCTGTGAATGACAGCTGAGAGGTGCTCATCACTGATAGAGGATCTGTGTTTGGATTTGTTGAACTTCATCACTGAGAATGTCTGTGCACAAAGAGGACAAGCATCTTCTGAAAATTATTATAGTCATAGTGGGCCGCTTTGTCCTTCAGCTGAAGCTCCAAGTTTGCAGCGATGTCCTCAACCCGCCTCCTTACAGTGCGTCAGGAGAGTGGCACGTTGTCAAGTGCTCCTTTTTCTCCATCAGTGCAAAAGAGTCCAATTAACACTTCTTAATAAACTCTCTGTCAAAAAAGGCTGTGCAACGTTTTGTAAAAACCCCTTGTTGGGTTTGCAGCTTTGCTAGCAACGTAGTTCAACTTCACTCGCACGCGCACTGCGTCCGTCCATACGGAAGTAATACGAACGTAGCGCCTTTCAAAATAAAAGCGTCAGCGTTGTATTGCATGCACGGCTTAAATATACAGTATATATTGATTTATGATTGGCATCGCGTGGGCCAGACAGGGATGCACAACGGTAGGGTGACCATATTTTGATTTCCAAAAAAGAGGACACTCGGGACGGCCATGAGACACAAATTCAGACAGGCTTCTCAGAGGTCTATGATCATGATTTATTATGCCTCAATGGTGCAAATGTAACTTCTGTAATGAAATCAAATGAAATATGTAACTACCTGTAACAAAATAATAGCTCTCTCTTCTAATAAATAATGTGAAAATATGAACTCTTTGTGTTAGAAAATCCAGCTTTTAATATATCCCTTTTCAAGGTAACAAGATAAATAATAAATTAGAAAAAATGCTCACAAAAATACTAATTTAACAAACAAAAATGATCTACTTTTAATCTTCTTTTTTTTTGTCTTATTCATCCTGCTTTTCTTCTTCAAATAAGCATAAAAGTCTTTGCAAGACATCTCTTTGCTGTTGCTGTGTAGCTGCTGTAGAGTTTTACAGTGTTTTTGTAGTTCATCTGTGAAGCTGCACTTACGCTTCGGCATTTTGTGTGCAATCAATGCTGCTCCGCTTTCAGCTCTGTTGCCGCTGTCTGCTGTTCCCTGTGAATGTGCACGTCGCAGAGCCGCCCACAAAGCAGTCTCTCGAGAATTACGTCATGCAACGAAGTAGCTACCATAGTTTTTTGCGCCGGTCAATTTAAGTAGAAACTTGATGGAAATGTTCATGATTTTATAAAAAAAACCCGGACGCCCCGGACAGGACGTAAAAAGTGGACATGTCCGGGCAAAAGAGGACGTTTGGTCACCCTACACAACGGGCCGGGTGTGGCCCGCGGGCCGTAGTTTGCCCAGGTCTGAGCTACAGGAACAACTTCCGTTTTTTGGTCTGCACCAGGATTTGAATTGGCGACTCTCTGGTTCCCAACCCAAGTCCCTACGGACTGAACTACCACCTCCCCCTTTTAATCGCCTATAGTCACAGTCATGGCTTGACATTAACTTTTTTGCTCATCAGCCACTGTGGCTAATGGTTTTCCTCAGTTACTAGTCAGTTAATATTTTCACTTGCCACAATTTTGCTGGTAAAGATTACATTTTATTTGACTAAGGGTCTATGTCCACAGACAGCCCTTGTTTTTTTTGGACCCAGGCCCTAAAGTAGAATTTGAACATGCTGAAATTTACTTGAACTAGATACAAAACACTTTAAATTAAAACACTCACAATAACCACAAATCTGATACAGTTTATTTACTGCAGTGCTGCACTGTTCATCTTCCAATAACTGCCACTGTGTATGTTCATCTCTTTGTCTTTCTGGCTTTATCTACTCTCTTATATGCAATTATGTGTCCATTATTTTAACTCCTATTACAAAACACATTTTCATATCGCATTAAATTGTCTGTGCGTTTTACCTCTTATCGTCTGCTCACGTTTCTCTTTCTTTTCTGTCTTACCTCTCCATCATCTGTAGCTGTCTGTCAGTCTGTCTGAATAGATCAGATCGAAGTATTCTGTTTGATCATGTAACGGCACACTCATAAATATAAACGCTGCAGATGAAAGGTACAATGTCATTAATCAGCATTCTTCATATAAGTTCTGGTCTATGTTCTAACCTTGACTACAATCAGAAGAAACTAAGTTGTTTGAAAGAGAGAGAGAGGAGAGAGAGAGAGAGGGAGAGAGAGAGAGAGAGAGAGAGAGAGAGAGAGACTAAGGAAGAGGACAGGGGTAGATAATTGGGCAAAATTAACACATTGGAGAACGGGTTAAAAATAAGGAGGACCTGGAGCTTGTCAAGCCCCTGGTCACAGTGACATTGGACCATGAGGATCTGTATGTAATTCTTGCTTTTAAGCAATGTTTTCTTTTCCCATTGTAGGTCCATGCCGATTCAGAGGGTCTCAGTTCCACCCACACCAATGACAGAAGAGGGCTATGGCTGCATCTAAATATCACCCAAAAACATCTAAGTGTCCTTCATTCCCCTTTAACTTAAGTACTGAATGTATCCAATGCAAACTCAAGGTTGAACCTATGGACTGATTGGTTTCTCGAATTCCACCCTGTAGTTAGTTAGAGAGCACAGACAGGCCTGCTGTGAATGCGATCATAAGGGTTTTATATATCTGTATAAAACTGTCAGGAAAAACAGAAGCCTGACAGAATCCATGTTTGCTGGAAAGAATGGATATTAATCCACTCATTCACTCTTCAAGACTGTAAATGACACACCCTGGGTAATTGTTCCTACTCTCATGTTAAGGCAACACCATTCATCATACAAACACATTTCCCACGTATGAAGTGTGGCATGCTAGATAGGGAGCAATTTCAAGGCTGTTCACTTGACTCTTCCACACATAATACTATTGATTGATTTTCAAGGTCCCTGTGTGAACATCAGCGTGAGAGTATTTAGTATAATAAAAGAGACACTTGCATTCCCCCAACAAAACCTCCAGGGAAGAACCATAAGGTAAATGATGGTTAACAATCTATTCTAGGTGATACAGTCATTTTCTCAGCCTTGACATTGAATGCAAAATATCCATCAAAGTTAACAAAGGAAGAGTTACCATCTGGGCTTATTGTCTGCTGTCAAAGTCATACACGCTTCAGCTACCAATGGCAGGCTGTTGCTCACTCCCCCTTCTGTCTCATCTTGTCTTCTTTCTCCATCTCCAGCTTTATTTACATGCTATCTCTGTCTCTTTGAACCCCTTTGTTGCTCTGCCTCATCCTTTCCTTTTACTTCTGAACAGCATTGCAGAGGAATGATTACTAAATGATTGCTGGCTACATGATTGAATGGCACAGCTGACATTTTCCCATCAGCATCATATAGTAAAACGCAGGGGAGGGGGGCAAGACAGTGGCAGTCTCCTCCCCCTCTTTTTTTGCATGTGGTTGTTCTCATAGAATCTGGTCCTTGTCGGTTTTACTTTCCTTACTGTGAGTTGGCTTTTAACGTCACTTTGTTATTCCTGTACCAGGTAGATGCTTATAAGACTTCTAAAAACTTTTGAGAGAAAAATGTCATTACAAATTACCTGACCCTGAAGTGTCTGGCTAAAGAAATATAACAAGTATGGATGATCAACAGAATAGCTTTTTACACTCATGGTCAAAGTGGATTAAAAAAAGATATTGCAATAGCCAAAATTGGTCTCCATTTTCCAGGAGACTGTTTTATTATACAACATAAGCAATGTTAAATTCTTTGCAGCCCTGCAACTCAATGCTGAATAACTTGTTGAAGTTTTAAGAAAAAATATGCTTCAATCATTGTGGTTAGAGAGTTTCAAAACGCGAAATCAGTACTTCAGAACCTTTTCAATGTATCCCTGCAGAGTTTCAGCAGACTCTGTGAATATCTGTGAGTTCGCCCACAAATCACTGATATTCATTGCTATATGAAATATATAAACGTGTCATGGTAGTTCAGCTTACTTTTGCTTTAAAAAATTACAACAAAAGAATTATAGCAATACAATGTGTGGTAAAAGAAAAAGTGATATGAATGCTTTTGAATTAGTCCACGGTATTTCTCACTTACCACTGTTTACTCAAAATATATGTATATAAGACATAACTCCTAACATTTTCTGTCATCATGCTGTCAAGTCTTTCAGTCTTTCCTATGTACTTATGACACTCCCCACTTCCATTTTGTTATATATTTTGCTCTTTCAACTCTCTGTAAATTCTTGGGTATTTCATTCACAAAATTCCTCTTTCGCAAATCTGTCAGAGCCTGAGGCAAAACCTTCTCGTCTGTTCTGTGTTGGTAAGAACATGAAACACCCCGTTCCTTAATTACACTAATCAATATGTTCTCCACTTTTCTGACGTGTGGTAGAAAACACAAACTTCAGATAAACTCATTAAAAACTGGTCAATTCCCCAGCTGCCAAGGTGTGGAGGGTTCTGTATTCACATTGTTTTAGTTTCTTCCCATTGCATATGGGAAGGTGTGCGTATTAATTACAGTTAGTAGATGAAGCTGTAATTTATCTTTCAAATGAACAGCTGTCTGAATGCCTGGTGGGATGCTCCCAGGTGAGCGTTCTTTATGCCTGCCATGCAGTCTAGAGACACTTATCCAAACAGGAAGACAACAAAAGATGATGAGAGATCATCGATCATTATCAGCACAAATATAAAGGAATGGAAAAATTATTGTTTCTTATGCACTCTTCAATCCCCAAATTTTACTCATAATTCAAGGTTGATGTTGACATTTATCACTCAACGCATCGGCAGAGAGCCCTGAAAAATGTAGATTCTCTGAAGTGCTATTGCTACGACTCATGATATGCGGGAAACCTTGATGGAAGATCAACTTTGTTAAACGTGACTTCATTTGCCTTGTTACACATGTAGTGTACTGTCTAGACCGCACAGAACTTTGTTCTCTATCACAGGGAGTTCCCAAGCTTCTCAGCCCACAACCACAAAAATAACGGCGCTAACAACAGGGGACCCCCATTGTCCCTGCAGCTGGTTTTAAACATTTAATGTTGCACACAGGCATACTAATACTTACACAGGCATACTATGAGGCCTATACAGTGACATTAGAACAGCACTGAAGAACACAACAGCCTAAACAGAACCGCTAGAAGCAGAACACTCGTAATCACTTGAACTATGTTTTTGTTTGTATTTTCTCAATAATGGATAGCGTGCTGTTAAAAAATGTATTTCTGTTTCTTTAAAGGAATCTCACAACCCCCCTCTCATTGTTTTGAAAATGCTTTTTAATATATATTTGGGGGATAATACTTGTATTTAATACCACATGTAACATTTTACAGTCAAAGTCTCCATGTTACCTTACCTGATTTCCAGCTCTATTATAATTGTAAAGGTAACTACTGCTAGTACAATATTGAAAATAAGTTTAGAAGGACTGTCTGGGCATATCTTCCCACAAGATGCATGTACTCGAGGCAAAAGCCAGGCAAAACGAAAAGAAGTTGTATATTGGTTAGTCTTTTCTGTCTTGTGGTGCAACAGTATAAATTTTAGTTTCCTTGGGCAGGCTGCCGAGGTACTTGGCCAACATTTTCTTTTCTTTTTTGTTTTACCCACCAGCTTTGATCAAAACACTAATGGACAATCGCCCCTTGCTCTTTACTCCTTGTATATGTGTCATTATAAGTGTCTGTTAGCTCTGCAGGTGATCACAGAGAGAGAGAGAGAGAGAGAGACATTCACAGTGCCATTGTTTTAGACATTTTGTGCACCTGGTTTAGCCAATGTTCTTCTGCATTCTCTTTGGTTTTTTTATGTCACCTGCCGTGATAATAGAATGGAGAGTGAAACTTTTAAAAACCAGGATAGTGTTGTTTGGGCAAGTTTGTAGAATATACTGGGAATTCAAGATTTTAAAAGGCAAAGAGACAGAGGAAGGCAATGATGTCAGTGAGGGTTTTTTGAAGTTAGTTTTTTTATTACAGGATCAGGATAATAGGCCTCATTCACTAACAGTGCTTATGCACAAATATGTGCTTAAACCATGCGTATGAATGTTTGAAGCACAAATCTGAGATTCATCAATATATTCATTCTTGAATTTATTCTACTCTGCAAACAAAATTTAGAACCACCTCAGACCGTGCGCATGCACAAATGATTGACCAGCTTTCTGGTAAAATGTTAACATATACACTCTCTCCTAAATGCATGACATATTAAAAGTACTTTCAGCAAAAAATATTATTGATATAAATGTGTTTTTATATCTGAAAGACAAGAATAAAAGCGTGAATTAACTAATGCATAGTCTAAAAGTATTAAATAATTATGAGAGGTTTGCCTTTTCATCCTTTAACCTTAAATCTAATCGTCGACCTTGCCCATTAATAC
Organism: Symphodus melops; assembly: GCF_947650265.1. Taxonomy (NCBI): domain Eukaryota; kingdom Metazoa; phylum Chordata; class Actinopteri; order Labriformes; family Labridae; genus Symphodus; species Symphodus melops. Next base: position 15,956,137 of record NC_136700.1, read on the forward strand.
TGCCATGAAGTATCACATCTGTTTCCAAAACCAGCTAATTAGTTGGAGCTTATTTAAGAGCTTGAAGGGAACATATACAGTACATGATTGGGATTTACTTGTAAGTCTAAAGATCCAGCCTTGCTGAAAGATATTGCAACTGGTGCCTTCAGAAGAGAGCAAATCAGATCGTCACAATATGTTGGAAGAGAGTGACGAGTGACTGATCAGCTGATCCCGATTGCCAATGCATGTACAACTGCTGCAACTATGTAATTCACTGAAACGGCGTCTGAGCCCCTTGACACACCGCTCTTTATGCCTTTTGGGACGATCTCCTAAAAAACTTCTACTTGTCTCCACCTCTCCACTGTCGTCCTGATTCACCAATTGCATTTCCTTATATGGAGTTACAGGTGTGTACTAGTCTGCAGGTTGCAGGTTGTGGGTACACGCCTGATGATTTAGATTTATTCTGATTCACTAACACATGCACGGTGGTGAGAACAAAATTCGTTGGTAAGCGCGTCATGAATCCGAAGGTGATTTTGCGTATGCACCTATTTTAAATTATGAGGCCCCATGTCTTTTGTCTTTCTCTTATCTTGTTCAGTGCACACAAAGGCATGAACGACTTACTAAAGTTACCACACTGTCAAACTTCGTCCCTGCCCCTTTTCTAAAAAAAATAAAATCAAGATTTAAATTAAAACAAATTCTCTTCATGCGGTGAAACTATTCACTACATTTGAAAAAGAAATACAATGAGAGAAGATATTGTATGTATAAATGTAGATACTGTATCGTTCTAAATGTCAAAAGTAACTAAAACCAAATGCCAAACTCAAATAAACCAAAGATGACGGAAACTATGGACTATAAATCATCTACATCTATACAGCTCACTACAGTTATTGTGAAGGAAAAATAAGAACTGCTAGTGTCTCCATGTTAGGAGAAGTATTAAAATGAATGCATTCATCGGTGATGTGAAAAATGTTCCTGAAAAATAGAGAAGAGAAAGCACAAAATGGAACACAAGAGTGGATTGGCTTTGGTGTATACAATTATCAGATGTTGCCAACGAAAACATGGCAAACATTTGACTATTTAGCCTTTGCAATCAGATTGTTTCAGAGAACAAATTCAAAAAGAGCTGAAATCATAGGAACAAGTACATTGTTGTTCTTTTGGAAACAGTGAAATATGAACAGCATTGTAGTGCAACAGTGCTGTGCTGGTGAGTTTCCCTTAGAGGCTTTATTTATTGTGCAGCATCTGCCTCTAAATATGTATGTGTGTTACATAAATGTGTGTATGCTTATCTCTGTTGTCATCTAGTTATGCTTGCACTACATCTGCATATTCGTTTGCATGCAGGTCAATGACTCCTCATGCCATCCTATAGCCTAGCTTGAGTGTCTGTACTCCCCGCCTGCCGGATTTATCTTATCTGACGACATTATCCGATGAGCAGTAAAATCTCCAGTAGTGCAAATCTATCCCAAGGGAATCCTGGCACCTAGTTATCATAGCACGTGCAGAGCAGCCACTACAGCGTCCACCTCTTTATGCTGTTCTGGTATACCGAGGAGGAGATGGGGACAGGAGCACAGAGAGAAAGAAGATGGGAAAAGGGGAGCAAGGTCTAGTTTGTGCATATAAAGCAGGATTTGGGTGCAGGGCTGTTTTACACTAACATTTTTTTTGCGAAGCATATTTCGTCTTTGCACACACTGTGGCCTGGAGGTATTTCCAAGTTGTGCATTTCTCTCCCTCATTGTGTGATGGGTTCATTACTTCTGTTCATTCTCTTTGACAAACACACCTCCTCGTTTCTCATCTCCTCAAATATTTAGACTTTCTTTTTTTTTTTTTAATTGGCCTATTCCTCTACTGTCTTATTTTTTGATTGAATATAGCGGCTTGTCCAATTTCAAGCAAGCACTTGGTTTTAATTAAACTTTAAACATCGTACACTCCATATGTAAATGGAGTCTGCAAACACATCCGTCTTTCTTGTTGTCTTCATCCAAATCGGTCCCACTCACTCTGTTTCCAACACTTTTGAATTCTGTATGGTCCAGTTTACAAACCATCTGTCTTGCTGTTAGGGAACCATTTTGGCTCGAAACATTTATGGTGACTGAATGACACCAGACCCGTTTCCAGGCCGTTACAAGCATCGTGTAGAAACCATAGTAACCCAGAATGACTCTGGAAGGAAAAGCCAAGTCCACTCCAATCACAGCTGATATCTACTCTCATTTCAACCAAAATGTCTGTCATTCATGGCATTAATCACTCACCCAGATATAGCTGCTACAGGACATGTATCTCCATGTGCTTCTCTCTTTGCATCTTTCTTTGTTCAGTTGATTTCACTTGATTTATCTCCAGCCTGTTTGGCGCAAATGCTTTTACCCATTCAGACCTAAATGAACAAGGATGCTTCTTTATTTCAAAGTGACTAATTTAGGCACAATGCATGCCCTTTTAACAGTCATCGTGATGGGTATTTTGCACTTAGCCTCCATTTAACCTTCCTTCAGTAGCCACCAACCAAACCCACTACTAAGTATTTCAAAGCCAATTAAGCACTCTTTAATATAAGAGGAGCACCGCTGGTGGACTCAACATTTCTAAACAAAAGCCCTGATTAGAGGCATACAGGAGGGAAGGCTTTCACCAAATGCAGGGGGCGGGGTGGTGGTGTAAAAAGGCAAGAGAAAAACAACACTAAAATGAGAGGATTACAGCAGCACCCCCGTCAGCGAAATGTTTGATTTAGTTTGGTTCTGGCCACTTAAGCCCCTTGTTAGGCCCATTGTTTCACTAAGCTGATGCTGTAATCACCCCACAAACTGCAGTGGAGAGTGAGGAAACGTGGAGATGTGGAAACGGAGGAGAGGAAAATCAGAGACGGACAGGGTTCAGGAAAAGTTAAAACATGAGAAGAGGAAAATAAAAGAGAGGGAGGTATGTAGCATGTAGCTTAGAAAGAGCATCTTCCAGTTGTGTGAAGAGCAAAGAGCTTCACACGCATACTGAAGTACAGCTTCCATCACCCTAGATTTTTTTTTCTCAAACTCTCTTCACAGCCATTATCATTCTGTCTTTGTTTCACCCTCCTTTCATGTCTGCTCTCTTCATTTCATATCTGCAGAATGGTGGAAGCTATAGCGCCTCTCCCTGACTCCTGACTACAAAAGCAGCTGGAACAATCTCCCCTTTCTCTCTACACTCTTGTGTCTTCTTTGGTTTTCTGTCTTTCTTTTAAACGGGGTTAATCAGTAAAACTCAAAGTCAAATCCCAGCTAAAAGTAATTAAGTTGTCAAAATAGGCTTCTTTAAACTCCTCTCTCCTTCTGATGGTGCGGGCAATCATTTCCAACCTCCTGCTGCTCCATTAGCATATTCTTTATTATCCATCATTAACTTGTTCACTCTGCCTACATGTTTATGTTAGCCGGAATTGTCCCCAAGGCCTGCATATTCTTATGACCAGTGTTTTGACAACTAATATTTGTGTGAAGAATCAAACAAGAAATCAACTGAGGAACACACACTCTGGTTGAGAAGAGAGAGAGAGGTGAAAGAGAGGAAGGAAGTGAAAAGACAGAGAGGAGAGTGGAAGGGGGGAGGTGGGGTGTAGAGCTGGATAGCAAAGGAAAATTGAGCTGTATTAAACCATAATCCGGTTAGTGACGCTTGGGTGTAATCTGACTCATTAATAACGTACTCTCGGTCTAATCTACCAACCATCAAAAGAGAGGAAATTCTCCATTGCGCTTTGAGCGAATGTATGATGATTCTCGAAGCCTCATTTTTTCAGACGTCAGTCATCTAACGGTTTGACAGTTTGGCAGACAGAGAAGAAAAAAAAGATGCACGTTGCAAAAAAAAATAAAAAAATCCTGAATTGCCAATAATGAGTGGGGATAAACAAACTGTGGGATGATAAATACAAACAACTAGGCAGGGTTTTCTAAGAGGATGATTTAAAGTAAATGTGCACTTTCTATTTGACCTATGTGTAAATATAAGCCACAGTTTTGTTGATGGTGTCTCACTACGTCATACTTTTGAGAACTTTTGTATTTCTTTTAAACTGTTGTGACACATAGTACCTTGGCATTTTGCCTGAGTACACACATCGTCTCTGAATGTTTCCCACACCTGTTCACACTCCTAATTATTCATGTACACTTGTTTCCTTCTCTTTGTCCTGTTCCATATACAGTATAACACAGTAAAAAAAGGCTCCATGTTTATGCATAGTCTCTGAAGGTGACGCATTCTGATTTCAATTTAATTCCTGTGACACAAATTGAACTTGCCTGTGTACAGCAAGGACACACATTGGCACGAACACACAAAAACCCTGTCAAAGTCACATTTCCTCTCTCCCTCTCTCTCTTTCACACACACACAGGGAGTTGCACAGACACACAAACACAAATTGGGCTTGTCTGTAACAAAAGTGGTCCAGATGCGAGCAGCACAAGCCACTTGGATGGCTGTAGGCATTAGAAAATCCAATATGGATGTGTTAAATGAACGCTAGCAGAGACGGAGAGAGCAAGTGAGTGGCTATGCAGAGGGGAGGAGGGATGCGTGGGACACGGACAGGAAGGCAGGCAGCTTGTTGATTACTCTGGTGTTTAACATTAGGAAATGCCAGAATGGAAATGGTGCTCATATCACCCTGTCAATTGCCTTGTTAGCTACAGCAGGAGAAAGTGAGAACAGGCGACTGGGTAGAGAAATCAGGTTTCTGGAGAGGTTGTTTAAATTTCCATTTGTCTCAGCAGGGTTTGGGAGGCATGGGGTTTGAAAGTGGTTATAATACGAAAAAACCCATGGCATACCCTTCAGTGCATACACACGTTATTCCACAGAGAATTGCATATACTCAAACCCCACACACACAAGTCCACACACATAAACTGGGTACAATATATCCCTCACATACACCACACACTCAGTGTCGTGCCAATCTTTGGACTCAATTCCCCGCAGTTCCTTCTGCTGTGACACCTGTTGGTGAGGAGAGGAGAATTGAGCATCTGAACATTTCACGATGAGAGGAGAGAAAAGAGATAACCACCAATTGCAAGCGGAGGGGTGGCGGAAACGTCTGAGCGTCTGCGGTCATGATGAGGTCACTGAATACCTGCCAAAGCAAATCTAGCAGACTCAATGGACCTCAGGTAGAAGGGCGCTTTAGGTTTAATGAATGTGTAAAAATGGATTCAAGGTAACTCTTTGGTTATGTTCACATTGGGAAATGCACCATGAATGAAAGTGCTCAAAAATGGTAGAGGGAGGTGAGAATTTTTTTGGAAGGACATGAAAGTTGAAAATACAAATTTGTGGGCAGATGTGAACACCACAAAAGGCAAACGAGGTAAAGCACTTTTTTTTTTTTAATATAACACACCTCTCTCTAAACTGTTTTGGTCAACATGGCTACCACGTCCAGAAAACACCTCTGAGTTATGCTTTATTTTTTTTAGACAACATGGGAGGAAAACTAATATCATTTGGTTTTCTAGCTATACATCATGTTTGTATGCGTTTGTTTCAACAAAAGTGGGCCAACTACCTTGCAAATGGTAGATGGACATGAGCTTGTAAAGCGCTTTTCCAATCTTTTGAATGGCTTTTACACCCATTCACATCCTTATGGCGGAGGGTGCTATGGTAAGTGACGACCAGAAGTTACTAATCCCATTCATACACACTCATACGCCAACAAAGGCAGCAATTTGGGGTTAAGTGTTAAGTGTTGCTACAGAAGCTGGGGATCAAACCCCCACAGAGGCGCTTCTAGGGTCTGCTTGGGCAGTAGGCAAACACTCACTGGGGCCCCTACAACTAGCATCCATTATTATTTTCACAGCAATAATGCTTGCGACACTTAGCAGGGGGAGCTTTCCTACTCTCATTTCAAAATATGCACATTTTGAGTCAATGCTGTGGTTTAAAGTTTTTCAGCCGTTGAGGCGTCCCCTATTGGCCCTGAGGCCCCAAGCAGTCACCTGCCTTACCTGATGACAAGCAGTGCCTCTGAACCCCAAACCTTCCATTTAAGAGACAACCAACAAGAGACGACCACTGAGCCACAGCTGAAATTGAAATAAATTGCACAAAAATGATTTTAAAAAAAACAGAACTGAGTTCAATAACATTGCTGGATAAAGACCTTTATCAACATGGCATGCCTCATCAAAGGCCTCGAGGAACAAATGTTCATAAACATCACAAGGACGACGGCCTATCATAATAAAGATAACACGGAGGAACACAATCTGCCCCGAGGACTGTCGCCCTATGACAAACCACAGTTCTTACCTGCCCTCTGGAGGTAAAGTCAGAGGCTGGAGCATCAGTAATAAATGTCCCTGGAATTGGTAGCAATGACTGGGGAGGGACACTAACAGCCCCTGAAGTAATAATCATGCCACTGGGATGGACTGCAAAGGGGCAGTAACTGTGTTGACTCCAGGGTAATTATTATATTACCATTGCTTTTTTTCCCCTCAAGCTAAGAGGTTGAATCATCAAGACATTGTATTCACTTTGGCATTTTTTTTTTGCCTTCTGTTGATTCTTCTGGTCTCTTGATTTGAAAATACAAGTTATGTTTTGTAACTTAAAAACAGACTGAACTAAATTCTGTATGATTTCATCACGTACACACACTGCTACACACACAAAAAAGAAGCAGATATGCAACACACTGCAAATGAGGCAAACGCTCTAAATATGGATGTGGTTCTATGACACCTGTGTTGTGTGTCTCTTTGGATTGGACAGCTGTGCTAACAGTACAACTGTGCCAGGCTGCTCGCACACACACAATCACATGCATACACCTAGAGACACACAATCACGCACAATATGCATTGGACACCACAGCCTTGAAAAAGATGCAGCACATGCACAGAACACAGTAAATACAGAGAAATAATACAAAAAAATATTTAATCTTCCACACAAATTCTATCCTACAGCAGATTACTGGTTTGGCTAAGCTGCAGTATACGTGTCTTCCTGTACAATGTGCACATAAAGAAGCTGATAGATGAAGGGGAAAGTCTCTTAAAGCTGTAGATTTAGATTAGATTTCTCCAAACGTTCTTCATGAAATCTGCTGCAGCATTTCCTTTCCGTAAACTTGGAACAGGTTGTTCTTAATAGCTTGATTATACTTTAATAATGTTGTGGGTACTTTCACTGAAAGTTATTTTGCCTATTGTCGCAATTAATTGTTCGCCTTTTGCAAGAGCACAGATGTAAGATGTGGAAAAAGTCTAATCAGCTATAGTATACAGTATTATCGCTCCCAATTCACTGCTTGACATATGGTTTCCTATTGCACGATCACAACACATCATTGCACATTTACCAAGAAAATAATTTATTTTTGAATGAATCTAAAGTATTCCACACTGCCAGATAGATCATAATGTCTTATATTAGAAGCCAGCCTTTCAACAATGGATCTTCTCTTGTCTCGACATTTTGAATCACATTTTAGACATCACAGTATTTCATGTGATGAGCTGTCATGGCCTCAATTTTCTGACTGAAGGAGTGTAGGGATATGCACAGAAATGTATATCAAGGGTCATGTAAACATGATAGATGGAGAAGAAACTAAATATATGCTGTGCATTCCTTGAATCCCTACACGCACGTTTTCTTACTAAGCCGGACACGAGTCACGTCATAACAACTCTTATCTGGCAATCGATTCATCGATCTATTCAGCGGTTTTGACAAGCTAGCGAAATTGTAAATTACTATGTTTTTTATTCACCTAATATTTGCAAGAACACTGAAAAACATGACGAGGGGCTGTAAGGAGGAAGAGAGTTCCCGGTGTGATGACATTTAATGTCTCCAACAACCACTGTAGTCCCATTTAGTCATCAACATGTCTTAAGTTTGTGTTAACCACAGACCTTATTTCAGGTGTCTAACCACAAATCCATTCATAATCCCCATTGACTTTTAGAGTTATGACTCATGGCGTTAAAATACTTACTTCCGGGTTTTAGGACTCATTCCTGTGCCAGTCTAGAGGGGGGAACTTGAAGACAGAGCTGGATAGAGTTGGCATACTAATCATATGTCGTCCATGAATACATCACAAGTTGCATCAATAATACATTTAATACAAACTCATTGCCGCTAGGCTAGTAGCTATGAGGCTGTAGTGATGTGATTGGAGAAGAGTTAATATAATGACTTTGCTGATGTTAATGGAGCCATATTTAACTCTGACACCTAGCATTTAAAATGGAAACTGCTGTCGAAATTCAAGAGAGCTGTCTCCACCTGCCTCCTTGTCGCTAGACTCAATGTGCATGCAGCTTGCTATGTCGCTGGCACAGAAGCCTTACGTCTCGTTCGCTCGACGGAGAACACCCCGGCCTTGCTCGCCCTCTGCCATCACCATTTAACTGCAAGCGTCATAACCGAGTAATAGACTCATTATCAGAAAGACTTTTGTGAACACCGTCTAATATAAATTCAGCCACTGGCTTCTGGTAGTGAAGTAAACTATGCTCTGAGTTGTGCGTGAGTTCCAGGCTGTGATCGAGCTTTCATGGTGCGCTGTTTTCTCTTTTATCTCTCTCTTGCTTTACGCGCACACACACCTTTCGGCAGACGCACATACAGAGATCTGCGGCCTTTCAGACGCTGCAGAGACATAGATCAGGTAGAGACAGAGTTTAACTCAGTCTCTAGACAATAGACCAGGTTGGGAGACCTGTGTTCAGTGTCCGCCATCACGTGATTACACGCAGTCACATCGCCATTTTGATCTCTCTCTACCCCTCCTTTCTCTCTCTCTTTCTCTCTCTCTCTCTCTCTCTCTCTCTCTCTCTCTCTCTCACACACACACACAAACACACACACACACACACACACACACACACGTGCCGCGCTTGTTTGTAATGTTTGTTGTCTGTAGTTTAGTTTATGATAGTTATTTGTTTGATTGAGTTTCATTCATTAACTTGATATTTCTTTGTTCAATAAATTCTGTTATAATTTAAAGAGCAGCTGTTTGTGGTTTCCGTGTATCTATATTGTGACATAGGCTGGGTGAAAGGGCTTTGTGTTTGGATTTCACCACCTTTAATTAAATACAGATTGTTAATTATTAATGATCTTGGTATTTAATTAATTAATTTGAGACTAATATTGTAACCTTTGGTGGTTCCCTGCTTTCAGGGTTGTGCCCTAAAGTTTAATTAATTAATTTATTGACAAATTATTGATTTGTATTAATAATTAACTAAAGTTGATCATTAATGCTAATTTGATAACGACATTTTACTTTATAAAACCCAACCCTAATTGTTGATCAGATAGTCGCTTAAAAATCAGCTTAAAAACAGATCTCAATAAAAAGTTCATCTGAAAAAGTTACATAAGTTTAGAGGAGAAAGAAGCAAGCTCCACAAGACAGCTTAAAGCAGAAGATCTTCTAAGGGGAAACAAAGGAAAAGAAGATCACTGACTGGGAATAAAAAATAGGAACACTCCTTGAGATTTCAGACAGACAAACAGGAAATAAACTCGAGACAATGTGGAGTTATAAATCAGCAAGCATGGCATGCACCTACACCTGTGTGTCTCCTCACACTCACCTTCCTTCTTCAAAGGACATAAATCCATGACAAATGTCAGGTCTCTATCCCAAAATGTTTGAAACTGCTTTCACATTGCATGATTTAGGAGACTAAACTTCTCTTTGAGAACTACAATAAAACCCAAGTGCTTCCTGGCTGGAAACTGACAGTCTCCCTTCTCCATTTAACATCATAAAGTATATCACTTTAACACAGACTTTTCCCCGTCAGGCCTTCGGTAGCCCTTCTGTTTCCAACTCTATCAGTAGAAAACCTTGTTGTTTAGTTTTAGCAAGTCAGCTGTCTCGAGAATGAGGGTCAATCAATGTTGAAACAGCAATAATTCTCACTCGACATTTGACAACACAAAATGTGTTGAAGAAAAAAATGCCACAGTAAAGGGAATTATTTTAACATGAATGGATTTGTATGTAGAGGAGATTGAGAGCAATACTACATCTGCTTTAAAGGTCACATAGTATGCAAAATACAGTATACTCCAATGGTTTTCTAACACTAGTATGTGTCCCTAGCCTGTCAATACCCCTAATTATGAGAAAAGTCCATTCTCGCTGTCTTTTGCTCCACTTTTCACTAAATGTTTACTCAACGAGGCCATTTTGAGATTTCATAAAATAAAAACTACAAG